>NC_041382.1:389546254-389576509 GCF_002162155.2 Triticum dicoccoides
TTATCGTGGCTATTGTAGGGGCCACGTCTGAAGTGGTGACCCTTAAGCAAGCGTTGGTCGAGGCCGAGAAGAGTGCGTCCTCGGAGCGCACTGAGCGGGAGAAGTATGAGGCCGAGGCTGGCAAGGTGCGGCAAGAGCTCCAGGCTCTCATGGAAAAACATGAGAGTTTGGAGCTTGACTCAAAGACGTGAGCGTCCGAGCTCGCGGTGGCTATTGAAAATGCCAAGTCTGCCAAGGCCGAATCCCAGAAGACCCTCCAGGAGTTGGATGAGGTGAAGAAGATAGCGGCGGGTAAGGCATTCTTTATGCAAAGCAAACACATAAACGTGAGTTACTTGTTACTTACCCGAATCCGGAGCTCTCCAGGAGCGTTCGCAGATCTTCCCCGGAGTGTGTCCGATGCCACCGCATTCTATCGAGCCGAGGAGGGCAGCTCGACGGAGAATGTGTTCTAGTCTCAGTACGCTGAGGCCGGACACCCCGTGCCCCTGAGTGACCAGCTGAAGCAACTGGTCGAGCTCCACAAGGCGGCCTAACAGGCCATGAAGGGCCTTATTGTTCGGCTGTGGCCTGGAGGGGCTCTGCCTGGGAGCTATTTTGGGCTGGTGCGGCGGCTGGTGGAGGCCTGTCCAAGGCTCGAAGTCATCAAGCGCTCCGTATGCATTGAGGGTGCCCGTAGGGCCCTTGCCCGTGCTAAGGTGCACTGGGGCACGCTGGATGTTGAGAAGCTTGTGAAGGACGGGCCACCGCCGGGGAAAGAGCATCGTAAGCCCGAGAATTACTATAAGGATGTTCTGAAGGGTGGCCGCCTTGTGGCGGATGAATGTTCTAGGGATGTAATTTTTGAGTGAAACTTGCTCGTTTTGTTCTGTGCGCTGAAAACTTGTTTATATGCGCTAAGCAATGCTGTTGGAATTTAAAATATTGCCTTCTGTGCGGCTGTTTATCAGTTCTGAGAGATGGCGAGTCGTCGGCTTCTGCCCCTGTGCCGCTAGTGCTGGGGTGTTCGGGGATAAACCTGAGCGCTCTTTTTCCCATGTTTGGGTCCTTTGAGGGAGGTGCTCAGCCCAACGAACAAGGCAATCAGACTATAATGCATGAACACTCTCACTTAGCCATAGAATTCTATAATTTTAAATTTCGGCGAAGCCCCTGGTATTCGGAAGACCGAGTTCTGGGCGCTATCCACGCCTTGGACGGACAGAACTGGCTCCTTGCCCTAAGCGACATAAGTCTTTAGGGACTCGAAAAAACCTCTCGAACAGCGACCAGCTCTCGCTTCATCATGATAGTCAGTTTTAGCTTTCTCCACTGAGGTGCTCGACCCAGCTCAATCGGGGCACAATCGATGTGGTTCTCCTAGTGCTACCTTAGCCGATATAGCGGAACATAAGGCACCAAAACATAGGAGCCGGGCAAACCCAACTATTGACCCAAGACATGATTCGGAGCCGATGCATATAATGCTATAAGTTCGGGGTGCCGCACTTGTTAAAGTGTTCGGACTTCTCACACCATATTGAGGGGTACTAAAGCCCCTGGCGTATTTTGGCTGTACCAATGTGTACGGGTGCAACATGTCGTTAAGGAACATATATAAAGAAAAAAAGGTAATGCAAAAATAGACGAAAGCTATGCATTGTTTATTAAAAAGGGCTGCGATCAAAGCAGAACGATACAAATAATGTCATAAGTGGAAGGTTGGACTAGTTAACATGTCTGTTCTAGGGGCAAGCTGCGGAATAGTATGCGGAACGGGTATACTGCTCGTGATAGAGACCACCTGGGAGTTCCGTAGTGCGGCGTGGCTTGTCTGCTTCCCTGGTTCTTGCATCGTTTGTGCGGCAATTGAACTGCCGAACAGGCCTTCCGAAGGATGAAGTCCTGAAAGTAAGAGAAAATTAAAAAATCGGCAGCCCCTAGTACGGTTTAAGCCATGTTGTGGGCGTGCCGTGATGGTGCCCCTCCCCCTGTGCCCATGGTATCTCTAGAGCATAGTTATGTACGCGAAGTACTGGCGTCGCCTTTTTGCGAGGGTTGGGGTTGGGGCCGCATTGCTACGCCTGCTCGGATCATGCCAGGCGGTCTTGTTGTAGGTTACTCCGGGCGCGCTTGACGGTGTCCGGTCGTTTAGTGGCCGAACTAGAGAACTGCCTGGAGAGGCTGCTTTGAACTTCCGCTGCAAGGGCCGCCGTGTGCTCCTCCGTTCGGAGGGAGCGTTCGGTGTTCCCATTGACCATAATTACTCCTCGAGGGCCTGACATCTTGAGCTTAAGGTATGCGTAATGCGGTACCACATTGAACTTAGCGAATGCGGTTCGCCCGAGCAGTGCGTGATAGCCACTGCGAAACGGGACTATGTCGAGGATTAACTCCTCGCTTCGGAAATTATCCGGAGATCCGAAGACCACTTCAAGTGTGACTGAGCCTGTACAGTTGGCCTCTACACCTGGTATTAGGCCTTTAAAGGTCGTTTTGGTGGGCTTAATCCTCGAGGGATCTATGCCCATTTTCCGCACTGTATCCTGGTAAAGCAGGTTCAGGCTGCTGCCGCCGTCCATAAGGACTCTAGTGAGATGAAATCCGTCAATAATTGGGTCTAGAACCAATGCGGCGAATCCGCCATGACGGATGCTAGTGGGATGGTCCCTTCGATCAAAGGTGATCGGGCAGGAGGACCATGGGTTGAACATTGGGGCGACTGGCTCTACCGCGTATACGCCCCTTAATGCACACTTCCGCTCCCTTTTGGGGACATGGGTTGCGTATATCATGTTCACCGTCCGTACTTGTGGGGGAAAACCCTTCTGTCCACTGTTGTTCGGCGGCCGGGGCTCCTCGTCGTCATCGCTATGCAGCCCCTTGTCTTCATTTTCGGCGTTTAACTTGCCTGCCTGCTTGAACACCCAACAATCCCTGTTGGTGTGATTGGCTGGCTTTTCGGGGGTGCCATGTATCTGGCACGAGCGGTCGAGTATTCGGTCCAAACTGGACGGCCCCCTAGGATTCCTTTTGAATGGCTTTTTCCGCTGACCGGATTTAGAGCCTCTGAATCCGGCATTAACTGCCGTATCCTCAGCATTGTCGCCGTTAATGCGGCGCTTCTGCTTGTTGCGACGCGACCTGCCACTACTGTCCCTGGTGTCCGAATTACCAGGGTTCTTGGTCATATTGTTGCTACGAGCAAGCCATCTATCTTCTCCCGCGCAAAAGCGGGTCATGAGTGTCGTGAGTGCTGCCATAGATTTCGGCTTTTCCTGTCCAAGGTGCCGGGCTAGCCACTGGTCACGGATATTGTGTTTGAAGGTTCCTAGGGCCTCAGCGTCCGGACAGTCGACTATTTGATTTTTCTTTGTTAGGAACCGTGTCCAGAATTTCCTGGCCGATTCCTCTGGCTGCTGAATTACGTGACTTAGGTCATCGGCGTCTGGGGGTCGCACATAAGTGCCCTGGAAATTGTCGAGGAATGCGGCTTCCAGGTCCTCCCAACAACTGATTGATCCTGTTGGCAAGCTGTTAAGCCAATGCCGAGCTGGTCCTTTATGCTTGAGTGGGAGGTATTTGATGGCGTGGAAATCATCGCCGCAGGCCATGTGCATATGAAGGAGATAATCTTCGATCCATACCGCAGGATCTGTTGTGCCATCATATGATTCGATGTTTACGGGTTTGAAACCCTCGGGGATTTGATGATCCATTATTTCGTCTGTAAAGCAGAGTGGGTGTGCGGCGCCTCTGTACTGGGCTATATCGTGACGTAGCTCCAATGAGCCTTGTCTACTGTGTTCGGCCCCGCCGAATTTGTGGCCGGCGTGACGGTTACCATCTCGAGCCGTGGGGCGCCCACACGATCCGTAGATCGATCTTGTTTGCCTTGCCTTGTCCTCCAACATGTCTCGTAAGTCCAGCGCATATTCCCATGCCTTGGTACGGGGTGCGGCTTGAGTGGAGGGCCGAGAGGCCTCTCTGTCGCGACCATGAGGTGGCCGGTCGGCCGCATCAAGTGCTTCCTCCTCTAATCGGGGTAGCAACCTACGCTTTGGGTAGCTCTTGGAGGGGCGTTCGAGTTTATGCTCTTCGGCCGCAAGGACTTCAGTCCATCTGTCGACTAGCAAATCTTGATCAGCTCTAAGCTGTTGCTGTTTTTTCTTGAGGCTTCTTGCCGTGGCCATAAGCCTACGTTGAAAACGCTTTTTCTCGACGGGATCCTCTGGCACGACGAATTCGTCGTCGTCGAGGCTTGCCTGGTCTTCGGAGGGAGGCATATAATTATCGTCCTCGACCTCTCTGTCTGCCGCTCTCTCATGAGGGCTGGTTTCTTATCCTCCTGTGCTAAATCTTGCTGGAGGGGGTTTTCTTCAGCACTTTCCGGAGTATTATTATCTCCCGTGCTGGAATCACCGTGTTTTTTTGGCGGGATTTTGAGCGGCACCGCTGACGCTGGCGCTTAGGCTGTTTCTTGGAGGGGTCATCCTCCGTTGTTCCATCGCCATCTCCCTCTTTTGGGGTGTCCACCATGTATATGTCATATGACGAGGTGGCTTTCCAGGGTCTAGTAGGCGCTGGTTCTTCATCATCTCCTTCATCGGCGTCCATACCGTCGATATCTTCGGAGTCGAAGTCGAGCATATCGGTTAAGTCATCGACAGTGGCTACAAAGTGGGTGGTGGGTGGGCTTTGAATTTCTTCATCGTCCGTACCCCAACCTTGCTGACCGTAGTCCGGCCAGGGCTCTCCTGATAAAGAGAGAGACTTTAGTGACTTCAGGATATCGCCGAAAGGCGAGTGCTGAAAGATGTCCGCGGCAGTGAACTCCATGATCGGCGCCCAATCGGATTCGATCGGCAGGGGCGCGGAGGGTTCGGAGTCCGGAGAGGAGTCCGGCTCCTTGGAGTCACGAGTCTCGCAGAGTACGGGGCTGGTGTTCGGCTCAATCGCCGTTGGGGTCGCAGCCCCCGAGGTGGCGTCCAACCGCCCATCCTTGATCGGCGCGGTTGGCTCCGAATTAAGGGTCGGAGCCGATGCGGGTGCGGCCTCCAGGGCACTATTCAACGGCAGAGCTAGATCATGCTCGTCGTGACAGTGCGGCACGCTCGGCAGTGGCTCGAATCCGTCGAAGATCAAGTCCCCGCGGATGTCAGCCGTGTAGTTTAAACTTCCAAATCTGACCTAACGGCCAGGGGGCGTAGCTTTCGATCTGCTCCAGACGGCCAAGCGAATTGGCCCGTAGTGCGAAGTCGCCGAAGATGAAGATCTGTCCGGGGAGGAAGGTCTCACCCTAGACTGCATCGCTATCGATGATCATCGGAGCCATCGAGCCTGACGGCGACGACACAGAGGAACTCTCAATGAAAGCACCAATGTCGGTGTCAAAACCGGCGGATCTCGGGTAGGGGGTCCCGAACTGTGCGTCTAGGCCGGATGGTAACAGGAGACAAGGGACACGAAGTTTTACACAGGTTCGGGCCCTCTCGATGGAGGTAAAACCCTACGTCCTGCTTGATTAATATTGATGATATGGGTAGTACAAGAGTAGATCTACCACGAGATCGAGGAGGCTAAACCCTAGAAGCTAGCCTATGGTATGATTGTTGATGTGTATGTTGTCCTACGGACTAAAACCCTCCGGTTTATATAGACACCAGGTAGGTTTAGGGTTACATAGAGTCGGTTACAATGGTAGGAGATCTAAATATCCGTATCGCCAAGCTTGCTTTCCATGCCAAGGAAAGTCCCTTCCGGACACGGGACGAAGTCTTCAATCTTGTATCTTCATAGTCCAGGAGTCCAGCTGAAGGTATAGTCCGGCTATCCGGACACCCCCTAATCCAGGACTCCCTCAATCACAGAAATCAGTTCCAATGATTCCTACACCAATTAGTGAGGAAGCTAATGATGATGATCATGAAACTTCAGATCAAGTTACTGCCGAACCTCGTAGGTCAACCAGAGTATGGTACACACCAGAGTGGTACGGTAATCTTGTTCTGGAAGTCATGTTGCTCGACCATGACGAACCTACGAGCTATGAGGAAGCGATGATGACCCCAGATTCCGCAAAATGGCTTGAGGCCATGAAATCTGAGATGGGATCCATGTATGAGAACAAAGTATGAATTTTGATTGACTTGCCCGATGATCGGTGATCCATTCAGAATAAATGGATCTTCAAGAGGAAGATAGACGCTGATAGTGGTGTTACTATCTACAAAGCTCAAATTGTCGCAAAAAGGTTTTTGACAAGTTCAAGGTGTTGACTATGATGAGAATTTCTCACTCGTATCGATGCTTAAAAGTCTGTCCGAATCATGTTAGCAGTTTCCGCATTTTATAAAATCTGGCAAATGGATATCAAAACTACATTCCTTAATGGATTTATTAAAGAAGAGTTGTATATGATGCAACCAAAAGGTTTTTGTCCATCCTAGAGGTGCTAACAAAGTGAGCAAGCTCCAGTGATCCATCTATGGACTGGTGCAAGCATCTCAGAGTTGGAATATATGCTTTGATAAAGTGATCAAAGCATATGGTTTTATACAGACTTGCGGTGAAGTCTGTATTTACAAGAAAGTGAGTGGGAGCACTACAACATTTCTGATAAGTATATGTGAATGCCATATTGTTGATCGGAAATAATGTAGAATTTTCTGGAAAGCATAAAGGAGTGTTTGAAAGGAGTTTTTCAAAGAAATACCTTGGTGAAGCTGCTTACATATTGAGCATCAAGATCTATAGAGATAGAACAAGACGCTTGGTAAATTTTTTCAATGAGTACATACCTTGACAAGTTTTTGAAGTAGTTCAAAATGGAATAGTCAAAGAAGGAGTTCTTGCCTCTGTTGCAAGGTGTGAAGTTGAGTAAAGACTCAAAACCCGACCACGACAGAAAATAGAAAGAGAATGAAAAGTCATTCCCTATGCCTCAGTCATAGGTTCTATAAAGTATGCTATGTTGTATACCAGACCTATTGTGTACCTCACCATGAGTTTGGCAAGAGGGTACAATTGTGATCCAGGAGTGGATCACTGAACAACGGTCAAAATTATCCTTAGTGGAATAAGGAAATGTTTCTCGGTTATGGAGGTGAAAAAGAGTTCGTCTTGAAGAGTTACATCGATGCAAGCTTTGACACCGATCTGGATTACTCTAAGTCTCGATCTAGATACATATTGAAAGTGGGAGCAATTAGCTATAGTAGCTCCGTGCAAAGCATTGTAGACATAGAAAATTTGCAAAATACATACGGCTCTGAATGTGGCAGACCCGTTGACTAAATTTCTCTCACAAGCAAAACATCATCACTCTTTGGGTGTTAATCACATAGCAATGTGAACTAGATTATTGACTCTAGTAAACCCTTTGGGTGTTAGTCACATGGATATGTGAACTAATCACATAAAGATGTGAACTATTGGTGTTAAATCACATGACGATGTGAACTAGATTATTGACTCTAGTGCAAGTGGGAGACTGAAGGAAATATGCCCTAGAGGTAATAATAAAGTTGTTATTTATATTTCCTTATATCATGATAAATGTTTATTATTCATGATAGAATTGTATTAACCGGAAACTTAGTACATGTGTGAATACATAGACAAAACAGAGTGTCCCTAGTATGCCTGTACTTAACTAGCTCGTTAATCAAAGATGGTTAAGTTTCCTGACCATAGACTGATACATCCATTTTGCATCATGCTTTTATATCGATATTTATTGCATTATGGGCTGTTATTACACATTATGTCACAATACTTATGCCTATTATCTCTTATTTTACAAGGTTTACATGAAGAGGGAGAATGCCGGCAGCTGGGATTCTAGGCTGGAAAAGAAGCAAATATTAGAGACCTATTATGCACAGCTCCAAAAGTCCTGAAACTTCACAGAAGTTATTTCCAGAATATATAAAAAATACTGAGCGAAGAAAGTTCTAGAGGGGGCCACACCCTGGCCACGAGGGTGGGGGGCGCCCTACCCCCCTGGGCGCGCCCCTGCCACGTGGGCCCCCTGGTGGCCCTCCGATGCCTATCTTTGGATATATGGAGTCTTTTGTCCGAGAAAAAATCATAAGCAACCTCACGGGATGAAACTCCGCCGCCACGAGGCGGAACCTTGGCGTAACCAATCTAGGGCTCCGGCAAAGCTGTTCTGCCGGGGAAACTTCCCTCCGGGAGGGGGAAATCATCACCATCGTCATCACCAACGATCCTCTCATCAGGAGGGGGTCAATCTCCATCAACATCTTCACCAGCACCATATCATCTCAAACCCTAGTTCATCTCTTGTATCCAATCTTTGTATCCAAACCTCAGATTGGTACCTATGGGTTGCTAGTAGTGTTGATTACTCGTTGTAATTGATGCTAGTTGGTTTACTTGGTGGAAGATCATATGTTTAGATCCAATATGTATATCAATACCCTATGACTATGAACATGAATATGCTTTGTGAGTAGTTACATTTGTTCCTGAGGACATGGGAGAAGTCTTGCTATTAGTAGTCATGTGAATTTGGTATTCGTTCGATATTTTGATGAGATGTATGTTGTCATCCCTCTAGTGGTGTCATGTGAACATCAACCATTGTTTGGGCCTAGAGGGAGGCATTGGGAAGTAATAAGTAGATGATGGGTTGCTAGAGTGACAGAAGCTTAAACCCTAGTTTATGCATTGCTTCGTAAGGGGCTGATTTGGATCCATATGTTTCATGCTATGGTTAGGTTTACCTTAATACTTCTGTTGTAGTTGCGGATGCTTGCAATAGGGGTTAATCATAAGTGGGATACTTGTCCAAGTAAGGATAGTACCCAAGCACCGGTCCACCCACATATCAAATTATCAAAGTACCAAACGCAAATCATATGAACGTGATGAAAACTAGCTTGATGATAATTCCCATGTGTCCCCGGGAGCGCTTTCCTTCATATAAGAGTTTGTCCAGGCTTGTCCTTTGCTACAAAAAGGATTGGGCCGTCTTACTGCACCTTATTTACTTTTATTGCTTGATACTCATTACAAATTACCTTATCACAACACTATCTATTACCGACAATTTCAGTGCTTGTATAGAATACCTTACTGAAAACTGCTTATCATTTCCTTCCGCTCCTCGTTGGGTTCGACACTCTTACTTATCGAAAAGGCTACGATAGATCCCCTAAACTTGTGGGTCATCAAGACTCTTTTCTGGCGCCGTTGCCGGGGAGTGCAGCGCCTTTGGTAGGTGGACTTTGGTAAGGAAAAATTTATATAGTGTGCTGAAATTTACTGTCACTTGTTACTATGGAACATAATCCTTTGAGGGGTTTGTTCGGGGTATCTTCACCTCGTCCGGAACCACAGTTAGTTACCCCTCAACCTACAGAACCTATTGAAAATGTTTACTTTAAAATTCCTTCGGGTATGATAGAGAAACTATTAGCTAATCCTTTTGCAGGAGATGGAACATTGCATCCCGATTTGCACTTAATCTATGTGGATGAAGTTTGTGGATTATTTAAGCTTGCAGGTATGCCCGATGATGTTATCAAGAAGAAGGTCTTCCCTTTATCTTTGAAGGGAGACGTATTGACATGGTATAGGCTATGTGATGATATGGGATCATGGGACTATAAGCGATTGAAATTGGAATTTCACCAGAAGTTTTATCCTATGCATCTTGTTCATCGCGATCTTAATTATATATATAATTTTTGGCCCCGTGAAGGAGAAAGCATCGCTCAAGCTTGGGGGAGGCTTAAGTCAATGTTATATTCATGCCCCAATCATGAGCTCTCAAGATAAATGATTATTCAAAAAATTTATGCTCGGCTTTCTGACAACAATCGCTCCATGCTCGATACTTCTTGTACTGGTTCTTTTATGATGAAGACTATTGAATTCAGATGGGATTTATTGGAGAGGATTAAATGCAACTATGAAGATTGGGATCTCGACAAAGGTAAGGAGTCAACTATGACACCTAAGTTTGATTGTGTTAAATCTTTTATGGATACTGATGTTTTCCTTAAGTTTAGCACTAAATATGGACTTGACTCTGAGATAGTAGCTTCTTTATGTGAATCTTTTGCTACTCATGTTGATCTCCCTAAGGAGAAGTGGTTTAAATATAATCCTCCCATTGAAACAAAAGTAGTTGCACTTATTAAAGTTGAAGAAAACACTATCACTTATAATGATCCTGTTGTTCCCACTGCTTATGTTGAGAAACCACCTTTCCCTGTTAGAATTAAGGATCATGCTAAAGCTTCAACTGTAGTCAACAAGAGTAATATTAGGACACACAAACCCCCTGAGAAAATTAAAGTTGAACCTAATGTTGATATGGTTAAAGATCTCTTGGCTGATAATATTGATTGTCGGATGTGGGGTTCTAGCAAACCCTTAAGGTTCGAACACTAGGGTGCGCGTGAAGTCTTTTCCTCCCACCGATCTACGCCCTAGCTTGCTAAGATCTCACGGACGAACTCGCAACATAGAAAGACACAAGATTTATACTGTTTCGGGTCACCGTTGTGGTGTAAGACCCTACTCCAGTGTGGTGGTGGTGGATTGCCTCCAGGGCTGATGATGAACAATACAAGGGGAAGAACAGCCTCCTGAGGTTGAGGTGTTCTTGTGCTTGGCTAACTTGTGCGGTTCTGGATGGTCTCCCCCTGGTCCCCCCACCTATGGTGGTGGCTAGTCCTATTTATAGAGGCCCTAGTCCTCTTCCCAAATATTGAGCGGGAAGGGAGCCAACAACGGCGGGCAAATTTGAAGGGGGACAGCTAGTACAAGCTATCCTGACAAAGGCGGTCTCCGCCTGCGAAAGGCTCTGGTGGTGATGCCGTCTTGGGCTCCACGATGACCTCCGTCTTGCTGTCCTTCTGGTCCTGGTCTTGTTGCACCGATATGGCAGCCTTTGCCTGATGCCTCGGTACTCCTCGCCTGCGCATGCCTCCTTAGCACCAAAGAGGAAACAAGGACGAAGCGCGCGCTGGCGCCCGCCTGGTGTCGATCGTCATGGCTCACGCCACGAGAGCCTCATGAGGTTTGCCTCACCTTGATATCTCTGCTCCTCGTGAGCCTGCCCGACTAGGCCACTCCAGAGGAGGTCTTGTGTCGTCCGCCTCGCGAGGCTTGGCCCCTCATGAGGGTCTTGGATGCCTTGTTGACGAATATGGGTCGTACGGCCTGCTAGCTTAGCCACGCAGCGGGCCGCAGGCAGGCAAGTCTGGGGACCCCCGTTCCCAGAATGCCGATAGTAGCCCCCTGGTCGAAGGTGCGCTCGGGCTTGGCTTCGCGGCAAAGCTAAGGGTCAAGTACGTAGCACCGCGGGCCCCTAAAAGCCTGCGGCCTCGGTTGACGCATGGCGGTTGATTGGATGTGGGCGTCTCCGCTTCCCCATGCTGCCTTGAATTCGCCTGGCTATGTGGCCCCCGCCCCTTACACAGTTATTCTTCCCTTGCCACGCCTGGCTCTTCCAATCTTCCTGCTCCCTCGAGGCCCTGCTCTGCCCTCCCAATCCGACTTGCGCTCCGCCTACTTCACCGCCATGGCGCCGAAACAAGCCGAAAAGGGGAAGAAACCTCTGCCTTTGCCATCTGCGCCTCCATCCTTTGAGCCAGCGCTCGGCTGGCCTCGTGTGCTCAACGACGAGGGCATGGACAAGGTGCGCCCCATGCTTGCCTCCAGTTTCAACGAGTGGGGAGAGATGGTGGCTTGGCCCGCGTCTCGCTCTCGCATGGCTCCGGCGGTCATCGAGGTTCCGATCTTTGTTGAGGCCCTCTGGGCTGGCCTGATTCCTCCTTTCTCCGCCTTCTTCAATGTGGTGCTCGAGCATTATCAGATCCACATGCTCCATCTCCACCCTCAATTTGTGACCCTTCTTGCCGTCTTTGCCTTCTTGTGCGAGGCCATGGTGGGCATCGCTCCTTCCGTCGCACTCCTCCGCCACTTCTTCTCGTTGCATCTCACCGGTCCCCGGCAGAGCTCGGGGTGCGTAGGTTTCCAGGCCGTGGCTGCGACGGCGGGCGCGGGGATCGACTTCGAGCTTCCTTCATCCACGAGCGAGTTTCGTACACGATGGGTGTTTGTTGACACCGGTGCGCTCAACCCTCTGCTCCAAGTTCCGGTGGGGCCTGCTGTTCCAAACTCCGGCTGGGGCCATCAGAAGCTCACGAGCCCCCGCCTTGACCCCGTCTGGGCCAGGTTGAGGTGGTTGAAGGACCTTGGTGTGACTGCGCCCATGGTGGTGAGGGAGTTTGTCAGGCGTCGAGTCGCTCCACTTCAGCGCCACTCCTGCCCGATGTGGGACTTGCTCCGCAACCAGGACAACATGAGGTTTCAGGAGGAGGGGCTTCTTCTTGCGGCGCGGCAAACAGTGCTCACGATCCTATCGGGTGTCCCTCTGCCGGATGAGATGCCCAGGAACAACTGCCTGTTGTACCGCTGCGAGAACAAAGCCGCATTTGCCGCGAACATGCCTTCCTTTTACGAGTGGGGGATGCGCCCAATTGGCTTGGTGGGGCCCCGCAAGAACCCCATCGTTGTGGTTCCCTTCCTCGCCCCAGGTGGCGGTGCAGGAGGGCCAGCTGCGACGGGGGCCAGAGGCTCGAGTGCCGAGGAGCACATGCTGAGTGGTGATCCGGGGGTGTCGTCCTCGGGGGCCTGCGACCCTCCTCCTGAGGCGTCGGTTGCTGAGGAGATGTATCAAGCGGCTCCCGAGGCTGAGGCTCCAGGAGCCTCGGGAGGTTGCAGTGAAAAGGCGCTGGGATGTTCGTCCCGACCGGGCTCCCCTGAAGGCATCCCTCTCAGTTCTTCTTTGGCTCCGCCGCGCACCGGCCGTCATGCCAAACACTTCAGTCGTCTTTGTGTGTACTTTGAGGAGCTCCGCAAGAGGAAGGGGTCCCCTAGCGGCAGCAATATCTTCGGGCCGTTGAAGCGACGGAAGTACATCTCCATTGACGCGTAAGCATCTTATTGCCGTGGCTTCTTGCGTGTGGTCTTCTTATTCTGACGTCTGTCCTTCAGGGCTCCTTCCGTTGAAGATGTTGCGTCTTCCGAGAGGCTGCCTCCTCCTTCATCAACTCCACCATCGGCCTTGAGCGTTCCTGGCCTACCTGCCACCCCTGGCGCAAGGTCGGTTGGGGGAGCGTCCCCACCTTCATGGCGCGCTGAGTCCTCGGCTTGGCCGCCCCTCCCCCATGGTCTGGCGTGGAGCTTGGCGGGCCTGCCAAGGGCTCCTCCTTTGCTCATGGACAACAGCTGGTTAACTTTGATCTCTGGTTCCTCTTCAAGCAGTGAGCCCCGATCAGCTCGAGCTCCTCGCGAGGGCGGGCTGACGTCAGGCACGGCGTCAGCCCCCATCCCCCAGCCGGGAGGTGGCGCGCCACTTGATGCTCCGCCCATGCCCCCCGAGGTGGAGGCCGAGGCGGGTCGAGCGTTCGAGCTCGAGCGCGGGCGGAGCGTGGTTCTTCATGAGCTCTTCCAGGAGGCGATGGGCGCGATGAGCCGACTCGGTGAAGAGCTCACTGGTGTTGACTCGCGCCTTGAGGCTGAAGGCCTCCGGCTGGTGGAGGAGTGGTGCAAGTTGAGGGTGGCCATTAACCTCGGTCGCTATCAGCACGACCTCGAGAATGTGAAGGCCGAGGCGTCCCTCAAGATCGCCTATGAAGCCCGATCGCGAGCCTTGGAAGAGGCTCACGAGGCCGATCGCCATCGCGAGGCTGTGGAGGAGCGCGTGTGGGGGCTCCAGGCCTGGAGCGCGTCCCTTGAGTAGCAGGTGGAGGCACGCGGGGCTGCTCTTGCATCGCTGAGGGGGACGCCCGTGGAGGAAGAGGAGGTCTGGAAACGCGTGGAGGCGCTGGCCCTGGAAGCCGTGGAGTGCAGCCTTGAGCTCGAGCAACTGGAGACGAGGGAGCGTCAAGTTGCTCAAGCAGAAGACGCCGTCGGGCCCCGCGAGGTCGGAGTCGAGGAGGAGATCAATCGCCGGGTGGCCGAGGTTTGCGCAGATCTGGAGGGCAGGTACGACTTGAAGCTGAAGCTCGCAGGCCTGGAGGATACGGGTAGGGCCGCCGCCCTCAGGCCTAGGTTGGATGAGGCTGAGAGGCGTGCGGAGGCCATAGCCGCCGCCCTGGTTACGGCGCAGGCGGACTTGGCCTTCGCCCGCGCCAAGCTGCTTTCCCTCCGGAAACGAGTTGGCGACGCCGAGGCCGTCGCTCGGCGAAACATGGAGGAAGTGCTCCTGCGCCGGACGCTGGAGCGCGAGCATGCTCCTATGCTTCAAGGCCTCCGGAACAGGGCCAACACCACCCTGGGTTATATCTGCGACGAGAATGCTCTGGCCCCTCACTCGAATGACTATGCCAGCCACCTGAACTTTTTTACCGAGGTGGTGACGCGCCTAGAGGCTCGATCTGCCAGGGCTCGCTAGCTTGTGGAGGAAAGGGGTCGTGGTCTGCTTGAGCGCGCTTTCTCCCGTGTCTTCAGCCACCTTCTGAATGCCGACCCCAACTTTGACTTTGACGCCGCCATTGCCCCCGTACCCACGGTCCTCCGGGGCGACCTGGCGTGTTGGGTAGAGGACCATGTGGACGCGTTGGTCAGGGCCTTCACCTCGGAGGATGACGTGGTGGTGGTTGTCGCAGACAAAGGCGACGTGGTCAACGACGGTGATGGGGGCGTCGCCGACGGCGGCGACGACACCGACGAAGACAACGACGACGCGAGCGACGTGTCCGCGGGTGATGTAGCGAGTGATATTTTGGGCTGATCCCATGTTCTCCTGTCATTTCATCCTGCACGCAAAACTCAGGCGTGGCCCTTGTAAGACTCGTAAGAGCATTTTGAGAGGGGGAGCCCCTCATGTAAGCAAATTGTAGTTTTTACTTTCCTATGCGATGTGGGTATGTGTCCTCGTGAACTCGTGGAGCCGGGGGCGAGTTTTCCATCGTGGTTTACCTTAGTCAGCGCCAGCTTCGGGCTGGGTCATGCGGCGATGAGTTTCTGAGAAATCTGCGGAGCTTATCGCCCCGTTTGAGGGGACCCCATAAGAGGTGAGCACCAGCCGCAGTGCTGGCGCATGCTTGACGAGCGCGTGCTCCGTGCGGTCCGGCTCGCGAGGAGCTTGCGAGGGAGAGGCGATGGACATGAGTCCCAAACCAAACGAGATCCAGAAGGCAAGAAATGGCTCGAACAAGAAAAGGCACCCCCCGTGCGCATCGATAAAAATTCGGCTTCAATTTAAATCCAGATCCAGAAAGCAGAACCACAGAAAGAGAGAGATCCAAAGCAAAAGGCTGCGTCCGGCACCTAGTCTAGTCTTTGGGGTCTTCAAGTCTTCTCACCAGTGTGGAGCTAAGTGCTGCCACTAGGCGTGGGAGGGAGCCCCAGGGCCTGAGGCCGGCGCTCCTGAGACTCCGGGGCGTGTACAACCCCAACTCATTATTATGTGAGAGTGTCACGGGCGGCGAGCTTCACAGGCATTGGGCCTTCTTCACAGGTACCGGCCTTTCTTCATATCGCCAGACGAGGGCCCCGCCTTGCGCCACCCTCGACCTTCTTTGAGCCGACCGGTCACCAGGACGACACAAAAGAGGGAAAGGGGACGCCAGCGGTTTCCTCGGCGACCACAGGTCCTCCGCCGGGGGAAGGGTCGTCGAAGCCTCGCCGACAGAGGGCCTACCTCCAGGTGTCCCCTGGCTTCGCGCGCCTTGGGGAGGGGCCTGGCTCCCGACCCCTCTCCTGCAGCCCCTAACGCGATCCTCTCGCCGTCAGGGGGGCCGTCGAGCTGGGGCCGCCGGCCGTTGCGGTGGTCTGTTCCTCCTGCCACTCATGGTTAGCGTAAGCTTGCTCCTGAGGGATTAGGGGTACCCTGTAGTGGTCGTTGCACACGTAGTTGTGGTGGTTCTCCGGCAGCTCCTGGAAGGCTTTGACTCTTAGCGTCCCTTCTTCCCAATCTTCTCCAACGAACGAGTCTGGGTCGTCCTCCGGTGTGTACTCCTGGTCCGTCATGCGGGGCACGTAGGCTTCCGGGGCTGTTACCCCGAGCACCTCGCCGTGGTGCCCCACACTCCATGTCGCCTGACCCAGCGTGACGTCCTAGGGGTGATAGCACGGCGTCCCACTTGGGCCATGGAAGGTGACGCTCGTACTCATGCTTGTTGCGGGCGGTATGGGGGCGGCAGAGCCCCCGGTGCCGCCAGCCATGCTGGTGTTGACGAAGCCCCCTGGCGCACCTGACGATGCATGGTGGCAGCGTGGTCCGCCGTGAATCCCCGCAGGGGCCTGAGGAGGGAGCTGATAGTAGAAGGACGGGGCTCCCAAGGCCGCCGCGTCCAGCAGCTTGGCAACGTGTTCCAGCAGCGCGTCCCAGCCGCTTTCCATCATCCGGCACCGCAGCAGCTCCCTTGCCACGGTGAGTGTTGCCCGCGCGTTCGCCTGTTCCCGCCGTGAGTGCGGCGCCGTCGCCGCAGCATGGCTTGCTGCTCTGGCAGCGGCTTGCACCTGCCGTGGAGTGAGGGTAGGCGACGCCTGGCCGCGTCGCCCGCGCCCCGCAGGATTGGACCGCGCTCGTGCCGCCTGGAGCACGGGGTTGAGGTCTTCATTGGCGGCGCGGCGTCGGTCGGGCTGGCCAGGCTGCCCAGCGGTCGGAGTCAGCTCTTGGGTCGTCGGACATCACGGCCGCGGAGCGTCTGCAAGTCGATTGGCGGAGAAGAAGCTCCGGCGCACCCCTACCTGGCGCGCCAAATTTCGGATGTGGGGTTCTGGCAAACCGTTAAGGTTCGAACAATGGGGTGTGCGCGAAGTCTTTTCCTCCCACCGATCTACGCCTAGCTTGCTAACATCTCGCGGACGAACTCGACGAACTCGCAACACACAAAGACACAAGATTTATACTGGTTCGGGCCACCGTTGTGGTGTAACACCCTACTCCAGTGTGGTGGTGGTGGATTGCCTCCAGGGCTGATGATGAACAATACAAGGGGAAGAACAGCCTCCTGAGGTTGAGGTGTTCTTGTTCTTGGCTAACTTGTGTGGTTCTGGATGGTCTCCCCCTGGTCCCCCCCCCCCCGCCTATGGTGGTGGCTAGTCCTATTTATAGAAGCCCTGGTCCGCTTCCCAAATATTGAGAGGGAAGGGAGCCAACAACGGCGGGCAAACTTGAAGGGGGACAACTAGTACAAGCTATCCTGACAAAGGCGGTCTCCGCCTACGAAAGGCTCTGGTGGTGACGTTGTCTTGGGCTCCACGATGACCTCCGTCTTGCCGTCCTTCTGGTCTTGGTATTGTTGCACTGATATGGCAACCTTTGCCTGATGCCTCGGTACTCCTCGCCTACGCAGGCCTCCATAGCACCTAAGAGGAAACAAGGACGCTGCGCGCGCTGGCGCCCGCCTGGCGCCTGCTTGGTGTCGATCATCATGGCTCATGTCACGAGAGCCTTGTGAGGTTTGCCTCGCCTTGATATCTCCGCTCCTCGTGAGCCTGCCCAACTAGGTCACTCCAGAGGAGGTCTTGTGTCGTCCGCTCGCGAGGCTTGGCCCCTCGCGAGGGTCTTGGATGCCTTGTTGACGAAGATGGGCCGTACGGCCTGTGGGCTTAGCCACGCAGCGAGCCGCAGGCAGGCAAGTCTGGGGACCCCCGTTCCCAAAACGCCGACATTGATGGGCTGGTTATTTATTTCTATGAAGAAACTGCTAGAATTGCTAAGCCTGGTGCTAAGGATAAACATAGACCTGTTATAGGCATGCATGTTATTTCTGTTAAAATTGGAGATCATTGTTATCATGGTTATGTGATATGGGTGATATCGTCATGGCTCTAGTGGTGTCATGTGAACGTCGACTACATGACACTTCACCATTGTTTGGGCCTAGAGGGAGGCATTGGGAAGTAATAAGTAGATGATGGGTTGCTAGAGTGATAGAAGCTTAAACCCTAGTTTATGCATTGCTTCGTAAGGGGCTGATTTGGATCCATATGTTTCATGCTATGGTTAGGTTTACCTTAATACTTCTGTTGTAGTTGCGGATGCTTGCAATAGGGGTTAATCATAAGTGGGATGCTTGTCCAAGTAAGGATAGTACCCAAGCACCGGTCCACCCGCATATCAAATTATCAAAGTACCGAACGCAAATCATATGAACGTGATGAAAACTAGCTTGACGATAATTCCCATGTGTCCTCGGGAGCGCTTTCCTTCATATAAGAGTTTGTCCAGGCTAGTCCTTTGCTACAAAAAGGATTGGGCCATCTTGCTGCACCTTATTTAATTTTATTGCTTGATACTCATTACAAATTACCTTATCACAACACTATCTGTTACCGACAATTTCAGTGCTTGCAGAGAATACCTTAGTGAAAACTGCTTATCATTTCCTTCCGGTCCTTGTTGGGTTCGACACTCTTACTTATCGAAAAGGCTACGATAGATCCCCTACACTTGTGGGTCATCAAGACTCTTTTCTGGTGCCATTGCCGGGGAGTGAAGCACCTTTGGTAGGTGGAATTTGGTAAGGAAAAATTTATATAGTGTGCTGAAATTTACTGTCACTTGTTACTATGGAACATAATCCTTTGAGGGGTTTGTTCAGGGTATCTTCACCTCGTCTGGAACCACAATTAGTTACCCCTCAACCTACAGAACCTATTGAAAATGCTTACTTTAAAATTCCTTCGGGTATGATAGAGAAACTACTAGCTAATCCTTTTGCAGGAGATGGAACATTGCATCCCGATTTGCACTTAATCTATGTGGATGAAGTTTGTGGATTATTTAAGCTTGCAGGTATGACCGATGATGTTATCAAGAAGATGGTCTTCCCTTTATCTTTGAAGGGAGACACATTGACATGGTATAGGCTATGTGATGATATGGGATCATGGGACTATAAGCGATTGAAATTGGAATTTCACCAAAAGTTTTATCTTATGCATCTTGTTCATCGTGATCGTAATTATATATATAATTTTTGGCCTCGCGAAGGAGAAAGCATCGCTCAAGCTTGGGGGAGGATTAGGTCAATGTTATATTCATGCCCCAATCATGAGCTCTCAAGATAAATGATTATTCAAAAATTTTATGCTCGGCTTTCTGACAACAATCGCTCCATGCTCGATACTTCTTGTACTGGTTCTTTTATGATGAAGACTATTGAATTCAGATGGGATTTATTGGAGAGGATTAAATGCAACTTTGAAGATTGGGATCTCGACGAAGGTAAGGAGTCAGGTATGACACCTAAGTTTGATTGTGTTAAATCTTTTATGGATACCGATGTTTTCTGTAAGTTTAGCACTAAATATGGACTTGACTCTGAGATAGTAGCTTCTTTCTGTGAATCTTTTGCTACTCATGTTGATCTCCCTAAGGAGAAGTGGTTTAAATATAATCCTCCCATTGAAACAAAAGTAGTTGCACTTATTAAAGTTGAATAAAAAACTATCACTTATAATGATCCTGTTGTTCCCACTGCTTATGTTGACAAACCACCTTTCCCTGTTAGAATTAAGGATCATGCTAAAGCTTCAACTGTAGTCAACAAGAGTAATATTAGGACACACAAACCCCCTGAGAAAATTAAAGTTGAACCTAATATTGATATGGTTAAAGATCTCTTGGCCGATAATATTGATTGTCGGATGTGGGGTTCTGGCAAACCCTTAAGGTTCGAACATTAGGGTGCGCGCGAAGTCTTTTCCTTCCACCGATCTACGCCCTAGCTTGCTAAGATCTCGCGGATGAACTCGCAACACAGAAAGACACAAGATTTATACTGGTTCGGGTCACCATTGTGGTGTAACCCCTACTCTAGTGTGGTGGTGGTGGATTGCCTCCAGGGCTGATGATGAACAATACAAGGGGAAGAACAGCCTCCTGAGGTTGAGGTGTTCTTGTGCTTGGCTAACTTGTGCGGTTCTGGATGGTCTCCCCTGGTCCCCCCGCCTATGGTGGTGGCTAGTCCTATTTATAGAGGCCCTAGTCCTCTTCCCAAATATTGAGCGGGAAGGGAGCCAACAACAGTGGGCAAATTTGAAGGGGGACAGCTAGTACAAGCTATCCTGACAAAGGCGGTCTCCACCTGCGAAAGGCTCTGGTGGTGACACCGTCTTGGGCTCCACAATGACCTCCATCTTGCCGTCCTTCTGGTCTTGGTCTTGTTGCATCGATATGGCAACCTTCGCCTAATGCCTCGGTACTCCTCGCCTGCGCAGGCCTCCTTAGCACCAAAAAGGAAACAAGGACGTTGCGCGCACTGGCGCCCGCCTGGCGCCCGCTTGGTGTCGATCGTCATGGCTCACGTCACGAGAGCCTCGGGAGGTTTGCATCGCCTTGATATCTCTTCTCCTCGTGAACCTGCCCGACTAGGCCACTCCAGAGGAGGTCTTGTGTCGTCCGCCTCGCGAGGCTTGGCCCCTCGCGAGGGTCTTGGATGCCTTGTTGACGAAGATAGACCGTACAGCCTGCTGGCTTAGCCATGCAGTGGGCCGCATGCAGGCAAATCTGGGGACCCCCGTTCCCAGAACGCCGACATTGATGGGCTGGTTATTTATTTCTGTGAAGAAACTGCTAGAATTGCTAAGCCTGGTGCTAAGGATAAACATAGACCTGTTATAGGCATGCATGTTATTTCTGTTAAAATAGGAGATCATTGTTATCATGGCTTATGTGATATGGGTGCTAGTGCTAGTGTAATACCTTATACCTTATACAAAGAAATTATGCATGATAATGCACCTGCTGAGATAGAAGATATCGATGTTACAATTAAGCTTGCCAATAGAGATACTATTTCACCGATTGGGATTGTTAGAGACGTTGGAGTCTTGTGTGGGAAGGTTAAATATCATGCTGATTTTCTTGTTCTTGATTCCCCACAAGATAGCTTTTGTCCCATTATATTTGGTAGACCCTTCTTAAATATTGTTAATGCTAGGATAGACTGCGAAAAGGATGTTGTTACTATTGGTTTGGGTGATATGTCTCATGAGTTTAACTTCACTAAATTTCATAGACAACCCCGTGATGAGGAATTACCTAGTAAGGATGAAATTATTGGTCTTGCTTCTATTGTTGTGCCTCCTAATGATCCTTTAGAACAATATTTGCTCGACCATGAAAACGATATGTTCATGAATGAAAGAAGGGAAATAGATGAAGTATTCTTTAAACAAGGACCTATTCTGAAACACAACTTGCCTGTTGAAATCCTAGGGGATCCTCCTCCACCCAAGGGTGATCCCGTGTTTGAGCTTAAACCTTTACCTGATACTCTTAAATATGCTTATCTTGATGAAAAGAAGATATATCCTGTTACTATTAGTGCTAACCTTTCAGAGAAGGAGGAAGAAAATTATTGAAAACTCTGAAGAAGCACGGCGCTGCTATTGGATATACTCTTGATGATCTTAAGGGCATTAGTCCCACTCTATGTCAACACAAAATAAATTTGGAGAAAGATGCCAAACCAGTTATTGATCACCAACGACGACTGAATCCTAAGATGAAAGAAGTGGTAAGAAAGGAAATATTAAAGCTCCTTGAGGCAGGTATAATTTGTCCCGTTGCTGATAGTCAGTGGTTAAGTCTTGTCCATTGTGTCCCTAAGAAGGGAGGTATTACTGTCGTTCCTAATGATAAAGATGAATTGATTCCACAAAGAATTATTACAGGATATAGAATGGTAATTGATTTCTGCAAATTAAATAAAGCTACTAAAAAGGATCATTACCCTTTGCCTTACATTGATCAAATGCTAGAAAGATTATCCAAACATACACACTTTTGCTTTCTAGATGGTTACTCTGGCTTCTCTCAAATACATGTGTCAGCTGATGATCAAGCAAAGACCACTTTTACTTGCCCTTTCGGTACTTTTGCTTATAGACGTATGCCTTTTGGTTTATGTAATGCACCTGCTACCTTTCAAAGGTGCATGATGGCTATATTCTCTGACTTTTGTGAAAAGACTTGTGAGGTTTTCATGGTCGATTTCTCTGTTTATGGATCCTCTTTTGATGATTGCTTGAGAAACCTTGATCGAGTTTTGCAGAGATATGAAGAAACTAATCTTGTCCTGAATTGGGAGAAGTGCCACTTTATGGTTAATGAAGGAATTGTCTTGGGGCATAAAATTTCTAAAAGAGGTATTGAAGTTGACAAAGCTAAAGTTGATGCTTGATACGTCTCCATCGTATCTATAATTTTTGATTGTTCCATGCCAATATTCTACAACTTTCATATACTTTTGGCAACTTTTTATACTATTTTTGGGACTAACATATTGATCCAGTGCCCAGTGCCAGTTCCTGTTTGTTGCATGTTTTTTGTTTCGCAGAATATCCATATCAAACGGAGTCCAAGCGGGATAAAAATTGACGGATTTTTTTTTGAATATATCTGATTTTTGGGAAGAAAAATCCACGCGAGACGATGCCAGAGGGGGCCACGAGGCAGGGGGCGCGCCCCTGACCCTCGTGGCCACCCCGTAAGGCGGTTGGTGCCCTTCTTTCGCTACAAGAAAGCTAATATCCGGATAGAGATCGTGTTAAAATTTCAGCCCAATCGGAGTTAGAGATCTCCAGGAATATAAGAAACGGTGAAAGGGCAGAATCTGATAACGCAAAAACAGAGAGAGGCAGAGAGACAGATCCAATCTCGAAGGGGCTCTCGCCCCTCCCATGCCATGGAGGCCAAGGACCAGAGGGGAAACCCTTCTCCCATCTCGGGAGGAGGTCAAGGAAGAAGTAGATGAAGGGGCCCCCTCTCCCCTTCTTTTCCGGTGGCGCCGGAACGCTGCCGTGGCCATCATCATCATCACCGCGATCTACACCAACACCTCCGCCATGTTCATCAACATCTCCATCACCTTCCCCCCTCTATCTACAGTGGTCCACTCTCCCGCAACCCGTTGTACCCTCTACTTGAACATGGTGCTTTATGCTTCATATTATTATCCAATGATGTGTTGCCATCCTATGATATCTGAGTAGATTTTCGTTGTCCTATCGGTGGTTGATGAATTGCTATGATTGATTTAATTTGCTTGTGGTTATGTTGCTGTCCTTTGGTGCCCATCATATGAGCGCGTGCGTGGATCACACCATAGGGTGACTATGTATTGGAGGGCAAGAGTGACTGAAGCTTCAACCTAGCATAGAAATTGATGCATACGGGATTGAAGGTGGACCAATATATCTTAATGCTATGGTTGGGTTTTACCTTAATGAACATTAGTAGTTGCGGACGCTTGCTAATAGTTCCAATCATAAGTGCATAGAATTCCAAGTCAGGGATGACATGCTAGTAGTGGCCTCTCCCACATAATACTTGTTATCGGTCTAGTAAAGTAGTCAATTGCTTAGGGGCAATTTCGCAACTCCTACCACCATTTTTCCACACTCGCTATATTTACTTTATTTCTTCTTTACTTACAACAGCCCTTAGCTTTTATTTACTTGCTCTTTATTATCTTGCAAACCTATCCAACAACACCTACAAAGTACTTCTAGTTTCATACTTGTTCTAGGTAAAGCGAACATCAAGTGTGCGTAGAGTTGTATCGGTGGTCGATAGAACTTGAGGGAATATTTGTTCTGCCTTTAGCTCCTCGTTGGGTTTGACACTCTTACTTATCAAAAACTGTTGTGATCCCCTATACTTGTGGGTTATCAAGACCTTTTTCTGGCGCCGTTGTCGGGGAGTCATAGTGTGGGGTGAATATTCTCATGTGTGCTTGTTTGCTTTATCACTAAGTAATTTTTATTTGATGTTCTTAGTTGTTCTTTATCTTTAGTTATGGATATGGAAAATGAAATACCAAAAAAATTAGGTGTACTTGCTACTCATGGAGATGAGGAACCTCCTAAAACCCTCGATGCTCATTATGTGACAGAAATTATGTACTACTTTGATAATCCTGAGAAAACCCCCTTCAATATGGTAATGGGAGTAATGTTGGATCAACGTGAATACTTTAGGGATTATCGCTTGACACAAAAAGAGAAACTATTATGGGATCAAATTTATATATTGAAGTGGTATGCTCGGCAAGTATTCTTGAGTTGTGATTATACTTGTTGCCCTAGGATGAAGGCTCCACACCTTCCCTTTTCATGCAAATTTAACAATAATGAAACCTTAGCTTCGTATGCTAATGGTATATATGATCACTATGATATGGAACAAATAGAAGAATTTGTTGCTTTTAAGGGTGCTTATGAAATTGAATCTTTGTTTGAAAAGTATGAAGCTTTTGATGATGATGTTTATAGGCCTGAAAATTTAGCTATCCTAAAATATTGCTATGATAATTATGAATATAATTCCTATATTAATGCGCTTATTGAGAAAGTCTCCGATGTCCAAGAAGAGACTAATATTTTGCAGGAATCTATGGAAGAAGAAGTTGATGAAACTGTGAGCTCATTGGATGAAAAAGATGAGGAGGAGAGCGAAGAACAAAAGGAGGAAGAGCGGATTGATCACTTGTGCCCACCTTCTAATGAGAGTAACTCTTTAACTCATACATTGTTTACTTCCCCTTCATGCTTATCGAAGGATGAACGCTATGATAATTGCTATGATCCCGTTGATTCTTTTGAAATATCCCTTTTTGATGATGCTTACTATGCTTGTGGCTAAGATGCCAATATGAATTATGCTTATGGAGATGAACTTTCTATAGTTCCTTATGTTAAACATGAAATTGTTGCTATTGCACCCACGCATGATAGTCCTATTATCTTTTTGAATTCTCCCGACTACACTATATCGGAGAAGTTTGCCCTTATTAAGGATTACATTGATCGGTTGCGTTTTACTATTACACATAATGATTTTGATAGATATAATATGCATGTGCTTGCTGCTCCTACTTGCAATTATTATGAGAGAGGAACTACATCTCCGCCTCTTTATGTTTCCAATACAACAAAATTGCAGGAAACTGTTTATACTATGCATTGGCCTTTACTATGTGTGCATGAATTGTTCTTTTATGACATGACGATGCATAGCAAGAGAGTTAGACATCGTTGTTACATGATATATGTTACTTTGTGCTCACTACTAGATTACAAATGATTGTTAATTAAAATTGGCTTTGATATACCTTGGGATCCGGGTGGATTCACTACTTGAGCACTACATGCCTAGCTTAATGGTTTTAAAGAAAGTGCTGCCAGGGAGACAACCCGGAAATTTTAGAGAGTCATTTACTTCTGTTGAGTGCTTTTATATATTTTAAAAATGACAAAAATAAAGAGGGGAACCTAAATCTTTTTCAAAAAAAAGGAAGATGAAAGTGAGAAAGACAAGCATTGTTGAAGTGGGAGAGCTCCTTGAACTTTGTTCATGCTCACGGCAACTTTGTGAATCTTGATTACAGAAACTTCTCAAAAAAAATAATTATCCCCTTGTAAAATTCCATTGTATTATAAAAATAATGTGTTAAGGTTTGCCTTTAGGATGTTTACATTTGCTTGATGGTTTGTACGGTGCAGGACAGAAACTTTGGCTGTAGTGCGCGATTTTACATTTTTAGCTGGAACGTAAAATGGTTCTGATTCTTTCTGAACTGTCTTTCTATACAAATTGTTTATTTTTCCTAATTTTTGCATAATTTTTCAAGTATCATAAGTATGGTGAATGCTCAGATTATTACAGACTGTTCTGTTTTAGACAGATTCTGTTTTTGATGCATAGTTTGCTTGTTTTGATGAAACGATCGATTTATATCAGTGGATTAAGCCATGAAAAAGTTATACTAAATTACACACAATGCCAAAACAAAATATGAATTGGTTTTCAACATTACTTAGAGTAGTGATTTGCTTTATTATACTAGCGGATCTTACCGAGTTTTCTGTTGAAGTTTTGTGTGGATGAAGTGTTCGATGATCGAGAAGGTCTCGATGTGAGAAGAAGGAAGAGAGGCAAGAGCTCAAGCTTGGGGATGACCGAGGCACCCCAAGTAAATATTCAAGGAGACTCAAGCGTCTAAACTTGGGGATGCCCCGGAAGGCATCCCCTCTTTCTTCAACAAGTATCGGTATGTTTTCGGATTCGTTTCGTTCATGCGATATGTGCAAATCTTGGAGCGTCTTTTGCATTTAGTTCTCATTTTTCTTTTATGCACCGTGCTGGTATGAGATAGTCCTTGGTTTATTTATAGAATGCTCTATGCACTTCACTTATATCTTTTGAGTATGGCTTTATAGAATGCTTCATGTGCTTCACTTATATCATTTGAAGTTTGGATTGCCTGTTTCTCTTTACATAGAAAACCGCCATTTGTAGAATGCTCTTTTGCTTCACTTATATTTGTTAGAGCGTGGGCATACCTTTTGTAGAAAGAATTAAACTCTCTTGCTTCACTTATATCTATTTAGAGAGATGATAGGAATTGGCAATTCACATGGTTAGTCATAAATCCTACATAAAACTTGTAGATCACTGAATATGATATGTTTGATTCCTTGCAATAGTTTTGCGATATAAAGATGGTGATATTAGAGTCATGATAGTGGGTAGTTGTGGATTAGTAGAAATACTTGTGTTGAGGTTTGTGATTCTCGTAGCATGCACGTATGGTGAACCGTTATGTGATGAAGTCGGAGCATGATTTATTTATTGATTGTCTTCCTTATGAGTGGCGGTCGGGGACGAGCGATGGTCTTTTCCTACCAATCTATCCCCCTAGGAGCATGCGCGTAGTACTTTGTTTCGATGACTAATAAATTTTTGCAATAAGTATGTGAGTTCTTTATGACTAATGTTGAGTCCATGGATTATACGCACTCTCACCCTTCCACCATTGCTAGCCTCTCTAGTATCGCGCAACTTTGACCGGTACCATAAACCCACCATATACCTTCCTCAAAACAGCCACCATACCTACCTATCATGGCATTTCCATAGCCATTCCGAGATATATTGCCATGCAACTTCCATCATCATCATATACATGACTTGAGCATTCATTGTCATATTGCTTTGCATGATCGTAAGATAGCTAGCATGATGTTTTCATGGCTTGTTCATTTTTTGATGTCATTGCTATGCTAGATCATTACACATCCCGGTACACAGCCGGAGGCATTCATATAGAGTCATATCTTTGCTCTAGTTTCGAGTTGTAATATTGAGTTGTAAGTAAATAAAAGTGTGATGATCATCATTATTACAGCATTGCCCCAGTGAGGAAAGGATGATGGAGAGTATGATCCCCCCACAAGTCGGGATGAGACTCAGGAATTTACAAAAAAATAAACGAGGCCAAAGAAGCCCAAATAAAAAAAGAGGCCAAAGAAGCCCACCAAAAAAATAAAACAAAATAAAACAAAAACAAAACAAAAAATGAGAGAAAAAGAGAGAAGGGGCAATGTTACTATCCTTTTACCACACTTGTGCTTCAAAGTAGCACCATGTTCTTCATATAGAGAGTCTCTTGAGTCATCACTTCCATATACTAGTGGGAATTTTCATTATAGAACTTGGCTTGTATATTCCGATGATGGGCTTCCTCAAATGCACGAGGTCTTCATGAGCAAGCAAGTTGGATGCACACCCACTTAGTTTTAGTTGGAGCTTTCATACACTTATAGCTCTAGTGCATCCGTTGCATGGCAATCCCTACTCACTCACATTGATATCTATTGATGGGCATCTCCATAGCCCGTTGATACACCTAGTTGATGTGAGACTATCTTCTCCTTTTGTCTTCTCCACAACCACCATTCTATCCCACCTATAGTGTTATGTCCATGGCTCACGCTCATGTATTGCGTGAAAGTTGAAAAGGTTTGAGAACGTCAAAAGTATGAAACAATTGCTTGGATTGTCATCGGGGTTGTGCATGATATGAATATTTTGTGTGGTGAAGATGGAGCATAGCCAGACTATATGATTTTGTAGAGATAACTTACTTTGTCCATGTTATTTTGAAAAGACATGATTGCTTTATTAGTATGCTTGAAGTATTATTGTTTTTATGTCAAATGATAGACTATTGCTTTGAATCACTCGTGTCTTAATATTCATGCCATGATTAGATATATGATCAAGATTATGCTATGTAGCATTCCACATCAAAAATTATCTTTTACATCATTTAACTACTCGAGGACGAGTAGGAATTAAGCTTGGGGATGCTGACACGTCTCCGTCGTATCTATAATTTTTGATTGTTCCATGCCAATATTGTACAACTTTCATATACTTTTGGCAGCTTTTTATACTATTTTTGGGACTAACATATTGATCCAGTGCCCAGTGCCAGTTCCTGTTCGTTGCATGTTTTTTGTTTCGTAGAATATCCATATCAAACGGAGTCCAAACGGGATAAAAACTGACGGGGATTTTTTTGGAATATATTTGATTTTTGGGTAGAAAAATCCACGCGAGATGATGCCGAGGGGGGCATGAGGTAGGGGCCAGGCGCGCCCCTGACTCTCGTGGCCACCCCGTAAGGTAGGTGCACTTCTTTCGCCGCAAGAAAGCTAATATCCGGGTAGAGATCGTGTTAAAATTTCAGCCCAATCGGAGTTACGGATCTCTGGAAATATAAGAAACGGTGAAAGGGCAGAATCTGAGAGCGCAGAAACAGAGAGAGACAGAGAGACAGATCCAATCTCGGAGGGGCTCTCGCCCCTCCCATGCCATGGAGGCCAAGGACCAGAGGGGAAACCCTTCTCCCATCTAGGGAGGAGGTCAAGGAAGAAGAAGAAGACGAAGGGGCCCCCTCTCCCCTTATCTTCCGGTGGCGCCGGAACGCTGCCGTGGCCATCATCATCATCACCGCGATCTACACCAACACCTCCACCATCTTCACCAACATCTTCATCACCTTCCTATCTACAACGGTCCACTCTCCCGCAACCCGATGTACCCTCTACTTGAACATGGTGCTTTATGCTTCATATTATTATCCAATGATGTGTTGCCATCCTATGATGTCTGAGTAGATTTTCGTTGTCCTATCGGTGGTTGATGAATTGCTATGATTGATTTAATTTGCTTGTGGTTATGTTGTTGTCCTTTGGTGCCCATCATATGAGCACGCGCGTGGATCACACCATAGGGTTAGTTGTATGTTGATAGGACTATGTATTGGAGGGCAAGAGTGACAGAAGCTTCAACCTAACATAGAAATTGATGCATACGGGATTGAAGGGGGACCAATATATCTTAATGCTATGGTTGGGTTTTACCTTAATGAACATTAGTAGTTGTGGACGCTTGTTAATAGTTCCAATCATAAGTGCATAGAATTCCAAGTCAGGGATGACATGCTAGCAGTGGCCTCTCTCACATAATACTTGCTATCGGTCTAGTAAAGTAGTCAATTGCTTAGGGGCAATTTTGCAACTCCTACCACCACTTTTCCACACTCACTATATTTACTTTATTGCTTCTTTACTTACAACAGCCCTTAGATTTTATTTACTTGATCTTTATTATCTTGCAAACCTATCCAACGACACCTACAAAGTACTTCTAGTTTCATACTTGTTCTAGGTAAAGCGAACATCAAGCGTGCGTAGAGTTGTATCGGTGGTCGATAGAACTTGAGGGAATATTTGTTGTGCCTTTAGCTCCTCGTTGGGTTTAACACTCTTACTTATCGAAAACTATTGCGATCCCCTATACTTGTGGGTTATCAATGCTATTGAAAAGATGATGTGTCCCAAGGACATCAAAGGTATAAGAAGCTATTCCTTTTGTCTTTGACTAACCTTTTTATAGGATGTTCATTAAGGACTTGTAACGCCCGGATAATCATGCTACAGTAATCCTACGCTAATCATGCCATGGCACCTCAGTTACTGTTGCTAACCTCGCAATGATTCAAAACCTTTTCAAATTCAAATTCAAATTAATGTCAAATGACAAAGTTTTCAAAATATTAAACAAAAATGTTCGGTGGGTGCCGAATATTACAAGGGTAATTATAATAAAGCAAACACATTTTTATAAAATGCCTAAATAATTTAAAATGATTTAAAACAAAAAAGGAAATAAATAAAAAGAAAAGAAAATGCAAAGCACAAAACAGAAAAGAAAAACAAAAAAAGGAAAAGTGCCCCTGGCCCGACTGGGCCTACCGGCCCAGCTGGCCACTTCTGCCGGCCCGGTCGAACCGGCCCAACCGGCCACCCCTTATCCCCACGACCAAACTCTAACCCCACCCCGTCGCCCCACTCGCCCCCTCCCCCCCATTCGCTCCCCCCTCCTCCCCGATCCAGATCGGATCGAGGGGAGCGAAC
>NC_041382.1:389576627-389619201 GCF_002162155.2 Triticum dicoccoides
AGGGGAGCGAACCACCAACGCCAACGCCCGTAGCCGCCTCGCCGGCCCCCTCCCGCATCCTTGCGCCCCCGTCCCCTCTTCCTTAGCGGCGCCCCTCGCCGTGCCTGCCGCGTCGCCCCCGATGACCTGCGCTCGCCCTCTGTCGTCCACTGCTGCCCGGAACACTGCCCGTCGTCGGAGCCACCTCGCCGGACCTCCCTCATCGGACTGTCGCCGCCTCATCATCTCCCTTGTCGGACCTCCCCGACCTCTGTCGAGCCCGTTGCCATAGTTCCCACGCTCCCGCGGTGAGGTTCCGTCCTCTCCTCCTCCCTCACGCGCGCTCGCTCGCGCGAGACCACGCCCGAGCGTCCAGCGATTAGCGCTCCGCCGCCCGCGCTGCGACCCCGCACCGGCCAAGCCTGCCACCGCGCCCCTGCCGTGCTCACCGCGCGCTTCGCCTGCCCCCTTGCCGCGCGCCCGCGCGAACCTCCTTCCCGACAATGGCACGCCTGCCCACGCCCCGCGCCGCTGCCGGCTGCGTCCTCCGCATGGCGCGGCTCCGGCCGCCGCACCTGCTACTCAGCCTCGTGCGCCTTCAGTCGACGCGCCCATGGCCCCCTCACGCACCCCCGCCCCGTTCCGCGCCGCGCCGGCCTTCCACGGCTGAGCCCTGCCGTGGCCTCCGCCGGCCGCCCCGCTGGATCCAGCGGCACTGCCCGGGTCCATTCCCTCGGGCACGCGCCCGTTCGTGCGCCCGTGAGCCCCTGCGCCCGTTAAGGCCCTGGGCCAGTTACACGCGGGCCCCAACGCCCAGAACGTTTATGAAAAAAGGGATTAATAATATATATATATATATAATAAAAATAAAAATAATTAATTAATTAAAGAAATAATTAACTTAATTAATTTTGATTAACTAAAGTAAACAACTAATTAAACTAATTAAACATTAGTTATCTAATTAACCTGGTTAGTTAATTAGCTAATTAATTAGTATGACAGTGGGGCCCACCCCTTAATTAATACTAATTAGGGTAATTAAAATGTTTAATTAAAATGTGTCACTGACCAGTGGGACCCACTGGTCAGGTTGACCAGTCAACCCTGTTGACTGCTGACGTCAGCATGACATCATGCTGATGTCATAAATCCATTTTCGAATTTAATTAATTAATTAAATTCTAGAAATTAATAAAATCTTTAGAAAATTATATCTTTTAATCCGTAACTCAGATTAAATTATTTTCAACATGAAAGTTGCTCAGAACGACGAGATGAACCCAGATACGCAGCCCGTTCATCCGCCACACATCCCTAACATATCAAACTCGCAACTTTCCCCCTCCGGCTCCTCTGCCCGAAAACGCGAAACACCGGGGATACTTTCCCGGATGTTTTCCCCCTTCGCCGGTATCACCTCATACCGCGTTAGGGCACCCCTAGCATCACGCTTTGTCATGTCATGCATCGTCATGCATTTGTTTGCATTATATTTATTGTTTCTTCCCCCTCTTCTCTCGCTAGACATCGAGACCGATGCCGCTGCTACCCAGTACGACTACGGTGTTGATGACCCCTCTCTCTTGCCAGAGCAACCAGGCAAGCCCTCCCCCTTGATCACCAGATATCGCCTACTCTTCTCTCTACTGCTTGCATTAGAGTAGTGTAGCATGTTACTGCTTTCCGTTATTCCTATCCTGATGCATAGCCTGTCCTTGCTACTACTGTTGTCACCTTTACCTGCAATCCTAATGCTTAGTATAGGATGCTAGTTTATCATTAGTGGCCATACATTCTTGCCCGTCTGCCATGCTATACTATCAGGCCGTGATCACTCAGGAGGTGATCACGGGTATATACTATATACTTTATACATGATACATGTGATGACTAAAGTCGGGTTGGCTCGAGGACTACCTGCGATTGATTCATGAATTGGGGGCTGGAAGGACATACTTTCCCGGCAGCCCTCTGTGTGGATCTTTGTGGCGAAGCGACAGGGCAGGTTGAGAACACCTAGGAGAGAGGTGGGCCTGGCCCTGGTCGACGTTCGCGGTTATTTCAAGATAACACGTTTAACAAGATCTTGGTATTTGATCTAAGTCTGGCCACTGGCCTATACGCACTAACCATCTACGCGGGGACAGTTATGGGCACTCGATGTCGTGGTATTAGTCGAAGCCTTCGTGACGTCAGCGACTGAGCGGCGCGCACCGGATTGGATAGTAAGCCTGCTCTTGTATTAAGGGGGCTAGTTCTGCTTCCGGCCGCGTACGCAACATGCAGGTGTGCAATGGACGATGGGCCCAGACCCCTGCGCCATAGGATTTAGACCAGCGTGCTGACCTCTCTGTTGTGCCTAGGTAGGGCTGCGATGTGTTGATCTTCCGAGGCCGGGCATGACCCAGAAAAGTGTGTCCGGACAAAGGGGATCGAGCGTGTTGGGAAATGTGGTGCACCCCTGCAGGGAAGTTAATCTATTCGAATAGCCATGATCTTTGGTAACAGGATGACTTGGAGTTGTACCTTGACCTTATGACAACTAGAACCGGATACTTAATAAAACACACCCTTCCAAGTGCCAGATACAACCGGTGATCGCTTTCTCACAGGGCGACGAGGGGAGGATCATCGGTTAGGATTATGCTATGCGATGTTACTTGGTGAACTTACCATCTATTCTCTTCTTCTGCTGCAAGATGGAGGTGGCCAGAAGCGTAGTCTTCGATAGGACTAGCTATCCCCCTCTTATTCCGGCTTTCTGCAGTTTAGTCCACATATGATAGCCTTATTCCATTTGATACCAATGCATACATATGTAGTGTAGCTCCTTGCTTGCGAGTACTTTGGATGAGTACTCACGGTTGCTTTGCTCCCCCTTTTTCCGCTTTTCTATACTCGATTGTTGCGACCAGACGTTGGAGCCCAGGAGCCAGACGCCATCGTCGACGACGACTACTACTACCCGGGAGGTGCCTACTACTACGTGCAGCCCGCTGACGACGACCAGGAGTAGTTTAGGAGGATCCCAGGCAGGAGGCATGCGCCTCTTTCGATCTGTATCCCAGTTTGTGCTAGCCTTCTTAAGGCAAACTTGTTTAACTTATGTCTGTACTCAGATATTGTTGCTTCCGCAGACTCGTCTATGATCGAGCTCTTGTATTTGAGCCTTCGAGGCCCCTGGCTTGTAATATGATGCTTGTATGACTTATTTTATTTGTAGAGTTGTGTTGTGATATCTTACCGTGAGTCCCTGATCTTGATCGTACACATTTGCATGTATGATTAGTGTACGATTGAATCGGGGGCATCACAAGTTGGTATCAGAGCCGACTGCCTGTAGGAATCCCCCTTCCACACTCCTTGGCCGAAGTCGAGTCTAGACATTGCAAAAAACTTTTACTAACATGGTTGTGCGCCTTACGGGCCCACGTCGCCATTGGGTGGTATTAGGATCTTTTATTCCTCGACCTATATTCTGGGACTCTGACATCTCTTCTATTCGGGTTAAATGATTTTACTAACTCCAACTCTAGGTTCTCGTAAATACTTTCTTCCGAAGAGCCCCTTCATTCCAGCTGATGGTCTGCTTCACCAGAAGATTCCGAAGATACTCTCCGTTATTCTCTCAAGACCTTGTTCCCAGCACTTTTGCTATTCCCGACCACCGATAAATCCTTATGGATAACTACATATACTTGGCATTCTTACATTCAACCCCATTGATCTTGTTATTACAAGGTACCCCAAAATACTCGTTGTTGTTCCGAGAATCCTTGTGCATACTGCCTTGTAGTTCTTTGTCACCTGAATACACCTACAAATTAATCCTCACACACATCGAGGATTTGTTTCTCCCCAGTTGTTCATGTGTTTCACCGAAGACTTCGAAATACTATTTGATCTTCCGAAAATCCTTAGCAGCTTATTGCTCTTGAAATTCTTGCTTGCTTGCATTATGATTAACCTCATAAGTCCGGTAATCTTATTGGCATCCTTAGTCATTATCAGTTTGAGTCTGTTGAATCGACATGTTGCGAATGCTCGCATTCCTTAATCAGATCCTTCATTTTGTCGTTCTGGCTAAGATGTCATTTTAAACATGAGCTGGATCTCGACCAATTAAATTTTGCCGTCGATTGTACCCCTAAGGCTATTCAACTTATCCATCCCTAACCAGAGCATTGCTTCTGATCTATTGTCTTGGAATTGATGATTCCTTTGCATTTGAACTTTGAGTTAGTCAGTTGTTTCTATAAACTGATCTCCTTGCATTCCTTCTTCCTCTGGTTGAGTACCGATGCTCACATCAGATCCCTTATGGACCACCAGATCCTTTGTTGGATTTTATCCGACAACGTCCTTCATATTCTATAAGCTTGTGAGCTTTTCCTCGGATACATAATGCCTTTGGTAAATTGTATCCTCTGCTTTCTCCAGCATGCTCTACTATCGAGCTTGTGTTATTTATTCCTGAAATTGTGGTATATGCTCCTAAGATGCCTCGATGGGTTGAACCTATGCCTTCCCCAAACTGTATGAACCCGAAAGTTTTCGCGAGTCATACCCTTCTGTTGTTTCGCCAGATAAAATTTCTACACTACAACCTCATCAAAAGCGGGAAGTAAAATGAAAGGTTATGCATTGAAGAAGTGGGAGTCGACCTTGAGCCTTTGCGTTCATGCCCATGGACCTGATGTGGAACCTATAATCGAAGCTTCTTGTAAATGATAATAATCCCCTTGTTATAAGTTCGTCCTGTATCTATGTTTGGTCCTTTGCAATCATGGTTCCGACCATATTTTCTCCTTAATACCATTTCTCGGACAAGTTGAAGTACTTGTCTAGTGCAGATCATTGCACCTGTCCAACCTTTACTTTGATCTACTATCGAGTATTACACTATGATATCTTTATAATGTCATGGAACTGCATAACTTCTTATGGGTTCTTCATTAACTGTTATTTCTCACCAATTCCAATTTTTCTGGGTTCTGGGTTGTCGTCAATCGAGAACACCGATATGTGAACTGATTCCGCATTCCGGTTCAATAACCCTAATTAATTTTCATTGCTTATGAGTTTAATAATCCTTCAACTCATTCCTAGCCTGATCGGCTATACCATTATTGGGCTAAATTTTAACTGTGCTACCTGGTCCTTCTTCACAGAGCACAAATTTTGACGATGAGCTAATCTTACGTCGAACTTCCTCATCATATCATTTCGCCTTGAACAACAAGCTTGATTCGGAGTTTTTATCGTAGCCATGGTTCCAATAAACTTGTGCTTCATCATTCCTTTGACTTGATGTCATCGCTGATCGATTACATCTTCATGAAATCTCTCGACAAATGTGTCGTGATCATCATCAACATTTTGACCCCTTCCAGGATATCGATTGAATTCATGATGAGAAGTACCATCCTTGCCCTCGATGATTTGTGTTATCATCGACCACTTTATTGCCTTCCGTTCAACACAAACTTGTTCGTGTTTCGTGATATACCTTGAGATCCTTGCTATCCAGCATTTGTTCTTTACCTTGAAGTATTACCATCTTTTATGTCAAGAATGTCGTGAGAATTTCACCACCTCTTAAGAATTAATGATACAAGTGATACTCCTTGCCATATCCGTTCGCTCCTTGGTCCCCATGTCGTTTCCAACCGGAAAACTGACAATTGAACTATGATGTGCGACTTCAAAACTTCTAGCAACCCTATTGCTTTCAAGTTAATGGTCGCTATTTCATTCTTAGACCATTGGTTATCGAATCACCATTCTAACATCGATCATGCTACCTAAGCCCATATTATGGGTGCACCTTTCAACCAATGTTTAATGGCGTATGTTTTCCTCTAGCATACATCATTATACCATTTGATCTGACAATTGTTGTCTCCTTGTTCTCATAATTGTGGAAATCCATCTCTGTTAATCTCGATGAATTGTCGCTAAGTCCATCAGCCACCTCCTCATCCTCTCCTTGGTTTAATGATGAACTCTTGATTCAGAACTTGCTTCTATAGTTCATTTCCCGATAATCTTATAATGTCATCTCATCGATTTGTGTTGCACCTTTTCTTCTCAGGCATCCTAAGTCAGAGGTATCCTGACACCAATCGAATCTGAACCTCGGTCAGATATGATGGTTGGAACATATTTCCACGAGTTATATCATTGCTCTTTATATGACTCGGTACGGTGATGTCATGCCTAGCACACCTGACCGGAGGACCTATTGTTATAATTTTCATTTTTGCAAGGCTAACCATTCTTCCATGAGGAAATTGTAAGGCTTATTCTACAAATTGTTCCTGATGGATCCTTCGTGTATCCAGAGTTTGAACTTTGCTTGAAGACCATGTCAATGCTATCTCGAAGCATGTCTATGGTATTCCGATTTTCAACAAGAACATTTGAAGCCCAATGCTAAATGTTTCATGCTCAATTATCCAAACACCATTGTATGGGTAATGTAATGAAATTTCTCTCCCCTACCTAAAGAGTTTTCTACATTATATCCTGTCATGGATATCATGCTCTACTTGTCTTTGGGAAGGATATACCCTTGAAATATGTGTTTAAACACATTTTCCTTTCCATTGTTCTGTTTAATCTGATAATCATGTTTTCCTTTCCATTGGTTCGTTTAACGTTTCTTGTGATCTATATGATCTAAGCAGTAATATTCTCCTGCTTATGTAACCACCTCGGTGTACAATTCTGTCAGTAAGACCATGTTGAAATTATCGATAGCATTCCGGTCACCACCGATGGACGTGAACTTTGCCTATTGGTCCGCCTTGTTCAACGAGCAGGAAAATGGTTCTCTTCGTCCCTCGCCCTTGGTACCGACATTGTTGGCGACATAACTGACAGACTATTTTCTGACATGCCTTGCTATCACGACCATGCAAGATGTCACCGCCCTTCCTACTTTTAACCCACATGATGGGCCCATAACCCATAGTTCTACAGGATTGAAACCTGACTCTCCTATACACCCTGTTGCCAAAGTTAATCCTAGAGCTTGACTTCGTATGTAGTTCAGGGGCCACCTGCCTAGTGATCTATTCTGGTATCAGACGCAATACTTATTCCCATTGCTCTGAATCCCTTTCACACTTTGTTCCAGGCACCTAACGATTGCCTACCCTCTCAAAACTTCCAATGATACCTCCTTACTTTGCTCTCGGTATTTTCTTAACTTTTAATTCGAGGGTTACTTTCCGCCACCTTCCCCGATGTTAACTACCAGGTAGTCAACGTTGCAGAGGTCCGTTCTTATAGAATAACCATCCCTTGTCCTTTCGTAAGTACGATGGAATTTCTGAAGAAAGGATGATGACTTCATCATGATGACCTGAAGCAGAGAAAGGAAGACATCAATATAATGGATCGACCTCTTCGAGAAGAGCAGCCAAGAACGAGAAGATCCGTTAGAATTTTGTAACCAGAACTTTCCCCCTTACTCCACCCCTTAAATCTCGGGACGAGATTTCTTGTAGTGGAGGAGATTTGTAACGCCTGGATAATCATGCTACAGTAATCCCACGCTAATCATGCCATGGCACCTCGGTTACTGTTGCTAACCTCGCAATGATTCGAAACCTTTTCAAATTCAAATTCAAATTAATGTCAAATGACAAAGTTTTCAAAATATTAAACTAAAATGTTCGGTGGGTCCCGAATATTACTAGGGTAATTATAATAAAGCAAACACATTTTTATAAAATGCCTAAATGGTTTAAAATGATTTAAAATAGAAAAGAAAATAAATAAAAATAAAAGAAAATGCAAAACAGAAAACAAAAAAGAAAAACAAAAAAAGGAAAAGTGCCCCTGGCCCGACTGGGCCAACCGGCCCAGCTGGCTACTTCCGCCGGCCCGGTCGAACCGGCCCAACCGGCCACCCCTTATCCCCACGACCAAACCCTAACCCCACCCCGTCGCCCCACTCGCCCCCCCCACTCGCTCTGCCCCTCCTCCCCGATCCAGATCGGATCGAGGGGAGCGAACCACTGACGCCAACGCCCATAGCCGCCTCGCCGGCCCCCTCCCGCATCCTCGCGCCCCCGTCCCCTCTTTCTCAGCGGTGCCCCTCGCCGCGCCTGCCGCGTCGCCCCCGACGCCATGCACCCGCCCTTCGTCGTCCGCTGCTGCCCGGAACGCCGCCCATCTTCGGAGCCACCTCGCCGGACCTCCCTCACTGGTCTGCCGCCGCATCGTCATCTCCCTCGTCGGACCTCCCCGACCTCCGTCGAGCCCGTTGCCATAGTCCCCACGCTCCCGCGGTGAGGCCCCGTCCTCTCCTCCTCCCCCATGCGTGCTCGCTCGCACGAGACCGCGCCCGAGCCTCCAGCGCTCAGCGCTCCGCCGCCCGCGCCGCGACCCCGCACCGGCCAAGCCTGCCACCGCGCCCCTGTCGCGCTCACCGCACGCTCCGCCTACCCCCTTGTCGCGCGCCCGCGCACACCTCCTTCCCGACAACGGCACGCCTGCCGGCGCATGGCGCGGCTCCGGCCGCCACACCTGCTACTGGGCCCCGTGCGCCTTCAGTCGGCGCGCCCATGGCCCCCTCGCGCACCCCCGCCCCGTTCTGCGCCGCGCCGGCCTTCCCCGGCTGTGCCCCGTCGTGGCCTCCGCCGGCCGCCCCGCTAGATCCAACGGCACCGCCCGGGTCCGTTCCCTCGGGCACGCGCCCGTTCGTGCGCCTGTGAGCCCCAGCGCCCGTTAAGGCCCTGGGCCACTTACACGCCGGCCCCAGCACCTAGAACGTTTATGAAAAAAAGGATTAAAAATATGTAAAATAAAAATAAAAATAATTAATTAATTAAAGAAATAATTGACTTAATTAATTTTGATTAACTAAACTAAACAACTAATTAAACATTAGTTATTTAATTAACCTGGTTAGTTAATTAGCTAATTAATTAGTATGACAGTGGGGCCCACCCCCTAATTAATACTAATTAGGGTAATTAAAATGTTTAATTAAAATGTGTCACTGACTAGTGGGACCCACTGGTCAGGTTGACCAGTCAACCCTGTTGACTGCTGACGTCGGCATGACATCATGCTGATATCGTAAATCCCTTTTCAAATTAAATTAATTAATTAATTAAATTCTAGAAATTAATAAAATCTTTAGAAAATCATATCTTTTAATCCGTAACTCAGATTAAATTATTTTCAACATGAAAGTTGCTCAGAATTAGGAGACGAACCCGGATACGCAGCCCGTTCGTCCGCCACACACCCCTAACATATCAAACTCGCAACTTCCCCCTCCGGCTCCTCTGCCCGAAAATGCGAAACACCAGGGATACTTTCCCGGATGTTTTCCCCCTTCGCCGGTATCACCTCATACTGCGTTAGGGGACCCCTAGCATCACGCTTTGTCATGTCATGCATCGTCATGCATTTTTTGCATTATATTTATTGTTTCTTCCCCCCTCTTCTCTCGCTAGGCATCGAGACCGACGCCGCTGCTACCCAGTACGACTACGGTGTTGACGACCCCTCTCTCTTGCTAGAGCAACCAGGCAAGCCCCCCCTGATCACCAGATATCGCCTACTATTCTCTCTACTGCGTGCATTAGAGTAGTGTAGCATGTTACTGCTTTCCGTTATTCCTATCCTGATGCATAGCCTGTCCTTGCTACTACTGTTGTTACCTTTACCTGCAATCCTAATGCTTAGTATAGGATGCTAGTTTATCATCAGTGGCCATACATTCTTGTCCATCTGCCATGCTATACTATCAGATTGTGATCACTCGGGAGGTGATCATGGGTATATACTATATACTTTATACATGATACATGTGCTGACTAAAGTCGGGTTGGCTCGAGGAGTACCTGCGGTTGATTCACGAATTGGGGGCTGGAAGGACATACTTTCCCGACAGCCCTCTGTGTGGATCTTTGTGGCGAAGCGACAGGGCAGGTTGAGACCACCTAGGAGAGAGGTGGGCCTGGCCCTGGTCGACGTTCACGGTTATTTCAACATAACACGCTTAACGGGATCTTGGTATTTGATCTGAGTCTGGCCACTGGCCTATACGCACTAACCATCTACGCGGGGACATTTATGGGCACTCGACGTCGTGGTATCAGCCGAAGCCTTTGTGATGTCAGCCACTGAGCGGCGCGCGCCGGATTGGACCGTAAGCCTGCTCTTGTATTAAGGGGGCTAGTTCTGCTTCCGGCCGCGTACGCAACGTGCAGGTGTGCAATGGGCGATGGGCCCAGACCCCTGCGCCATAGGATTTAGACCGGCGTGCTGACCTCTCTATTGTGCCTATGTAGGGCTGCAACGTGTTGATCTTCCGAGGCCGGGCATGACCCTGAAAAGTGTGTCCGAACAAAGGGGATCGAGTGTGTTGGGAAATGTGGTGCACCCCTGTAGGAAAGTTAATCTATTTGAATAGCCGTGATCTTCGGTAACAGGACGACTTGGAGTTGTACCTTGACCTTATGACAACTAGAAAAGGATACTTAATAAAACACACCCTTCCAAGTGCTACATACAACCAGTGATCGCTCTCTCACAAGGCGACGAGGGGAGGATCATCGGTTAGGATTATGCTATGCAATGTTACTTGGTGAACTTACCATCTACTCTCTTCTTCTGCTGCAAGATGGAGGTGGCCAGAAGCGTAGTCTTCGATAGGACTAGCTATCCCCCTCTTATTCCGGCTTTCTACAGTTCAGTCCACATATGATAGCCTTATTCCATTTGATACCAATGCATACATATGTAGTGTAGCTCCTTGCTTGCGAGTACTTTGGATGAGTACTCATGGTTGCTTTGCTCCCCCTTTTTCCGCTTTTCTATACTCGATTGCTGCGACCAGACATTGGAGCCCAGGAGCCATACGCCACCGTCGATGATGACTACTACTACTCGGGAGGTGCCTACTACTACGTGTAGCCCACTGACGACGACCAGGAGTAGTTTAGGAGGATCCCAGGCAGGAGGCCTGCGCCTCTTTCGATCTGTATCCCAGTTTGTGCTAGCCTTCTTAAGGCAAACTTGTTTAACTTATGTCTATACTCAGATATTGTTGCTTCCGCTGACTCGTCTATGATCGAGCTCTTGTATTCGAGCCTTCGAGGCCCCTGGCTTGTAATATGATGCTTGTATGACTTATTTTATTTGTAGAGTTGTGTTGTGATATCTTCCCGTGAGTCCCTGATCTTGATCATACACATTTGCGTGTATGATTAGAGTACGATTGAATCGGGGGTGTCACAGGACTTCTCAAAAATTTCTCGGCCTCTGACTAACCTATTACAAAAAGATATTCCTTTTGTCTTTGATGATGATTGTGTAGAAGCATTTGAAATACTTAAGAAATCATTAATTTCTGCACCTATTGTTTAGTCACCTGATTGGAATTTACCCTTTGAAATTATGTGTGATACTAGTGATTATGCTATAGGGGTTGTTCTAGGACAAAGAGTTGATAAGAAATTTAATGTTATACAGTATGCTAGTAAAACTCTAGACAATGCCCAGAGAAATTATGCTACTACTGAAAAGGAATTCTTAGCAGTTGTATTTGCTTGTGATAAGTTCAGACCTTATATTGTTGATTCTAAAGTAACTATTCACACTGATCATGCTTCTATTAAATATCTTATGGAAAAGAAAGATGCTAAACCTAGACTTATTAGATGGGTTCTCCTGCTACAAGAATTTGATTTGCATATCATTGATAGAAAGGGAGCTGAGAACCCCGTTGCAGACAACTTCTCTAGGTTAGAGAATGTTCTTGATGACCCACTACCTATTGATGATAGCTTTCCTGATGAACAATTAAATGTCATAAATGCTTCTCGTACTGCTCCATGGTATGCTGATTATGCTAATTATATTGTTGCTAAATTCATACCACCTAGTTTCACATACCAGCAAAAGAAAAAGTTCTTCTATGATTTAAGGCATTACTTCTGGGATGACCCACATCTTTATAAAGAAGGAGTAGATGGTGTTATTAGACGTTGTGTACCTGAGCATGAACAGGAACATATCCTATGCAAGTGTCACTCCGAAGCCTATGGAGGACACCATGCTGGAGATAGAACTGCACATAAGGTATTGCAATCCGATTTTTATTGGCCTACTCTCTTCAAGGATGCCCGTAAGTTTGTCTTGTCTTGTGATGAATGTCAAAGAATTGGTAATATTAGTAAATGCAAGAAATGCCTATGAATTATTCACTTGTTATTGAACCATTTGATGTTTGGGGCTTTGATTATATGGGACCTTTTCCTTCCTCTAATGGGTATACACATATTTTAGTTGCTGTTGATTACGTTACTAATTGGGTAGAGGCTATTCCAACTAGTAGTGCTGATCATAACACCTCTATTAAGATGCTTAAAGAAGTTATTTTTCCGAGGTTTGGAGTCCCTAGATATTTAATGACTGATGGTGGTTCACACTTTATTCATGGTGCCTTTCATAAAATGCTTGCTAAGTATGATGTTAATCATAGAATTGCATCTCCTTATCACCCACAGTCTAGTGGTCAACTAGAATTAAGTAATAGAGAGCTCAAATTATTTTTGCAAAAGACTGTTAATAGATCTAGAAAGAATTGGTCCAAGAAACTTGATGATGCATTATGGGCCTATAGAACTGCATACAAAAATCCTATGGGTATGTCTCCGTATAAAATGGTTTATGGCAAAGCATGTCACTTACCTCTTGAGCTAGAACATAAGGCATATTGGTCTATTAAAGAGCTCAATTATGATTTCAAACTTGCCGGTGAGAAGAGGTTATTTGACATTAGCTCACTTGATGAATGGAGAACCCAAGCCTATGAAAATGCCAAGCTTTGTAAAGAAAAAGTTAAAAGATGGCATGACAAAAGGATACAAAAGCGTGAGTTCAATGTAGGTGATTATGTATTGCTATACAACTCTTGTTTAAGATTTTTTGCAGGCAAACTTCTCTCTAAATGGGAAGGTCCTTACGTTATCCAGGAGGTCTATTGTTCCGGTGCCATAAAAATCAACAACTTCGAAGGCACAAATCCGAGGGTGGTAAACGGTCAAAGAATCAAACATTATATCTCATGTAATCCTACAAATGTTGAAACTAACATTATTGAAATCGTAACCCCGAAGGAATACATAAGGGACACTTTCCGGAACGTTTCAGACTCCGAAAAGGAATAGGTACGTGGTACGGTAAGTAAACCGACTCCAAAACAGTTCTAATGGCAATATTTCTTCGTTTTGGAATATTTAGGAAAATAGGAAAATAAGAAGCAGACCGGAAAGGACACGAGTCTTCCACGAGGGTGGAGGGCGCGCCCCCTGCCTCGTGGGCACCTCGTGCGCTCTCCGGACTCCGTTTTCTTGCATGATACTTCTTTTGGTCGGTAAAAAATCATTATATAATATCCCAAAGGTTTTGACCACCGTATCATGCAAATATCTCTTGTCTTTGTTTCGAGCTGTTTTTCTGACAGATCTAGGTCGTCATGTCGTCTTCAGGTGCCCCCAAGGACAAGTTCTTTGAGAAGGTCATCAACCCCTACCTCGTGGAGGTGCTGCAACACCCTCAAACCATTGAGATGCGTGAGGGGTTGTTGCACATCCGCGATGTTGAGGGACCAAGGAGGACTGGAAGCACGGAGGCAAGGCTCGAGGCATTGGAGAAACAAGTTTTCAAGTGTCAGGAGATGGTGGAGTGTGGACTCGACTCCAATCACATAATGATCGCGGAGTTCATCAACAACCACAAGTTGTGCGTCAAGGACATTGGGGAGGCAATCTTCAAGCTTCATGAGAAAATAGAGCACCTCCAAGCCCAGATCTATGACTTGGAAAATCAAAACTGTGAGTATGAATATAGATACAAGAGGATGAGTTTGGCTGCAGATTTGAGGATTCAGGAGACTCGATCATCCTTCTATGATGGTGAGCCCATGCCTTGGAAGAGGGACGACAAGCCTGCATCATCAACAACTCCACCTTCTTCACCAACAAAGAAGAACTGAGTATCTGGTATGGGCACCCCCCTTGGCAACTGCCAAGCTTGGGGGAGTGCCCCGGTATCGTATCACCATCACTTTTATCTTTACCGTGTTTCGTAGTTTGATCCTTTTGATAATATCTTGATCTAGTAGAATAAAGTTTTAGTATGATCTAGTTGTGAGTTTTGCTTTATGATCCTTCTATGTAATCGAGTCCGTGAGCTATATATAATAAAGATTAGTGTTGAGTCAAGGGCTTTATTATTTTGCTATGATCTTGAGGGAATAAAATAAAAGAGAAAGAAACAAAGAGATCATATGGATCATGTGGAGAGTAATGAGCTCACATATAAAGAGTATGATGAATAAAAGTTGTTGAGAGTTGACAAACATAGTTTTGGTCATTGTTGCAATTAATAGGAAGTAATAAAGAAAGAGAGGTTCACATATAAATATACTATCTTGGACATCTTTTATGATTGTGAGCACTCATTAAAGTATGACATGCTAAGAGTTAACGTTGGACAAGGAAGACAACGTAATGGGTTATGTTTTCTTACATCTGAGATAAATTATATTGTCATGGATCATCCAACATGTTGAGCTTGTCTTTCCCTCTCATGCTAGCCAATTTCTTTGCACCAAGTAGAGATACTACTTGTGCTTCCAAATATCCCTAAACCTGTTTTTGCCATGAGAGTCTACCATATCTACCTATGGATTGAGTAAGATCCTTCAAGTAAGTTGTCATCGGTGCAAGCAATAAAAATTGCTCTCTAAATATGTATGATTTATTAATGTGGAGAAAATAAGCTTTATACGACCTTGTGATGTGGAAGAAATAAAAGCGACGGACTACATAATAAAGGTCCATATCACAAGTGGCAATATAAAGTGACGTTCTTTTGCATTAAGATTTTGTGCATCCAACCATAAAAGCGCATGACAACCTCTGCTTCCCTCTGCGAAGGAGTTTTCATGAACTATTATGGTTGACATTACCCTTGAGGTAAAATATTGGGAGGCAAAACTATAAGCCCCTATCTTTCTCTGTGTCCGATTAAAACTCCATACCCATAAATATTGTGTGAGTGTTAGCAATTGTGAAAGACTAAATGATAGTTGAGTACGTGGACTTGCTGAAAAGCTCTTACATTGACTCTTTCCTATGTTATGATAAATTGCAATTGCCTCAATGACTGAGATTAGAGTTTGTTGGTTCTCAATAAAGTTTATGATTCATACTTGAAATTTTGATTGAATTGTTACTTTAGCATAAGAGATCATATGACAATATATATTTATGTTGTTGTTCTAAGAATGATCATGATGCCCTCTTGTCCGTATTTTATTTTATCGACACCTCTATCTCTAAACATGTGGACATATTTTTCGATTTCGGCTTTCGCTTGAGGACAAGCGAGGTCTAAGCTTGAGGGAGTTGATACATCCATTTTGCATCATGCTTTTATATCAATATTTATTGCATTATGGGATGTTATTACACATTATTTCACAATACTTATGCCTATTCTCTCTTATTTTACAAGGTTTACATGAAGAGGGAGAATGCCGGCAGCTGGGATTCTGGGCTGGAAAAGGAGCAAACCTATTCTGCACAGCTCTAAAAGTCCTGAAACTTCACGGAAGTTATTTCCAAAATATATAAAAAATACTGAGCAAAGAAAGTTCCAGAGGGGGGCCACACCCTGGCCACGAGGGTGGGGGCGCCCTACCCCCCTGGGCGCGCCCCTGCCTCGTGGGCCCCGGTGTCCCTCATATGCCCATCTTTGGCTATATGGAGTCTTTCGTCCGAGAAAAAATCATAAGCAAGCTCACGGGACGAAACTCCGCCGCAACGAGGCGGAACCAATCTAGGGCTCCGGCAGAGCTGTTCTGTCGGGGAAACTTCTCTCCGGGAGGGGGAAATCATCACCATCGTCATCACCAACGATCCTCTCATCGGGAGGGGGTCAATCTCCATCAACATCTTCACCAGCACCATCTTATCTCAAACCCTAGTTCATCTCTTGTATCCAATCTTTGTATCCAAACCTCAGATTGGTACCTGTGGGTTGCTAGTAGTGTTGATTACTCTTTGTAGTTGATGTTAGTTGGTTTACTTGGTGGAAGATCATATGTTCAGATCCAATATGCATATTAATACCCCTCTGATTATGAACATGAATATGCTTTGTGAGTAGTTACGTTTGTTCCCGAGGACATGGGAGAAGTCTTGCTATTAGTAGTCATGTGAATTTGGTATCCGTTCAATATTTTGATGAGATTGTCGGATCACGGGTTCCGGTAAACCCTTGAGGTTCGAACACTGGGGTGCGCGTGAAGGCTTTCTCCCTATCGATCCTCGCCCTAGCTCTCTAAGATCTCGCAGATGAACTCAACAAACTCACAACACATAAAGACACAAGATTTATACTGGTTCGGGCCACCGTTGTCGTGTAATACCCTACTATAGTGTGGTGGTGGTGGATTGCTTCTTGAGCTAATGAAGAACAGTTACAAGGGGAAGAACAGCCTCCTGAGATTGAGGTGTTCTTGTGCTTGGTGGTCTTGTGATGAGGTCGATCCTCACTTATCTCTCGTCCCCTCGTCCTCTCTTTCCTCTCTCTCCCCTTTTACTGTGGTGGCTAGTTCAACTTATATAGGCCTTGGTCCTCTCCCCAAATATTGAGCGGGAAGGGAGCCAACAACGGCCAATTCGAAAGGGGACAGCTAGTACAAGTTATCCTGACAAAAGGTGGTCTTCGCCTGCCAAAGGCTCTGGTGGTGATGCCGTCTTGGGCTCCATGGTGACCTCCGTCCTTCTGGTCTTGGTCTTATAGCACCAATATGGAAACCTTTTCCTGATGCCTTGGTACTCTGCGCCTGTGCTTGCCCCCTTGGCACCAAAGAGGAAACAAGGACACTGCGCGCGCTGGCGCCTGCCTGGTCTCGATCGTCACGGCTCACGTCACGAGGACCTCGCGAGGTTTGCCCTGCCTTGATCTCTCTGCCCCTCGCGAGCCTGCCTAGGGTGGCCTCTCCCGAGGAGGTCTTGCGTCGTCCGCCTTTCAAGGCTTCTCCCCTCGCGAGGGTCTTGAATGCCTTGTCGATGAAGATGGGCCGTATAGACCTGCCAACCCAGCCACGCCATGGGTCGCAGGCAGGCAAGTCTTGGGATCCCCGTTCCCAGGACGCCGACAGTAGCCCCGGGCCCAAGGCGCACTCGGGCTTGGCTTCGAGGCGAAGCCAAAGGGTCAAGCGCGGAGCGCCGCGGGCCTCCCAAGCCTGCGGCCTTGGTTGACGCATGGTGGTTGATTGGACGTGGGCCTCGCCGCTTCCCCATGCTGCATTTGAACCCGCTTGGCTATGCGGCCCTCGCAACCTACACAGTTATTCTCCCATTGCCCACGCCTTGCTTCCACAGTCCTTCTGCTTCCTCGAGACTCTGGCCTCTTCTCCAATCTGAATTGCACTCCGCCTACTTCATCGCCATGGCACCGAAACAAGTTGACAAGGGGAAGTAGCCACTGTCTCCGCCAAGTGGCGCCTCCAGCCACCGAGCCTGCAGTTGGCCGATCCTTGGTGCTCAACGACGAGGCCATGGACAAGGTGTGCCCCATGCTCGCTACCAGCTTCAACGAGTGGGGCGAGATGGTGGCTTGGCCCGCGTCTCGCGCTCGCGTCGCTCGGGCGGTCACGGAGGTCCCAATCTTCGTCGACGCCCTTTGGGCGGGCCTGATTCCCCCTTTCTCCGCCTTCTTCAACGCAGTGCTTGAACACTACCAGATCCATATGTTGCATCTTCACCCCCAATCCGTGACTGTCCTTGCCGTCTTCGCCTTTGTGTGCGAGGCCATGGTGGGCATCGCTCCCTCTGTGGCTCTTCTCCGCCATTTCTTCTCATTGCATCTGACCGATCCCCGGCAAAGCTCGGGGTGCGTGAGCTTCCAAGCCGTGGTCGCGACGGTGGGCACGGGGATCGACTTTGAGCTTCCTCCCTCTACGAGCGAGTTTCGGACATGGTGGGTATTTGTCGATGTAGGTGTGCTCAGCCCCTTGATCCATGCCCGTCAGCGCCCGTCGTTCCCCACTCTGGCTGGGGCCATGAGAGGCTCACGAGCCCCTGTCTTGCTCCTGTCTGGTTCCTGCTAAGGATGCTGAAGGACGCAGCGTGACCGTGCTGATGGTGGTGAGGGAGTTTATCAGGCATCGGGTTGCTCCGCTTCAACGCCATTCTCGCCCGATGTGGACCTTTCTCAGTAGTCATGACCAAATGAGGTTTCAGGAGTTTGGGCTCCCCCTTGGGGCGCGACAAATGGTGCTCAAGGTCCTGATAGGTGTCCCTTCGCCGGACGACTTGCCTGGGAAGAACTGTCTCCTATACCGTTGTGGGAACAAGGCTGAATTCGCGAGGAGCATGCCTCCCTTTGACGAGTGGGCGCTGCGTTCGGACGGCCTGGTGGGGTCCTGCGAGAACCCTGCCAGCGTGGTTCCCCTCTCCGTCGCTGGCGCCGGTCTCGCCCATAATGTGGGTGCAGGGGGATGAGTGCCGTCGAAGGCTGGCGGCATGAGTGCTGAGGTGCGGACGCCGCTCGGCGTCGTCCTCAGGATCCCATGATTTTGGAACACCGGTTGCTGAGGCGATGCAGCACGCGGCTCCCGAGGCCGAAACTCCGGAGGCCTCGGGAGGTTGCGGTGAAACGACGCCCGACTGTTCTTCGCAGCTGGGCACCACTAAAGTCGTTCTCCCGAGAACTTCTCGGGCTTCACCTCGTACTGGCCGCCATGTTCAGCGCTCCGGTCGGCTTTGCATGGACTTCAAGGAGCTCTGCAAAAGGAAGGGATCTCTAAGCGGTAGTGGTGTCTTCGGGCCGTTGAAGCGACGAAAGTACATCACCGTCGATGAGTAAGTACCTTATTTCAATGATCTTTTGTGAGCCGTCTTCCCTTCCTGACGATTGTTCCCTCACGACTCCTTCTGTGGGGGCTGTGAAATCTCTTGAGAAGCAGCTCCCTCTCGTCCTGCCGCACCCGCCAAGCTCTAGTGCCGCGGGTGCGGGTGTAGCCCATGATGCAGGGTCAGCCGTGGGAGTTGGTACGTTGTCAAGGCGCCCAGAGCTCATGCCTTCGCCGTCTTTCCTTCGCGGCCTCGCTCGGAGCGCAGTATGCGTGCCAAGGGCTCCCCCCTTGGTCTCGGTTGGCAGCTGGCTGGCCTCGACCCTGGGGTCTTCTTCAAGCAGCGGGCCTTGTTCGGCTCAGGTCCCTCCCGAGGGTCGGCTGGCGCCTGAGGCCGCGCCAGCCCTAGCCCCCTGCTGAGAGGGGGCGCGCCGCGCCGGGCGCCACCCACAGCCCCCGTGGCGGAGGGCGAAATGGGCCGTGCGCTCGAGTTCGAGCGCAGGCAGAGCGTCGTTCTCCATGAGCTCTTCCAGGAGGCGCCGGACGCGATGAACCGACTCGGTGAAGAACTTGAGGGTGTTACGCGCGCCTTGAGGCCGAGGGTCTCCGGTTGGCGGAGGAGTGGCACAAGCTGAAAGTGGCCATCAACCTCGGGCATCACCAGCGCGAGCTAGAGAACATGAAGGCCGAGGCCTCCCTCGCAGCCTCCCATGAGGCCTGCTCCCGGGCTCTAGAGGAGGCTCGTGAAGCTGACCGCCGTCGTGAGGCTGCGGAGAAGCGCGCGTGGGAGCTCCACGCCTGGAGTGTGTCCCTCGAGTAGCAAGTGGAGGCGTGCAAGGCCGCCCTCGCGGCACTAAGGGGGACACCTGCCGAGGAAGATGAGGTCCGGAAGCGCGAGGAGGCGTTGGCTCTAGAAGCCGTCGAGCACAGCTTCGAGCTCGAGCGAGTGGAGAAGAGGGAGCGCCAAGTTGCCCAAGCGGAGGATGCCGTCGGGGCTCGCGAGGCCTAATACGTCTCCAAAGTATCTATAATTTTTGATTGTTCCATGCTATTATATAATCTATTTTGGATGTTTATGGGCATTATTATGCACTTTTATATTATTTTTGGGACTAACCTATTAACCCAAATCCCAGTGCCAGTTTCTGTTTTTCCTTGTTTTAGAGTATCGCAGAAAAGGAAAATCAAATGGACTCCAATTGACCTGAAACTTCACGGAACTTATTTTTGGACCAGAAGAAGCCCACGGAGTATCGGAGTTGAACCAGGAGAGTCATGGGCTGCCCACGAGGGTGGGGGGCGCGCCCACCCCCCTCGGCGCGCCCCCCTGCCTCGTGGACATCCCGCAGGTCCACCGACGTACTTCTTCCTCCCATATATACCCATATACCCTAAAAACTTCGAAGGGCAGAATAGATCGGGAGTTCTGCCGCCAGAAGCCTCCGTAGCCACGAAAAGCCAATCTAGACCCGTTCCGGCATCCTGCCGGAGGGGGAATCCCTCTCCGGTGGCCATCTTCATCATCCCAGTGCTCTCCATGACAAGGAGGGAGTAGTTATCCCTCGGGGCTAAGGGTATGTACGAGTAGCTATGTGTTTGATCTCTCTCTCTCTCGTGTTCTTGAGGTGGTACAATCTTGATGTATCGCGAGCTTTGCTATTATAGTTGGATCTTATGATGTTTCTCCCCCTCTACTCTCTTGTAATGGATTGAGTTTTCCCTTTGAAGTTATCTTATCGGATTGAGTCTTTAAGGATTTGAGAACACTTGATGTATGTCTTGCATGGGATACCCGTGGTGACAATGGGATATTCTATTGATCCACTTGATGTATGTTTTGGTGATCAACTTGCGGGTTCCGTGACCTTGAGAATCTATGCATAGGGGTTGGCACACGTTTTCGTCTTGACTCTCTGGTAGAAACTTTGGGGCACTCTTTGAGGTTCTATGTGTTGGTTGAATAGATGAATCTGAGATTGTGTGATGCATATCGTATAATCATACCCACGGATACTTGAGGTGACATTGGAGTTTCTAGGTGACATTAGGGTTTTGGTTGATTTGTGTGTTAAGGTGTTATTCTAGTACGAACTCTAGGGCTGTTTGTGACACTTATAGGAATAGCCCAACGGACTGATTGGAAAGAATAACTTTGAGGTGGTTTCGTACCCTACCATAATCTCTTCGTTTGTTTTCCGCTATTAGTGACTTTGGAGTGACTCTTTGTTGCATGTTGAGGGATAGTTATGTGATCCAATTATGTTATTATTGTTGAGAGAACTTGCACTAGTGAAAGTATGAACCCTAGGCCTTGTTTTAACACATTGCAATACCGTTTACGCTCACTTTTATCATTAGTTACCTTGCTGTTTTTATATTTTCAGATTACAAAAACCTTTATCTATCATCCATATTGCACTTGTATCACCATCTCTTGCCAAACTAGTGCACCTATATAATTTACTATTGTATTGGGTGTGTTGGGGACACAAGAGACTCTTTGTTATTTGGTTGCAGGGTTGTTTGAGAGAGACCATCTTCATCCTATGCCTCCTACGGATTGATAAACCTTAGGTCATCCACTTGAGGGAAATTTGCTACTGTCCTACAAACCTCTGCACTTGGAGGCCCAACAACGTCTACAAGAAGAAGGTTGTGTAGTAGACATCAAGCTCTTTTCTGGCGCCGTTGCCGGGGAGGTGAGTGCTTGAAGGTATATCTTTAGATCTTGCAATCGAATCTTTTTGTTTCTTGTTTTAGCACTAGTCTAGTTTATAAAAGAAAACTACAAAAAAATGGAATTAAGTTTGCCTCATACGCTTCATCTTTTTAATATCTTTCGTGAGTATGATGGAAAAGAAAATTGTGCCAAAGTGTTAGAAGAAGAATGCATTAAAATGTTTGGCACTAAATCTTTGAATGATGAGCATGATTGCAATGTTGTTAGTATGAAATCCTTGAATATCCATAGTAATAATGATGATTGCACTAGTTATGATGAAAATGTCTCCTATAAACATGTCAATTTTTATGGAGTGCATTGGGTTTGCAAGTACACACCAAATAGGGAAGATAGATATTGCAAGAGGCATAAGCATTTAGAAACTAAATTGTTGCAAGAAAGGCTAGGTGTTTGTGCTAAAAGATTTAATATTTATCGCCAGCCTTGTGAACGTTGCAATGAACATGGTCATTTAAAGCTCCAATGCTATTTGTTTCATGATCAAGTCGTGTCCAAAAATTGTGATAACTTGATTACCCTTGAGCATCATAAAGAGCTTAGTCTTCTTTTGGGTTATGAAGAAATGAAACATATAACTGAGGGTATTCCAAAATTTAATCTCAATAAATTTCTTGATTTTGATCTAGAGGAAATTTATATGTATTGTGCGGTGAATTGTATTGAAAATCATTATATTGCCAATTACATAAAGAAAAGAAAACAAATAGAGGATGAAGAGAATACTAATGAAAGGGAAGAGACTTCCCAATACCCTCCTATTATTTCTTATGATGAATCAGGTAACGAGGAGGAGCCTCCTATTCAACCAATCTCATTAATAAGGAGCTCCAAAAAGAGGATTGAACCCACACATGATGTGGTGAAGAAGAATAAAAGAAAAAGGAAGAGAGGTAAAAAGATATCTCTCCCAAATAATGCTGCTCCTATTACTATTGTGCCTCATGAAAATATAATTGTGGAAGATAATGATACTTCTTATGATCTTGAAAATCTTTTTGGCACTTTCTTGGAAGAATATGATAATTGCTATACTATTGGTGCTATCCATACTATTAATGATGAGAGTGATTATGCTTATGATATGAAAATGCCCAAGCTTGGGGAGGCTATGTTTTATGAAGATGATGTTTTTGAGAATATATTTGCTGCAATTAATGTTTGTCCCAAGCTTGGGGATGCTACGTTTAACGAAGATGATATTTTTAGTCTCCCAAGTTTTGATATGCAAATTTATAATGATGATAGCATGCCTCCTACTTATGATGATTATATTGATGAAAGTGGGTTTGGAAGAGTGCCAACTTTAGGAAGTAATGTTCCCACTATTTTGGAGGATGTTGAATCTTATTATGAGAATTATGAAAGTGGATTTGGAGAGGTCATGACTTTATTTAGTGATGATTCCACTATCTTGGAAGAGGTTTCAATCGATTATGATGAGAACAAAGTTGCTACTTATGATAATTATTGTGATGATACCTATGCTATAAAAAGCAATGATGATTATATTTATAAAACTTGTCATGATTATGATTACCCTTTTTCTGAACATTACTCTTTTAATTTGGAAACAATTTATAGTATTCGAGTCTCTTATGATACTCCCACTATTCCGAAGGAGAAGAATCTTGCTTATGTGGAGAGTAGTAAATTTTCTATGCTTGTAGATCATGACAGAATGCTTTAGGTGCTGGTTATATTGTTGAATTCATTCATGATGCTACTGAAAATTATTATGAGGGAGGAATATATGCTTGTAGGAATTGCAATAATATCAAGTTTCCTCTCTATGTGCTTAAAGTTTCAAAGTTATGCTTGTTTTGCCTTCCTATGCTAGTTGATTATTGTTCCCATAAGTTGTTTGATCACAAAATCCCTATGCATAGGAAGAGGGTTAGAATTAAATGTGCTAGTCATATTCTTCAGGATGCTCTCTTTATGTTTCAATTCCTATCCTTTATGTGAGCATCGTTGAAATCATCATGTCTAGCTAGGGGCGTTAAACGATAGCACTTGTTGGGAGGCAACCCAACTTTATTTTTATTCCTTGCTTTTTGTTCCTGTTTAGTAATAAATAATTTATATATCCTATTTTATTATTGAGTTTTTATGTTTTAATTAGTGTTTGTGCCAAGTAGAACCGTTGGGAAGACTTGGGGAAAGTCTTGTTGATCTTGCTGTAAAAAACAGAAACTTTAGCACTCACGAGAATTGCTTCCATTGTTTATTGGAGAGTGTTATTTAGTTAATTTTTTTGTATATGATTAATAGATAAATTCCTCACGTCCAGAAATTTATTTTAGAATTTTTGAGGTTCTAGAAGTTTGCGTTAGTTACAGATTACTACAGACTGTTCTGTTTTTGACAGATTCTGTTTTTCGTGTGTTGTTTGCTTATTTTGATGAATCTATGGCTAGTAAAATAGTTTATAAACCATAGATAAGTTGGAATACAGTAGGTTTAACACAAATATAAATAAAGAATGAGTTCATTACAGTACCTTGAAGTGGTGTTTTGTTTTCTTTCGCTAACGGAGCTCACGAGATTTTCTACTTTCAGTTTTGTGTTGTGAAGTTTTCAAGTTTTGGGTAAAGATTCGATGGACTATGGAATAAGGAGTGGCAAGAGCCTAAGCTTGGGGATGCCCAAGGCACCCCAAGGAAATATTCAAGGACAACCAAGAGCCTAAGCTTGGGGATGCCCCGGAAGGCATCCCCTCTTTCGTCTTCGTTCATCGGTAACTTTACTTGGAGCTATATTTTTATTCACCACATGATATGTGTTTTGCTTGGAGTGTCATTTTATTTTCTTTTGTTTTGCTTTCTGTTTGAATAAAATACCAAGATCTGAAATTCTTAAATGTTAGAGAGTCTTCACATAGTTGCATAATTATTCGACAACTCATTGAGCTTCACTTATATCTTTCGGAGTAGTTTGTTGTTGCTCTAGTGCTTCACTTATATCTTTTTAGAGCAGGGCGGTGGCTTTATTTTGTAGAAATAGATGAACTCTCATGCTTCACTTATATTATTTTCAGAGTCCTAAACAACATGGTAATTTGCTTTGGTTATGAATTTAGTCCTAATATGATGGGCATCCAAGAGGGATATAATAAAAACTTTCATATAAAGTGCATTGAATACTAAGAGAAGATTGATACTTGATAAATGTTTTGAGATATGAGGATGGTAATATTAGAGTTATGCTAGTGAGTAGTTGTGAATTTGAGAGATACTTATGTTGAAGTTTGTGATTCCCGTAGCATGCACGTATGGTGAACTGTTATGTGACGAAGTCGGAGCATGATTTATTCATTGATTGTCTTCCTTATGAGTGTCAGTCAGGGACGAGCGATGGTCTTTTCCTACCAATCTATCCCCCTAGGAGCATGCGCATAGTACTTTGTTTCGATAACTAATAGATTTTTGCAATAAGTATGTGAGTTCTTTATGACTAATGTTGAGTCCATGGATTATACGCACTCTCACCCTTCCACCATTGCTAGCCTCTCTAGTATCGCGCAACTTTCGCCGGTACCTTAAACCCACCATCTACCTTCCTCAAAACAGCCACCATACCTGCCTATTATGGCATTTCCATAGCCATTCCGAGATATATTGCCATGCAACTTTCCACCGTTCCGTTATTATGACATGTTTCATCATTGTCATATTGCTATGCATGATCATGTAGTTGACATCGTATTTGTGGCAAAGCCACCGTTCATAATTCTTCCATACATGTCACTCTTGTGTCATTGCACATCCCGGTACACCACCGGAGGCATTCATATAGAGTCATATTTTGTTCTAAGTATCGAGTTGTAAGTAAATAAAAGTGTGATGATCATCATTATTAGAGCATTGTCCCAGTGAGGAAAGGATGATGGAGACTATAGTTCCCCCATAAGTCGGGATGAGACTCCTGATGAAAAATAAAAAAAAGAGGGGAAAAAAGAGGCCATAAAAAGGAGAAAAGGCCCAAATAAATAAAATAAAAATAAAAAATGAGAGAAAAAGAGAGAAGGGGCAATGCTACTATCCTTTTACCACACTTGTGCTTCAAAGTAGCACCATGATCTTCATGATAGAGAGTCTCCTATGTTGTCACTTTCATATACTAGTGGGAATCTTTCATTATAGAACTTGGCTTGTATATTCCAATGATGGCTTCCTCAAAATGCCCTAGGTCTTCGTGAGCAAGTGAGTTGGATGCACACCCACTAGTTTCTTTTGTTGAGCTTTCATACATTTATAGCTCTAGTGCATCCGTTGCATGGCAATCCCTACTCACTCACATTGATATCTATTGATGGGCATCTCCATAGCCTGTTTATATGCCTAGTTGATGTGAGACTATCTTCTCCTTTTTTGTCTTCTCCACAACCACTATTCTATTCCACCTATAGTGCTATATCCATGGCTCGCGCTCATATATTGCTTGAAGATTGAAAAAGTTTGAGAACATCAAAAGTATGAAACAATTGCTTGGCTTGTCATCGGGGTTGTGCATGATTTAAATATGTTGTGTGGTGAAGATGGAGCATAGCCAGACTATATGATTTTGTAGGGATAGCTTTATTTGGCCATGATATTTTGAGAAGACATGATTACTTTGTTGGTATGCTTGAAGTATTATTATTTTTATGTAAATATTGAACTTTTGTCTTGAATCTTATGGATCTGAACATTCTTGCCAAAATAAAGAGAATTACTTAGAGAAATATGTTAGGTAGCATTCCACATCAAAAATTATGTTTTTATCATTTACCTACTCGAGGACGAGCAGGAATTAAGCTTGGGGATGCTGATACATCTCCAACGTATCTATAATTTTTGATTGTTCCATGCTATTATATTATCTATTTTGGATACTTATGGGCTTTATTATGCACTTTTATATTATTTTTGGGACCAACCTATTAACCCAGAGCCCAGTGCCAGTTTCTGTTTTTTCCTTGTTTTAGAGTATCGCAGAAAAGGAAAATCAAATAGAGTCCAATTGACCTGAAACTTCACGAAACTTATTTTTGGACCAGAAGAAGCCCACGGAGTATCGGAGTTGAACCAGGAGAGTCCTCGGCTGCCCACGAGGGTGGGGGCGCTCCCACCCCCCTGGGCGCGCCCCCTGCCTCGTGGACAGCCCGGAGGTCCACCGACGTACTTCTTCCTCCCATATATACCCATATACCCTAAAAACTTTGGAGGGCAGAATAGATCGGGAGTTCCGCTGCCATAAGCCTCCGTAGCCACCAAGAGCCAATCTAGACCCATTCCAGCACCCTGCCGGAGGGGAATCCCTCTCCGGGGGCCATCTTCATCATCCCGGTGCTCTCCATGACGAGGAGGGAGTAGTTCTCCCTCGGGGCTGAGGGTATGTACCAGTAGCTATGTGTTTGATCTCTCTCTCTCGTGTTCTTGAGGTGGTACGATCTTGATGTATCGCGAGCTTTTCTATTATAGTTGGATCTTATGATGTTTATCCCCCTCTACTCTCTTGTAATGGATTGAGTTTTCCCTTTGAAGTTATCTTATCGGATTGAGTCTTTAAGGATTTGAGAACACTTGATGTATGTCTTGTGTGGGATACCCGTAGTGACAATGGGGTATTCTATTGATCCACTTGATGTATGTTTTGGTGATCAACTTGCGGGTTCCGTGACCTTGGGAATCTATGCATAGGGGTTGGCACACGTTTTCGTCTTGACTCTCCGGTAGAAACTTTGGGGCACTCTTTGAGGTTCTATGTGTTGGTTGAATAGATGAATCTGAGATTGTGTGATGCATATCGTATAATCATACGCACGGATACTTGAGGTGGCATTGGAGTATCTAGGTGACATTAGGGTTTTGGTTGATTTGTGTCTTAAGGTGTTATTCAAGTACGAACCCTAGGGCTGTTTGTGACACTTATAGGAATAGCCCAACTGATTGATTGGAAAGAATAACTTTGAGGTGGTTTCGTACCCTACCATAATCTCTTCGTTTGTTCTCCGCTATTAGTGACTTTGGAGTGACTCTTTGTTGCATGTTGAGGGATAGTTATGTGATCCAATTATGTTATTATTGTTGAGAGAATTTTCACTAGTGAAAGTATGAACCCTAGGCCTTGTTTCAACACATTGCAATACCGTTTACGCTCACTTTTATCATTAGTTACCTTGCTGTTTTTATATTTTCAGATTACAAAAACCTTTATCTATCATCCATATTGTACTTGTATCACCATCTGTTTGCCGAACTAGTGCACCTATACAATTTACTATTGTATTGGGTGTGTTGGGGACACAAGAGACTCTTTGTTATTTGGTTGCAGAGTTGTTTGAGAGAGACCATCTTCATCCTACGCCTCCTACGGATTGATAAACCTTAGGTCATCCACTTGAGGGAAATTTTCTACTTTCCTACAAACCTCTGCACTTGGAGGCCCAACAACGTCTACAAGAAGAAGGTTGTGTAGTAGACATCAAGGCACGAGTCCAGGAGGAAGTCGACCGCCGGGTGGCCGAGGTTCGCGCGGATCTTGAAGGTTAGCGCGTCTTGGAGCTGAAGCTTGCGGGAACTGGGGCAGCGGGCAGGACTGCCGCTCCCCATTCCAGGTCAGATGAGGCGGAGAGGCGTGAGGAGGCCACGGCTGCCGCCCTGGTCACCGCGCAGGCGGACTTGGCCTCCGCCCGCGCCGAGCTGCTCTCTCTTCAGAGGCGGGTTGATGATGATGAGGCCATCGCGCGGCAAAACATGGAGGAGGTGCTTCAACGGCGGATGCTGGAGCGCGAGCACGCCCCCATGCTCTAGGGTCTCCGGAGCAGGGCTAATGCTGCCCTGGGCTTCATCTGCGACGAGAATGCACCGCCCCCACTCGGATGACTACGCCAGTCACTTGACCTTCTTCACCAACATGGTGACACGCCTGGAAGCCCGGTCTAATAGGGCTCGCCAGCTTGTGGACGAGAGAAGCCACAGTCTGCTTGGGCGCGCGTTCTCCCGCGTCTTCAGCCACCTCCGGAACATTGATCTCGACTTCTATTTTGACGCCGCTATCGCTCCTGTTCTGGAAGCCATCCGGGGCGACTTGGCGCGGTGGGTTGAAGACCACGTGGATGCGTTGGTCAGGGCCTTCGCTTTTGACAATGATGGGGTTGTGGTTGCGGTGGACGCAGACGACGTGGTTGATGACGGCGACATCGACACCGGCGAAGGTGAAGGCAATGCCAACGATGGCGACAGCGAGGCGAGCAGTGCGTCTGACGATGACATGGGGGACGCGGCGAGCGACGTATCCGGCTGATTCCTTGTTTCCCTGTAAAAACTTGGGTGTGGCCCTAGAAGACTATAAGAGCATTTTGAGAGGGGGAGCCCCTCATGTAAATAATCACAGCTTTTATCCTTTCATGCTAAATTGAGCACGGGTCTTCATGAGCTTATGCATGTCGGGGCAATATTGTTGTTGCGGTTTACCTTAGCTTGGACGAGCCCAAAACCGGCCCGAGAGACTACCGGCTTTTGAGGAGCCCCTGACGAATTCGTCGCCATGTCCGAGAGGGTCGTGTGATAAGCGTGCGTCACCACGGCCTGCCACGCATCTGGCTCATGTGCTTCATGCCCAGCCCGGCTTGCGAGGGGCCTGCGAGGGGGGAGCGACTGGCGCGAACTCCGAAATAAAGCAAGAACAAGACCACAAGAAATAACTCGAACGAGAAAAGGTACCCCCCGCACGCATCAAATGAAAATTCAACTTCAACTTAAAACCAAACCCAGAAGGCAGGGTTACAGAAAAGAAATCCAAAGCAAATGACCGCGTCCGGCGCCTAGTCTAGTCTTCGACGTCTTCTCACCAGCGCGGAGCTAAGTGCTGCCACTAGGCGTGGAAGGGAGCCCTTGAGGCCCGAGGGCGGCTCTACGGAGACTCTGGGGCGTGTACAGCCCCACTCATTATTACGTGAGAGTGTCACGGGCGGCGATCTTCACATGCACTGGGCCTTGCTTCACAGGTACTAGCCTTGCTTCATATCGCCAGGCAAGGGCCCCGCCTTGCGCCACCCCCTACCACCGCTGGAACGACCAGAAACTGGGACGGCCCAACGAGGGCAGAGGGGAGCCAGCGGCGCCCTCGGCGACCACGGGTCCTCTGCCGGGGGAAGGGTCGCGGTCGCCACCCTGACAGAGGGCCTACCTCCAGGTGTTGCCTTGCTCCTCGCGACATAGGGAGGGGCCTTGCTCCTGGCCCCTTCCGCGCAGCCCCCAGCGGGTCTCTCCTGTCGAGGCGGGCATCACCGTGCAGGAGCCACCGTTCGGCGTCGTGGCTTGGTTCATCTGCGACTCATGGTTAGCATAAGCTTGCCCCCTAGGGATTAGTGGTACCATGTATCTATTGTCGATGGCGCGGTTGGCGGGGCTCTCCAGTGGCTCTTGGAAGGCTTCAGCTCCCAATGCCTCCTCCTCCAACCTGGCCCGGGAAACGAGCCAGGGTCGTCCTCCGGCGTGTACTCCTGGTCAATCATGCGGGGCACATAGGCTTCTGGGGCTGCCACCCCAAATACCTCGCCGTAGTGCCCCAAGCTCCATGTCGCCCGACCCAGTGCGGTGTCCTGAGGGTGGTAGCGCGACGCCTCGCTAGGGCCATGGGGAGGCAATGCTCCTGCCCATGCTCATCAGAGGCGGCGCGGGGGCAACGGGGCCCCTGGCGCTGTCGGCCGTCCTGGTGTTAGTGAAGCCCCCGGGTGCATCCGAGGGCGCACGGTTGCGGCGTGGCCCGTCGTGAGGTCCAGTAGCGGCTCGGGAAGGAACTAGATAGCAGAAAGGCGGCGCTCCTGACGCTGCCGCATCCAGCAGTTCAGCGACACGTTCCAGCAGTGCGTTGCATCCGCTCTCCATCAGCCGGCACCGCAGCAACTCACGCGCCATCGTGAGCGCAGCCCGCATGTTCGCCTTCTCCCGCCGGGTGTGTGGCGTTGTTGCCGCGGCGTGGCTTGCAGCCCTTGCAGCGGCTCGTGCTTGTCGTGGAGTGGGGGTGGATGACGACTGGCCGCGCTGGCCGCGCCCCGTAGCGTTAGGCGGCGCTCGTGCCATCTGGAGCGCGGAGTTGAGGTCTTCATGGGTAGGTGGCGCCGCCCGGGCTGGCCAGGCTGCCCATCGGTCGGAGTCGGCCCTTGGGTCGCCAGACATCGGGGCCACGGTGCGTCAACGGGTCGATTGGTGGGGAAGAGACTCCGGCGCACCCCTACCTGACGCGCCAAATGTCAGATCACGGGTTCTGGCAAACCCTTGAGGTTCGAACACTGGGGTGCGCGCGAAGGCTTTCTCCCTATCGATCCTCGCCCTAGCTCTCTAAGATCTCGCAGATGAACTCAAGAACTCACAACACAGAAAGACACAAGATTTATACTGGTTCGGGCCACCGTTGTGGTGTAATACCCTACTCCAGTGTGGTGGTGGTGGATTGCCTCTTGGGCTGATGAAGAACAGTTACAAGGGGAAGAACAGCCTCCTGAGATTGAGGTGTTCTTGTGCTTGGTGGTCTTGTAATGAGGTAGATCCTCACTTATCTCTCGTCCCATCATCCTCTCTTTCCTCTCTCTCCCCTTTTACCGTGGTGGCTAGTTCTACTTATATAGGCCATGGTCCTCTCCCCAAATATTGAGTGGGAAGGGAGCCAACAACGGCCCATTCAAAAGGGGACAGCTAGTACAAATTATCCTGACAAAAGGTGGTCTTCGCCTGCCAAAGGCTCTGGTGGTGACGTCGTCTTGGGCTCCATGGTGACTTCCGTCCTACCGTCCTTCTGGTCTTGGTCTTATTGCACCAATATGGAAACCTTTGCCTGATGCCTCGGTACTCTGCCCCTGCGCTTGCCCCCTTGGCATCAAAGAGGAAACAAGGACACTACGCGCGCTGGTGCCCGCCTGGTCTCGATCGTCACGGCTCACGTCACGAGGACCTCGCGAGGTTTTCCCTGCCTTGATCTCTCCGCCCCTCGCGAGCCTGCCTGGGGTGGCCGCTCCTGAGGAGGTATTGCATCGTCCGCCTCGCGAGGCTTGGCCCCTCGCGAGGGTCTTGAATGCCTTGTCGATGAAGATGGGCCTTATAGACCTACCAACCCAGCCACGCCATGGGCCGCGGGCAGGCAAGTCTGGGGACCCCCGTTCCCAGGACGCCGACAAAGATGTATGTTGTCATCCGTCTAGTGGTGTCATGTGAACGTCGACTACATGACACTTCACCATTGTTTGGGCCTAGAGGGAGGCATTGGGAAGTAATAAGTAGATGATGGGTTGCTAGAGTGACAAAAGCTTAAACCCTAGTTTATGTGTTGCTTCATAAGGGGCTGATTTGGATCCATGTGTTTCATGCTATGGTTAGGTTTACCTTAATACTTCTGTTGTAGTTACGGATGCTTGCAATAGGGGTTAATCATAAGTGGGATGCTTGTCCAAGTAAGGACAGTACCCAAGCACCGGTCCACCCACATATCAAGTTATCGAAGTACCGAACGCGAATCATATGAATGTGATGAAAACTAGCTTGACGATAATTCCCATGTGTCCTCAGGAGCGCTTTCCTTCATATAAGAGTTTGTCCAGGCTTGTCCTTTGCTACAAAAAGTATTGGGCCATCTTGCTGCACCTTATTTACTTTTATTGCTTGCTACTCGTTACAAATTACCTTATCACAAAACTATCTGTTACCGACAATTTCAGTGCTTGCAGAGAATACCTTACTAAAAACTACTTATCATTTCCTTCTGCTCCTCGTTGGGTTCGACACTCTTACTTATCTAAAAGGCTACGATAGATCCCCTACACTTGAGGGTCATCATAGACATGTGTTGTCATTTGATGAACGAGATCACATCATTATAGAATGATGTGATGGACAAGACCCATCCGTTAGCTTAGCATAAATGATCGTTTAGTTTTATTGCTATTGCTTTCATCATGACTTATACATGTTCCTCCGACTATGAGATTATGCAACTCCCGAATACCGGAGGAACACCTTGTGTGCTATCAAACATCACAACGTAATTGGGTGATTGTAAAGATGCTCTATAGGTGTCTCCAATGGTGTTTGTTGAGTTGGCATAGATCGAGATTAGGATTTGTCACTCCGATTGTCAGAGAGGTATCTCTGGGCCCTCTCGGTAATGCACATCACTATAAGCCTTGCAAGCAATGCGACTAATGAGTTAGTTGCGGGATGTTGCATTACAGAACGAGTAAATAGACTTGCCGATAACGAGATTGAACTAGGTATTGAGATACCGACGATCGAATCTCGGGCAAGTAACATACCGATGACAAAGGGAACAACGTATGTTGTTATGCGGTTTGACCGATAAAGATCTTCGTAGAATATGTAGGAGCCAATATGAGCATCCAGGTTCCGCTATTGGTTATTGACCGGAGACATGTCTCGGTCATGTCTACATAGTTCTTGAACCCATAGGGTCCGCACGCTCAACGTTCGGTGACGATCGGTATTACGAGTTTATGTGTTTTGATGTACTAAAGGTAGTTCGGAGTCCCGGATTTGATCACGGACATGACGAGGAGTCTCGGGATGGTCGAGACGTAAAAATCGATATATTGGAAGCCTATATTTGGACATCAGAATGGTTCCGAGTGGTTCGGGCATTTTTCCGGAGTACCGGGAGGTTACCGGAACCTCCCAGGGAGTATATGGGCCTTATTGGGCCTTAGTGGAATAGAGGAGAGGGAAGGTAAAAGAGGGAGGCGCACCCCCCAAGCCCAAACCGAATTGGGAGGGGGACCGACCCCCCTTTCCTTCCTCCCTCTCTCCTCCTTCCTTCCTCTCCTACTCCTACTTGGAAGGGGCGGAATCCTACTCCCGGAGGGAGTAGGACTCCCCTAGGGCGCGCCATAGAGAGGGTCGGCCCTCCCCCTCCTCCACTCCTTTATATACGGGGGAGGGGGCACCCCATGGCCACACAAGTTGATCATTGATCTTTTAGCCGTGTGCGGTGCCCCCCTCCATCATAATCCACCTTGGTTATATCGTAGCGGTGCTTAGGCAAAGCCCTGTTCCGGTAGCAACATCATCACCGTCATCACGCCGTCGTGCTGACGAAACTCTCCCTCGAAGCTCTACTGAATCGTGAGTTCGTGGGACGTCACCGAGCTGAACGTGTGCAGATCGCGGAGGTGTCGTGCCTTCGGTGCTAGATCGGTCGATCGTGAAGACGTACGACTACATCAACCGCGTTGTCATAACGCTTCCGCTTACGGTCTACGAGGGTACATAGACAATACTCTCCCCTCTCGTTGCTATGCATCACCATGATCTTGCGTGTGCGTAGGAATTTTTTTGAAATTACTGCGTTCCCCAACACGCCCATGCTGCTGGAGCCGGGCACGGAGATCGCCGATATCTCCAACGATGAGTAGCTAGATGATCGACGTAGTACATTGGTTTGTTTCGTTTGCATGTCCTTGTATGGATTTAAGAATATAGTATGAGATGTCTCGATGCAACTACTGAAATTTGAGGAGTCTTGGTCACTGCCCGCAGACGTGCTCGGGCGCGTCCACGGGTGTTTGAGGGGCCATGTTTGACATATCCGGCTGTAGATGCTCTTACAAACCTGAAGGTGCCAACACTCGACTCCAAACATGGAGATTACTGATTTTTCAATTTAGAAACATGCAAACAAAGTATGAAAACATGAAACTTGGAATGGTACTATTGCATCAGTATGTTGTAATATAACTTTATGATTGTTTCGCAAAATTATGGCATATACTGCTTAGAAACCGGAGCATCCGCGAGAAAGAATCTAATGTTTTGAGAGGGAGCGGGTAAGGTTTATTGGCAAAGTGACGGTCGCTTCATCGGTAGTTTGAAAAAAAGGGAAAACTACACCCAAGATACAACATTAAATGACACATGTAAAAATTTGGCATTTTGGGGGTCTATTTGCTATATTTAAGTGAGTAATCATGTTTATAGACATTTAGTGCATATAAGTCAAATTTGAACTGCAAGTGCATGTAAAAGTTTGTGAAATTGGGTTAAAAATACTATTTGTGTTCTTTAGGCATCATATGACCTCATATGTTTAGGCCTTATACATGAAAAAAATAGCAAGAGAATTAAATAGAGAAAGAAAGAAAAAGAGAAAACAACATGTAAAAGGAGTTTGTCGAATGTTAAACTCGACAAATTCTTATGTGCTTGTCGAATATATCACTCGACGGGGGGAGGGGGGTAAGGGGAATGTGGAGACCTCGTAGTAGACGCCCGTGTGTGTCAACTATGGGAACCTTCAAAGAGGCCGAGGCAACTGGGCCAACCCACTTAGCCCGTGAGCTGTTTTCTAGTTTTCTTCTTTGGCTATTTAGTCATTTCTTCACAAAAAACCTTTTGTTTTTAGGAGATATATATTTTAAAATATAAAAATGTGTTATAGAAGATTGTATGTGTTTTATAATAAAGTTCATTATATATTTAAAAACTGTTCAGTGTCCAAAAATAAATGTTCATCGTATAACTAAAAAAAGTTCATCGTGTGTACATATATGTTCAATGTATACAACAAAAATGTTCATCGTATAATACTAAAAAGGTAAATTTAGTATTCAAAAAATGTTCACCGTATACTAAAAAAGTTTAGCGTATATTAGGGAAAATATCTATGATATATTGGAAACAAATTAACTCTATATTGAGAAACCTATAGAAAGGAAAATGTGCAAAAAGTTAAATAAAAAAGCAGAAGAAAAGGCATGATCCGAAAAGATAAAAATAAAAGGAAAATAATCAAGAAAATCCAAAACAGAAAACCGTTAGGTGGGTCGGCCCGTCTGGAGTAGCCTACAACAAAGCCTCAACTATAATGCATGTCGGCGTCTTATAGGATTTATCAGGATGGGCACGTGCGAGACGTAGGGCAGTCTTGCCTGAAGGCGACAGCGAGATCATCCGGTCTAGGCGTGCGAGTCCACAGACACAGGCCAAAGCCTCCTTTTTATGTTTTTCATTTCCCTTTTGCTTCCTTTTTTGCTTTTGTTTATACTTCAAAATGTACTAAATATACAGTACATTGCAAAAATACTATACATACAAAACATTTGAAGAATATTAATCAAGCATTTTCTGAAATGCTAAATGTCTATAGAATTATTTTACCTCATGTATAACAAAAATGTATACAATTTTTTACAGTGTGTATGAGAACATTGATCATGTATTTTAAAAAAGTTAATCAAGCATTAGAACAAAATGATAATCAGGTATTTCAAAATTTTGATCAAGCATTTCAGAAATGTGAAGTAGGCATAGAAAAATATTTATCACGTACACAAAAATATACAATGTTTATGACAAAAGTTGATCAAGTATTTTAAAAATGTCAATCAAGCATTTGAAAAATGCTAAACAAGTATTTGGAAAATTTTAATCAAGCAATTGAAAAATATTAAATATGTATTGAAAAAACAAATCCCACGTATACAAAAATATACAATGTGTATGAAAAAATTGATCACTTATTTAAAAACAAATGTGTATAAAAACGATGATAATAAATTTAAAAAATGTTAAACATGCATAAAAAGGTTGATCATGTATTCAACGTTTTATTAATGGCAACAAACGTTTTTTCGCACACAATGTAAATTTTTCATATACTTAGAAACATACGTGGTTAACATTTTTTCGTTATAGAATTAAGATTTTCCAAAATATTTATTTTTGCTATATATTTTTATTTAATGTACATATTTTGTATACACCAAGAGCATTTTTATACACATTTAATTTTTTAAAAATATATGATCATTATTTTCATATAAACAAACGAAAAGCAAAGAAACCCAATAAAAAGTGAAATGGAAATAAATGGAATCAAAAGCAAAAATAAAAAAGCAAAGAAAACCACGGCATAAAGAATGGAAAACAGCTAAAACCAGGAAAGAAGCAAAGAAAACAAAGAAAATCGATGAAAAGCAAGAAAAATTAAAAAAGAATCCCAAAGAAAAAGAAGAACAAAATTAAGAAAATAATATACTCAAGAAAAACGAAGAGAACCGTTGAAGAAACAAAGAAAACCAAAGTATAACATAGAAAAAAAAAGCCGAAGAAAACTAGTGAAGAAACAAAGAAAATTGAAATACATCTAAGGAAAAAATACTGAAGACAACCGGTGAAGAAAGAAAGAAAAATCTAAGTATAACCAAGAAAAAAAAGGAAAAGACAATGAAATCACATGAAAAACAAAGAAAAAGGAAAACCAAAGGAAAAAACATAGGGAACGAGCGAACACAGCGAAGCCGAGGAAGCGATCAACGTGTGAAAAATGGGTGGCATGTCACTGTAGCGCACATGAAAAGCTTGACGCGAGAAAACCTTTTCTCTCACGTGAAGTGAGATATAGCGAGGCCTCGACTATATGATGCACGCCGGCGTCTTATAGGATTGGCTAAGTTTGTGTTAGCTTCTGGATTGAACGACATAAGGCATGTAGGTTAATAGGCCTCCTTTGTTGGACTCTACGGTAAAAAAAGTTGTAAGATAATGTGATGGCTGTTTTGGCTCTGGTTGCATATGCCCTCGTATGAACAGTAAATTCAAAATAAATAGTACTCCATATTTTGTTTTTGTTTTTTGTGTAGATGTTCTTGTTAGTGTATCTAGCATGTTTGACAATTGCATAGATCTGAAGCGTCTGACGCCAAATCTCGCCACATGACGAGAAACGCTAACCTCACCGTCCCAAGGAGGCAACAGGAATCTACCTTCGTCGACTACGTCCTAATGGACGAATTCATGGAGGATCGAAGCCCGGAAGAAAAAAATTCAAAAAAGAAGCGCCGCCATCCACCTGTGCGCCACACGTAAAACCATAACCTAAACTACTAACTCGAGTGAAGGCATCGGGTTTCTCCTTCCCTCCACTGATCGCCGGAACGGCAGGCAGAGGGGAGGAGAATTCATGGACTCACTGTGAAGTCTCAACCGAAAAGTTTGCCTTAGCCGCCTAGTGTCAGGGAGATAACGAAGGGAAGTCTCGTGGCTCAAGATGGTTGGACCTGATTTCCAGCCGCACAGTCGTTTTGCGTGTTAAAGTTACCTACTTGTAACATATCCACCGTCCATCTAGACATCAAGATGCGTGCGGTTTCTATCTATTTATTCATACTTTCTTCTATATAAAATTATACATAACGAAATATAACATATGGGCCCCACTATTGTCCTCGCATGGCATGCATGACATGCATGGCACAAAGGGAACCGGATCCTCTAACATAGAGAAAGGAAGTTAGAGAAGCTACAGTACCCTAACTTTCCCTTCTTTCTATTCATACGATTAAGACTAAAATGACTCAAACTAATTTGCAAATTGATGATCTATTGTATACATTTATGAGAAAATTCCTTATTTGACACTGTCTTAAAATCTGGTTCCTTATTTGACACTGGAAAAGTTATTCTTCCCTATTTGACACTAGTCCTAAATTTTATTCCCTATACGACACTTCTGTCCATTTTGAGCCTAAATGACACCTGAAAAGACGATTTCACCCCTCATGCGGTATGTGTGTGCGCGCGCGTGTGTGCTGTTGCGTGTGTGGGTGCACGCGCACATGTGTGCTGCCGCTGCATGTGTGTGTGTGCATGTGTGCTGCAGTGTGTGTTTGCTACTGCGTGTGTATGTGCGCGCGCGTGTGTGTGCTGTTGCGTGCCTATGTGCTGCCTGTGTGTGCTGCTGTTGCGTGTGTGTGTGTATGTGTGTGTGTGCTGCGTGCGTGTGTGTTGCTGCGTGTGTGTGCGCGTGCATGTGTGTTGCTGCGTGTGTGCACGGGCGCGTGCATGTTGTTGCGTGTGTGTGTGCACGTGCGCGTGCGTGTTGTTGCGTGTGTGTGCGCATGTGTGTGTTGGTACATGTGTATGTGTTGCTGCGTGTGTTCTCTTGCCCTTGCACTGATGCTGCGTGCATGCGCTATTGCCCCTCACACACATACCACATGAGGGGCAAAAGAGTCTTTTCATGTGTCATTTAGGCTCAAAATGGACGGAAATGTCATATAGGGAATAAAATTTAGAACTTGTGTCAAATAGGGAAGAAAAACTTTTCCAGTGTCAACTAAGGAAACAGATTTTAAGACAGTGTCAAATAAGAAATTTTCTCTACATTTATAGTAATTACGCACAAATAAGTTGATGGTGAAATAAAATTAATTTTAAATTATTTATATCTACAGTAAATATCAACAATAAACAAGCTGCTAACTATCTACTAACCTTCTCTAACTTTCCTTCTTCTTTTTACACTTGGCCAGCACTGTAGCACCGTGAATTTCTTTCTCAATGTTAGAGGATCCGGTTCCGGCACAAAGTTGACAGCCCACGCTCCCTCCTCTCACACAATAAACCCAACCTTTACTACACCTTTGCTAATTTAAATTGTTCATAAATTTTAAACCAAAAGTTTGTTTTTGACATAACATATATATTTAAACTCCGGGCGCCAAGACCTTTAGAACTAGACCAATCTTGGATACATTTCAAACACGTTTGAATTTTAACGTTTCATATTTCATATGCGGAACAAACATATTTCACTTGAAAAATATGAAACAAACCTATTGCAATAGAAATACATGAAATTAACCTATATCATGAGAAACCTATTTAACCTAAATAAAAACTGAAATGTCAATCTGTGAATAAAAAGATTCAGTGCACAAGATGAATATGATATGTGGACCCATGTGTTCAGTCAGAGTAGTGTTTGATCCCGGCCAGGATTGTTGTTTTCCTAGCGAGTCAAACATGTTTTAACGGGTTTAGGGTTGAGATAGACCGGAATCAATGAGTACATGGTGTCAATTTCAGGGATATAAAGGTTAGGGTTCAATTCCGACGGGGCGTATAAATTCAAGGTTTAAAATAGACTTCACTTCTCATTATTTCTCATCTCTTTTTAACAGCTGGCCCACAGAGTAATAGATGACAGCTCTCTATTGGAGCCCTTCTTGCCTGTGCCTACATTTTTTCATTTTGGATTTTATTTTTCTGCGAGAAAACTTTGGATCTATTCATCGTAGCACGGCGGTACAAAGAACACACAGATAATAATCATTTTGGATTTCCAACCCGTGTGCGTGGTTGCTGGAGCACTTGGCGGGTGCACGTCCAAGCGCTACCGGGGTGGTCAGATGGATGCGAAATAGGGCAAGTCACTTTCCCCCAAAAGGTGTGTGCCCATGCCCATGGGTGTGGGAAGTCAAGTGAATTGTAGCGCCCGCCCACTTGCTGTCGACAACAATTACTGCGCTTGCTGATGGATGATTCCTCGATGCTCGCTCTCCCTTCACTGTGTAACTATTTCTGTTCACTCACGTACGTAGCAGTACCACTCTATGAGCTTGCCGGCCTCCTGCTGCTGCTGGTCAGTGCTGTCTGTCTCGTGCCTGTCAATCTAAGCGTGCGCGCGTACGTGCACAGCACGGTCCACACAGAGAGAGCTGGACGCGTCCTTCACTTCACAATGGTCACGGAGGGACATCCCTGGCCACTCGTACACGTCGGCGTTTGGTTCAAAGGATAACCACCCAGAGGATTGAGATAGCCAGTTTTAGAGGGAATACCACTCGTTTGATTTATGAGCGAAGATGGCTAAGAATAACCAGATACCTGAGAATATTTCATCAAAAGCTGGCTGAGGGGAGCCGCAAAATTATGGCGGATGGCGGCAACCACCCACGCGCGATGCCCTCCTGAGCCAGGGAAACATTTTCCTTTCTTTTCTCACCCCTCCCGAACAGAATAGGTAGTGACGGCTACTACAATTTGGATCGGCGGCGACGCGTTTGAGGTGTACGGCGACGACGCGTTTAAGGTGTACGGCGGCGGCACAGTAAAGTCCGATGGTGCGCGTGAAGTAGGCCGAACCATCACGCTCGCCGGCCACAACAAGTACTGACCTGCTATCCTGCATTTCCGCCTCCACGACCAGCAGGTAGCCACGGCCTATGCGGACGCGGAGGCAACTGCCTCCACATCTCAGGGGATCCCGAATTCATGGACCATGTCGAGGCTGGCCTGGAGATATCATTCTTCAGACTAGTATTTGTGCATCTAGCTGTGACATGACATGGCAAGATCGACTTCGAATTGACCATTAGATACATCTTCTAATTTGCTGATGTATAGCTTGTATTTTTTGTCAGATTGGAGTGTACGCATTTGGTTGTACAGATGGATATGTTTGGACCATGAAGTTACAAATCCAATGCATTTTTTCTATAGTGTCGTTGACCATTCAAATATATATATATATATATATATATATATATATATATATATATATATATATGTTTTAATTCTAAAAAATTGATATATATGTCTTGTATAATTAGTTTATTTACAAAAAAGAACTCAAATTATAAGATATCCATCTTCCATCTTTCTTACCAAACATAAAATTGGCTACCCTTAACCACCTCTCAATTTGCAACCAAACACGAGAATAAGGATATCTCCAACCACATGGTTAGGTATATCCTTAACCAGCTAACCTTGCCCACGAACCAAACGCTCCCGTAAATGCGCTCCTCCGGTCCTCTTCGCGCGGCCAATTTACTAGTACTACTCTACTTGATGCAGGTTAATTCGCCCTCTTATTTCTGTTTTGGAGCGTACGTACCCGTAAACTAGGCCATCTCTAGCGCGTGTATACAGTGAGAAATACTCCCAACTCCCAAGGATGTAATCCAACTGACCATGCATACGCCAACACGATCACTTTGAGCTAATAATAATCAAATTGGAATTTTTTTTCCGGAGAAGTTGGTGACAAACTGACGATATCGGCAGGTAGCTAGCTAGCTAGGGATAGCACACAACCCAATACAATCGAAACAGACCCAAAACTCTACCTGCAGCAGCTACATACAGTACGTACTCCACAGTGCAGGAGATTAATTAATAATTAACCAATCATCTATTTTTTTTCTTCTTCATACTTTCCCACACCTCCTATCCTAATTCATAAGTACTGATTAAGAACAGTACATGCATCTTATAACGAATGATCCAACAGGAAAGGGAAGTGCCCTCCGAGCTTATGATGGAGTAGCTAGCTGAGCTGACAAGAGAGGAGACGAATGATGATGAGGTGCATGGTATTGCTTGCTTAGCCGAAGAATCCGGTGTTGCTCCAGACGGCGTCGCGCACCCGGCTGAGGTCGCGCCCTTTCAGCGTCCTCCCCACGCCCTCGAACACCGACGGCGCAGCCGTGCCGCGCCCGCTGCTCCGTGCCTGGGCCTGCAGGTACTCGTGCGGCGCCATCCACTCCCCCTCCTCCTCACGGCAGCTCACGCCGTAGCCGTGCTGTTCGCCGCCAGACCCAGCCGGGAACCTGGCCGCCGGCCACTCGGGCACCCTGACAGGCGCCGAGCTCGCCACGTGATGATTGTGGCGCCCGGCCGGCGTGGACGCCGTTGCCTCGAACGCCAGCGACAGCCCCCCTGCGGTCCACCGCCCGCGACGGTCCTGCTCAGGTTGCCTGGCGCTGCCGGTGGAGCGGTTGGAGTCGGGCGCAGGCGCCGCGAGCACCGACCAGACGTCCTCCTCGTCGAGGTCGGCGAGGTGATCGGCGGCGCCGGCGACGTGGTGACCGCTGGCCTGGACGGGGTAGAGCAGCCGCTCTGATCCGTACCTGCAGCTGCGGCCCTTCCCCATGGATCGATATCACTGGCTGGCTAGCTAGCTAGCTTCGGGAAACTGGAATCAACTAGCTCCCTCCCTCCCTCCCTCCGTATATATGAAAGGATGGATGGCAAGCAAAGCAAAGAAAAGAAACGAAACGAAGAATCTTTGCTACTGGCTAGCTAGAGATGAAACGAATGATTGAAGCTTTTTAATCAACTCACACAAAGCCTACTATATATACTGTCTGCCGTGTACACAAAACCAACTTTCCC
>NC_041382.1:389619467-389644661 GCF_002162155.2 Triticum dicoccoides
CCTGTGGATGGGAAGAACTCCACTCAATGGAGTGGAATGGAATCCATGGGCGGGCAGCCGCTATATATATACAGCCGAGCGGGGCGCAACTTGCTGTGTAGGATCTCCGTGTGCGCGAGGCAGTTTGGGCGGCCGTGACGTCGGCACAGCAGCGAGGTGAGATGGAGACGAGCTGCCCACGTGACTGCCAGCATGGTGTGGGCCCGCAGGCGTAACCTGTTGTGACCTCACACGTGTCCGTTTGTCCACCTGGGCCCACGGAGTTGCCAGCTACATGGTGCCACGTACGACTCAGGGTGGACCCCCGCGCGCATGTCACCAGGCAATGCGCGCATTGCATTCTCGTCCTTTTCCACCCGGGACCGAGAGGACGCATGCTGCATGCATGCATGCATGTAGTATTCTACTCACAGGTTCATACAGTACATACAACATGTCAAAATACAAATAAAAAAAAGTTCATACATACAAATATACAAAAAATATACAAAAAAGGGGGTTCATTCATACAAGTAGTAGTACAATTTGAGTCGGGGTTAATTTTAAAAATTATTGTGGGCTAATGATGTGGTGACATCCTTATGTAATCATGAACAGACGCACTTGGAAAAGACGACGAGTGTAAGGGTTTAAAACAGGGGCACGCACACAACACATTGGACGGTTCACAGGGTGCAAGGACCACCGGTCGTCATGAGTGAGCCCCTTTTGTCTTAATTTGAGTGCATAGTTAGCTAGCAGTACACATCTACTACGTGTTTCTTTTGGCTCTTGGCTTATCTCTCTCGACAATCTTCCATCATCAACGTACTTACTAAGTGACAAACGACATTTCATGTGAACTGAGTATACACATGCAAGCCAGCTAGCTAGCTCTTCACTGCAAACACACGAATTGCAAATGGCTAGAGACTAACATTGGATTTTTGACATGCATGGTGTGTCTGATTTTAAACTTCAAATTAGAGCAGGAGTTGGAATGTCAAAAACTATCTTGTACTCCCTCCATATAAAAGCGTTCATGACGCTCTTATATTTCTTTACGGAGGGAGTATGTATATAAAACCTAATAATTATGAGGGCCCCAATGAAAAAACAATTTGCACCAGCCCATGAACATCTAACACGCGTACATTAAGTGCAAATGTACCAATGCTACGGCCTACAACCCGGATGATCTCTCAAACTAACGCTCGCTTATCTTCCTCCACAAAACGTGCTTGGCCCTGTCGCCCCGTCTATTCGCATGAACCACCGCGGCCTCCAATCGCAAGTCATCTCCTACGCGGAAATTGATGATTCCGTCTATTCGTAAATTGATGATTCCATCTGCAGTTCCGATCTGCAAGTGACACTAAAGTCCATCTACCCACCTAATTGATCCAATGGAGCAAGAGATTTAGGGGTGTTTGGTTTCAGGGACTTTTTTGTGTTGGGACTAGAAAAAGTCCCTAGCAAACCAAACAGGATGAGATTTTTTTGGTGCTTTTTGCTAAAAGTACTTAGAAGCACCTCCTTGAGAGTCTTTTTCAAACAGTCTTAGGGACTAGAAAAAGTCCTAGGACTAGAGAACCAAACACCACCTTAACAACCTAAATTCCTGCTCTTTTTTATCTTAGGATTTGATTAATTTTTTCGACAAAGGACATTTCATTATCTTAGGATTTGTTTAATGTGTTGATATTTTTTTATAATTGCTTATTTAGTTATGATGCACCGGCTAATACGATTCTTATTTATGTGAGTTTACAAAAAAAATATACACACATTAATTAGTATGAGCCATTTATTTTGAGCAGTATATTAAGATAATTCAAAACAGTGCCGGTCTCATTTGCACCTGGTGAGTAGTAAAAACACAAAAAAAATAGCAAAAAAACCCTAATTGTTTTTGCCATGCAAGATGCTCAGGTGCGTGATGCCAGTGCATATTTTTGAGGTGTCTGGACATTCAAGGACCTCGTGCAAAAAAGAAAAAAATCAGTTCCAAACAGTGCTTTTTCAAAATGTTTCTCAAACACTCAGAATTTGTTTTTTCTTTTTTTACCACGATCTTCTCGAATGTCCAAACTTCATCAATTTTGCACGGACATCACGCACATAAGTATCTTGCACGCCAAAAAAATACATCATTTTTTCGAATTTTTTTCCTGCTATTTTTGTCTTATCAGCAAAAACATCTGAGCTCGGGAGGCAAAACGTCCGGTATATTAGTACTACTTCGTTCTTGGATGGATGCACCAGTGCTACTTGTACGTGTTGACAATGATGATCTTTCTTCCTGGCTTCACCCCTGCAAGACATGCATGGCCAAAGGCAAAGAAACAAAATATAATTGCCAATAAAACTTCGGCGAAATACATGGCAGGGGATTATAGACGAACGGAACAATGGAGACGTCTGGAACAGTAGTGTTGTGATCGACTGGGCGGAATGGCAGGTACAGGTGAAGTGTGTGTAGCTATCGGGACAAAAGCAAGCTTCAGCCCTATCCACCAACATGTCTGGCTAGCTGTGTGCTGTGTGGTCTCCTCCTATAATCAGTTGCCCATTCACATCAAGCACACTATTTGGAATTAGGCACAATCATGATCCGTCATTGTCTTGGAACACAGCCATATATATGTAGAAAAAATGTACTACTATATTTGAGCATTATTGGCCACTCCAGACCGAGTGCAAATACTCTCTATATAAACTAATATAAGATTCTCATAAAAAAGACTAATATAAAATCTTTTAGATCACTAACAAAGGGAGTATTTGCTATTTTGCAGCTACTCCTATACTTCATTATATGTAAACGTATACTCTTTCTATAATTTTTTTGAACACTATACTCTTTCCATAATACCAAACTGTTATAGGTTAATGGCCATGCAGTTTTACTAATTTAATTGTCCTTCTTTCTGAGAAAATTGGTAACCGCGCACCGGAACTCGCAGCTGGACGTTGGATTCTCTGACTTTACAATCTCTGTCATACCCTGCCTTTGAGTCACTGACAGGTGGGCCCCATACTCTGTGTGATCCATGTGTCAGTGACTCAAAGGTAGGCTAGGCCACGGCAGGGAATCCTCGTCCGAACTCGCAAGGGTTAGCAATCCACGTATTCTCTGCAATGATCAAAGAAGCTTCCACAGGTCGCAATGATGAATCAATATTTTATTGGCGCATATAAAAGATTTGAAAAGTAAAATAGTCTTACACGATAATTATAAGTGAACAAGATTCCATAGGCTACATCACATCATGGAAAACACTGATATACTAGCAATTAAAGTTAATTTGTAGGTAATGTTGTTGTCTAGCAGTAGCTCATGACCGGACAACCAAACCTACACATACCACTGATTTATAACCGAAAAATGATTTCCCCTCGCTTTAGATTATAAAGCAATTTCCACCGAACACATGATAACTGCTGGGGCCAACACCTCATCAAGCCCAAAAGAAAAAAAAGACTAAATGCCAACAATGGCAGCTTGACAAAGCATAGATGATCCGCCACCGATGCGCCCTCTGGATTCGTCCTACCGCACACCAAGGCTTTGCTCCACCGCGTGCCAAGCAGCACCTCCAAGAAGGAATGCGACGTCGACGACGCTGCTGTCCGAACATATCCTTGGGTTTCCCCTGGTACGCGGAACGGAGTGGGGATGGGCAACACCGACGCCCTTCATGAAGGAAAGGTGGCACCCGCAGGCGCCACTGTGTCGGAGCAGGAAGAACCCGCAGGGATATCTCCCGCATCCCAACCACCACTACCTGCCGACTGGAGCCAACCATCCATCTTGACCCGCCAGCTTACGCCACCACAGCCTTGAGATCATCCATGCCGCCTCACTGAGAACGCCATCACGAGGCCTAGAGGGTGGAGAAAGGGACGTCAGGAGACAGGAGGGGCAGCACCGGAGCCGAGCCAGAGGGAACCACCTCCACCGCCATTGTGTAGGATGCCTGTGCCTTCCGCAATGTCGTGGTAGCCGGACGGACGCGGCAACAACGACACACCAGGCCACCCGGGCCCGGCTGAGCCCATCTTGGGCTCGCAAAGCCGCTGCCACCCCGCTGCAGCCAGTTGATAGCAGCGCCGCCAGCACCCAGCCGCCCTACACCCCACACCACCTCTAGGGATCACCGCCGCCGATGGAGAAGCCGCCGGCCCACCCCAGCCCAGAAGGGGCCCGAAACGGCCCAGATCTGCGCCAGACTAGCACCGCCACCCCGCACCGCCACGTCGATCCGCCGCCAATGACGGCGTCGCCGCGCAGTCGACCCCCCAACACGCGCGTCGGGTCGCCCCGCCGCCGCACCGGACCAGTGCCGCCTAGGAGCACCACCCAACACCACTCCGCCCCGCGCAGGAGGGACACCGGGAGGGGAAAAGCAGCGGGCCGCCGCCGCCGCCCGGGCAGAGCCCGACGACGCACGCCGACGACGGCTGGAGGAGGTTGGGTGGAGGGGCCGCTGGGGAGGAAGGGAGAAGGGCGTGGCCGACCGCCCGAGGGGGACGGATGCAGTCACGAGAGGGGGGGAGGGGGAGAATTAAGACCATAGTCTGATGACACCTACCACCGATTTATAAAGGTAAAAATTATTTTGTCTGCAACATGTGCAACAACTTAATTGTGTGGTTGGTAACTTCGGTGTCATAATTTGAGCCAAAAAAACACTTTGCTGTTATAATAACAAATTTCTTAGTTCTAAACTTCTAATTGTAAAAAAAATGAAAACTAAACAAAAGATTTGCCTCATTTATTAAACAAGGAGAAGGTGAAATACAAGGTTCAAAGGCTCAACTCATTGCCCAACAGAACGTTATTACATCACCGAACTACTCTCGCGGTATGATATTTCTCAAATGCTCGACACCCATCGTGACCCAGAGCCTCGACTCTTCTCAATGCTCTTGAGGATGTAGAATGGAGGTGTCGACTTCTTTATGAAGACTTTGACATTCCACTCGCTCGTTCCAAATTACCCAACTAACAAGTATGGTGAGAAACAATGCCATGGCCTTCTGGTGCATGATGTTTGGTCTCGACATATTTGTTGGGGAACACAATCTTTCAAAAAAAATCCTATGATCACGCAAGATCTATCTAGGAGATTCATAGCAACGAGAGGGGAGAGTGTGTCCACGTACTCTCGTAGACCGAAAGAGGAATCGTTTAGTAACGCGGTTGATGTAGTCGAACGTCTTTGCGATCCAACCGATCAAGTACCGAACGGACGGCACCTCCGCGATCTGCACACGTTCAGCTCGGTGACGTTCCTCATACTCTTGATCAAGCTGAGGCCGAGGGTGAGTTGCGTCAGCACGACGGTGTGTTGACAATGATGATGAAGTTACCGATGCAGGGCTTCGCCTAAGCACTACGACAATATGACCGAGGTGGAAAACTATGGAGGGGGGCACCACACACGGCTAAAGATCAACTTGTGTGTCTATGGGATGCCCCTCCCCCATATATAAAGGAGAGAGGAGGGGAGGGCCGGTCGGCCCCTAGGGCGCACCCCAAGAGGGGGAATCCTACTCCTAGTAGGAGTAGGTTCCCCCTTTCCTAGTCCAACTAGGAGAAGAAGGAAGGAGAGGGAGAGGGGAGGGAAAGAGGGGCCGCACCCTCCTACATATTCTACAAAGATCTTTATTGGTCAAACCGCATAACAATATATGTTGTTCCCTTTGTCATCGGTATGTTACTTACCCAAGATTCAATTGCCAGTATCATCATACCTAGTTCAATCTCATTACCGGCAAGTCTCTTTACTAGTTCCATAATGCATCATCCCGCAACTAACTCATTAGTCACATTGCTTGCAAGGCTCATAGTGATGTGCATTACCGAGAGGGCCCAGAGATACCTCTCTGATACACGGAGTGACAAATCCTAATATCGATCTATGCCAACTCAACAAACACCATCAGAGACACCTGTAGAGCATCTTTATAATCATCCGGTTACGTTGTGACGTTTGATAGCACACAATGTGTTCCTCCAGTATTCGGGAGTTGCATAATCGCATAATCATAGGAACATGTATAAGTCATGAAGAAAGCAATAGCAATAAACTAAATGATCATAGTGCTAAGCTAATAGATGGGTCTAGTCCATCACATCATTCTCTAATGATGTGATTCCGTTCATCAAATGACAACACATGTCCATGGCTAGGAAACTTAACCATCTTTGATTAACGAGCTAGTCAAGTAGAGGCATACTAGGGACACTCTGTTTGTCTATGTATTCACACATGTACTAAGTTTCCCGTTAATACAATTCTAGCATGAATAATAAACATTTATCATGATATAAGGAAATATAAATAACAACTTTATTATTGCCTCTAGGGCATAATTCCTTCAGGTTGAAACACATAAGCATCGCAGCCCCAAACTTTAAGAAACGACAACTTGGGTTCTTCCAAACCACGGTTCATATGGTGTCGTCTCAACGGATTTTTATGATGCCCTATTTAACGTGAATGCAGCTGCCTCTAAAGCATAACCCCAAAATGATAGCGGTAAATCAGTAAGAGATGTTGGAAATATGGCAGGTACTATAATTAATATAATTCCAAATTTATGTGAGACTGATGACAAGGACAGATCTAACAGATTTATACATGCAATTACGTAGATGAAATCTAACAGAGTAAATGAAAAGGACATGGACTGAAGTCAACAAGATCACATAAAATATAACTGATCACAAAAGGATTTCTTACAGCGGGGTTGATGATGAGATCGCAGTGCAGATGGAGATGTCGATGGAGAGTTGATGATGAAGAGATCGCAGTGCAGACGGAGATGTCGATGGAGAGTTGATGATGAACTAATTGCAGTGAAGACGGATGTAGTCAAGGAAGATAGAGCAGTCGTGCGGATGCACTGCCTAGAAACTTTATCGCCCGGCTACCCGTGCAGGTTGCAGATGATGGGGAAAGTCCAGAGACTACTGCTCTCCTCGCCCTGCTGCACGGCAGGGAGAGGATCGATGAAGGTTGACGGCGGCGGTGCAGATGAGAACGCTTTAGGGTTGTGTGTTTCCTCCAGAGTCTCTGGCGAGAAGGACATCTCCCTCTTATAGACTCGGATGGATAATCCCCACGCCGCACGATCTGCCTATATCCTAGGATCCGCCCCCTTGGATATCTCCATCACGAAGGAACCTGTAACCACACGTAAACGTGCGAGTCTATCCTCGGTTCGTGCATGAGACAGACGCGGGTGGATAAGAGTAAAAACTGCGCGATGAAAAATAACAAAAAATGCATTTTATTAGGCCACGGTCGCGCTTGCCTCGCCAAAGTCACAAGTCACGCGTAATTAAACGTGAATAAATGCAAAATGCGAGCGACCGCATGCGCGCGTGTGGGCGTGTGATGTACACTTGCATCTTTAGTTATCCCAATCAAGAGAACCACGAGAGGCCTCCTTGTATGCAGGTAGAACTCTTGCTCCCTTAGCGATGTGAGACTAAACTCCCACATGGCTGTCCACCCCCTTGACTTCTCTCCAATTCCGAAATTAATTTGGGCCCAATCTGAGTAGAAAGCCCATTAATTCCAACAATCCCCACCAAGAAGTCAAGGTCTACAATTTGTTCTCATCTGGCTTTTATATACCGGTTTTTAAAGTATAGACCCATCTCGGGTTGATCTATACCTAGTACTCCATGATCCACTCCTCTTACAACTAGGCAATGGACACTGCCTTGAATTGCCAGTCTTGTGTAGAAGATATTCACCTGAAGGCATCACTGATACTAGGCCGCCTTGATCCACGCCTAAGGTTTGGAGCGTTACGGTCGTGCTCCCTAGTCCTTTAATGAGCTCATTAGAGATCACCCAAATCTCATGTACTGCGACCTCACAGTTAAGCTCACATAGGTGTGTTCTTTCAAGAATACCCTGCAGGACGGTATCTTTCCGAAGTGTTTCGGCATTAGGACATATTAAGACAGAAGTCAGCCTCCCATGCAATACTTAGAGTACTCATCTCAGCGGGAAATGGAAAGATACATATGTACTCTCTCCTGTTGCTCTAACAACTTGTTTTTTCCTTTTCCTAATTCACGGGATCTCCGATCACATAGGCCGGGTTTCTGTAGTCGTGCAACTCAGGTGGGTCTCAAGCCCATTTCCCTTGATGCTCCATCTATCACTGAACGTGATAGCCCCTTTGTAAAGAGATCCACCAGGTTTTTAGTAGTGTTAATATAATCAACGGCGATCACTCCTTTACGTCTCAAGTTCCTGATAGATTTGATACGCCGTTTCACATATCTTGATGACTTCAGATTATCCTTCGAACTTTTAACCTTAGTGATCACGGTTTGGTTATCACAGTTCAGAAGGATGGCCGGAATTGGTTTTTCAACCATTGGCAAATCACTCAAGAGTTCATGCAGCCACTCTGCCTCAATAGTAGCTGTGTCAAGTGCTACAAGCTCAACCTCCATATTAGACCTCATCAAGATAGTCTGCTTGCGAGACCTCCAAGAGATTGCAGCACCGCCAAAAGTAAATATATATCCACTAGTGGCTTTGATCTCATCTGCATCTGAGATCCAATTTGCATCACTATACCCTTCTAGTACATCAGGGTACCCTTTATAGTGTAGTCCATACGTTGTGGTTCCTCTCAAATACCTCATTACTCGTTCTAGTGCAGTCTAGTGATCATTTCCCGGATTTGAATTAAACCGGCTCAACTTGCTAACCGCAAATGAAATGTCAGGTCTAGTTGCAGAAGCAAGGTACATGAGGGAACCAACAATCTGAGAGTCTTTTAGCTGCTCGACCCCTTGTCCTCTGTTCTTTCAAAGCTTTAGACTTGGGTCATAAGGAGTTGGAGATGTTCTAGAGTCCTCAAAACCAAACCGACTCAGGATTTTCTCCACATAATGTGACTGACTTAATGTAATCCCATTCTCATTCATTTGCAGCTTTATGTTTAAAATAACATCCGCCTCTCCCAAATCTTTCATATCAAAGTTTTGAGACAAGAAGGATTTAATATCATTTATAACATCCATATCGGTCCCAAAAATTAATATGTCATCAACGTATAAGCATAAGATTACACCCTTACCCCCACCATATTTATAGTACACACATTCGTCTCCTTCATTCACCACAAAGCCTGCCGAAGTAAGAGTTTTGTCAAATTTTTCATGCCACTGCTTCGGCGCCTTCTTGAGGCCATAGAGTGATTTCTTCAATCTACACACCATGTTCTCTTGCCCGGTTGCTACAAAACCATCAGGTTGCTGCATATAAATTTCCTCATCAAGCTCTCCATTTAGGAAAGCTATCTTCACATCCATTTGATGGATTAGGAATTTATAAGAGGCTGCTAGTGCAATCAGCACCCGAATTGTACTCATCCTAGCAACAGGCGAGTATGTATCAAAGAAATCCTCACCTTCCTTTTGGGTAAAACTCTTGGCCACTAGTCTAGCCTTATACTTTTCAATGGTACCATCAGGTCTTAACTTCCTTTTAAATATCCATTTGCAACCAATATGTTTACAACCCATCAGTCGTGGACAGATTTCCCATGTTTCTTTAGTGAGAATGGAATCCATTTCACTTTGGGCTGCCTCCTTCCAATCATCAGCATCTAGGCATGCATATGCTTCAGAAAGAGTTCCGGGAACATCACCCACGAGGTACACAACAAAGTCATCTCCAAAGCACTTTTTAGTCCGTTGTATCTTGCTCCTTCTGGGAGCTACTTCACTATCATCCTCCTCATTTGGATTATACAGAGTTACGAAAGGAGTATTTTCTGGTTCAGGTTCGGGTTCAAGTTCTCTCTGCATAGTTGGTTGACTAGTGGATGCTCTATTCTCCTTCATTGGAAAGATGTTCTCAAAGAAGGTAGCGTCTCGAGATTCTATCACAGTGTTAGTGTGCACATCCAAAAACTCGGACTTGACTACCAAGAATCTATAAGCATTGCTATTATGTGCATAACCCAAAAAGATACAATCAACAGTCTTAGGTCCCAATTTTCGTTTCTTGCATACATGTACATTAACCTTGGCTAAACAGCCCCAAGCACGTGAGAAATGCAGAGTTGGTTTGTGTCCTTTCCATCCTTCATATGGAGTTGTATGTCCTTTTGATGAAGGAACTCTGTTGAGAACACAACATGCAGCCAACACAGCCTCTCCCCACCATGACTTAGATAAACTGGCACTAAACAACATGGCATTTTACCAAGTCCGTAAGTGTTCGGTTTTTACATTCAGCCACTCCATTTGATTGGGGTGAGTAGGGAGGAGTTACTTCATGGATAATTCCATGTTCCGCACAAAATTCAGCAAACTCATGTGAGACATACTCTCCTCCTCTGTCAGACCTTAAGCGTTTGATCTTCTTCTCTAATTGGTTTTCTACCTCAGCTTTGTAGATCTTAAAGCAATTCAACGCCTCATCTTTCATTTTTACTAGATAAATATGACACCACTTAGTTGCATCATCTATCAATGTCATCATATATCTTTTCCCTGCCTTAGTTAAAACTCCATTCATCTCACACAAATCTGAATGGATTAAATCTAGAGGTGAAAGGCTTTTCTCCCCAATAGGATTAAACGTCTTTCAGGGTTGCTTTGCTTGCAGACAAGCCTGACACTTAGATCCACGGGCTATGGAAACATTCGGAATTAAATTAAGCTTGCATATCGAACAATGCGATCAAAATTTATATGACATAAATGAGAGTGCCAAACAACAACATCTCCAACATTCATTCCAGAATATGAAGAACAAGATAAATTGTTTACAACATTACAGTTGTCTAGAATAGAAAGGCAGAACAAGCCTCCGCTGTTATAGCCTTTTTCGATAAACAAACCAAATTTCGAAATAACAAATTTATTTGACTCAAACACCAGCTTGTAGCCATCACGACACAGCAGCGAACCAGAAAACAGGTTCCTATTTATTCCTGGGACATGTCGGATGTTCTTCAGTGACAAAGTCTTCCCCAAGGTAAGCCTCAGGTCAACTCTACCGGTTCCACGAACGACTGCCCTTGTTTCATTCCCCATCATGATGGTGGAACCGCTGCAAGCCTGATAAGAAGAAAACAAGTTGTAGTCAGCACAAACATGCACATTAGCTCCAGTATCTATCCACCAATCAGTGGATTGACATGCAAGAAGGACACTAGGGACATACCCAGATCCTCCACCTGCCTCGCTAACGACAACATTCGCAGATGGCTGGCCTCCTTCCTTCCTGCAGTTGCGCATGCGGCACTTCCTGGCTATGTGCCCAGGCTCACCTCACACGAAGCAGTTGAACTCACCCTTTTTCATTCGTATTCTTCTTAAAACTGGTGGTTTGTTTTGCCTTCCCTTTGTTCTTGTAATTCCTTGCACTGGAACTGCCAGCCCAACTTTGGACGACATTGGCATTGAGAATCGGCTGCGAAGGAACTTTTTCCGCATCTTTCACTCTAGCCTTTTCCTCAACATCAAGAGTGGCGATGAGACTTTCGAAAGTCATCACCTCCCTCTTGTGTTTGAGAGTGGTGGCAAAGGTCCTCCAAGATGGAGGTAACTTGGCAATAATGCCCCCACCACAAACTTGTCAGGCAGAACGGCTCCAAAACCAGCGAGTTCCCCCACCATAAGCTGGATCTCATGGGCTTGTGTCACAACCAAATTATTATCGGCCATCTTAAAATCGTGATACAGCTCATTAACATATAGTTCACGCCAGCATCCGACTCTCCATATTTCCTGTCGAGCGCTTCCCAAACAAGGGCAGGACTGGCAAAGTTCATATATATGTCACAAAGCTGATCGGTCATAAGGGAGAGCAGGCAGCCCATGGCCGTGTCCAAAGACACCTCAAAGTCACGCTGTTGTTCCTGCATGAGTGGCCTCTCAACGGTGGATGAAATCACCCACCACAAGTTCATGCTCATAAGCCAGAACTTCACACGGGTCTGTCATCTTTTGAAGTTCTCAACCCCAAACCTCTCAGGTTTCATCACATCGCTTGGTCCAGCCATTGCACAGTAATAAAGTTTCGGACTGTTGGAAATATGGCAGGTACTATAATTAATATAATTCCAAATTTATGTGAGACAGGTGACAAGGACAGATCTAACAGATTTATACATGCAATTACGTAGATGAAACCTAATAGAGTAAATGAAAAGGACATGGACTGAAGTCCCATAACAAGATCACATAAAATATAACCGACCACAAAAGGATTTCTTACAGCGGGGTTGATGATGAGATCACAGTGCAGACGGAGGTGTCGATGGAGAGTTGACTATGAAGAGATCACAATGCAGACGGAGATGTCGATGGAGAGTTGATGATGAACTAATCGCAGTGCAGACGGACGTAGTCAAGGAAGATGGAGCAACCATGCGGATGCACTGCCCAGAAACTTTATCGTCCGGCTACCCGTGCAGGTCACAGATGCCGGGGAAAGTCCGGAGACTACTGCTCTCCTCACCCCACTGCACGACAGGGAGAGGATCGGCGAAGGTCGACGGCGGAGGCGGAGATGAGAACGGTTTAGGGTTGTGTCTTACCTCCAGAGTCTCTGGCGAGAAGGACGTGTCCCTCTTATAGACTCGGATGGATAATCCCCACGCATCACGAGCTACCTATATCCTAGGATCCGCCCCCTTCGATATCTCCATCACGAACGAACCTGTAACCGCACGTAAACCTGCAAGTCTATCCTTGGTTCGTGTGTGAGACAGACGCGGGTGGATAAGAATAAAAACTGCGCAATGAAAAATAACAAAAAATGCATTTTATTAGGCCACGGCGGCGCTCGCCTCGCCAAAGTCACAAGTCACAAGTCACGCTTAATTAATGAGAGGGGAGAGTATCGTCTACGTACCCTCATAGACCGTAAGCGGAAGCATTAAGACAACGCGGTTGATGTAGTCGTACATCTTCACGATCGACCAATCTAGTACCGAAGATACGGCACCTCCGCGATCTGCACACGTTCGGCTCGGTGACGTCTCGCGAACTCACGATCCAGTAGAGCTTCGAGGGAGAGCTTCATCAGCACGACGGCGTGATGATGGTGATGATGTTGCTACCGGAACAGGGCTTCGCCTAAGCACCGCTACGATATTACCGAGGTGAATTATGGTGGAGGGGGCACCGCACACGGCTAAAGATCAATGATCAACTTGTGTGTCTATGGGGTGCTCCCCTCCCCGTATATAAAGGAGTGGAGGAGGGGGAGGGGGCCGGCCTCTCTAGGCGCGCTCCAAGGGAGTCCTACTCCCACTGGGAGTAGGATTCCCCCCTTCCCTATGTTGGTTCTAGGAGAGAAGTACGGAGGAGGACGAAGGAAGGAAAGGGGGGCTTCCCAATTCGGATTGGGATTGGGGGGGGGGCGCCCCCTCCTTTTCTCCTTTCCCCTCTCTCCCACTAAGGCCCAATAAGGCCCATATACCTCCCGGGGGGTTCCGGTAACGTCCCGGTGGTCCGGTATACTCCCGATTTCACCCGGAACCCTTCCGATGTCCAAACATAGGCTTGCAATATATCCGATCTTTACGTCTCGACCATTTCGAGACTCCTCGTCATGTCCATGATCAAATCCGGGACTCCGAACTATCTTCGATACATCAAAACACATAAACTCGTAATACCGATCGTCACGAATGTTAAGCGTGCGGACCCTACGGGTTCGAGAACTATGTAGACATGACCGAGACATGTCTCCGGTCAATAACCAATAATGGAACCTGGATGCTCATCTTGGTCCCTACATATTCTATGAAGATCTTTATCGGTCAAACCACATAACGATATACGTAGTTCCCTTTGTCATCGGTATGTTACTTTTCTGAGATTCGATTGTCGGTATCTCAATACCTAGTTCAATCTCGTTACCAGCAAGTCACTTTACTCGTTCCATAATGCTACATCCTGTAACTAACTCATTAGCTACATTGCTTGCAAGGCTTATAGTGATGTACATTACCGAGAGGGCCCAGAGATACCTCTCTGACAATCGGAGTGACAAATCCTAATCTTGATCCATGCCAACTCAACAAACACCATCGGAGACACCTGTAGATCACCTTTATAATCACCCAGTTACGTTGTGATGTTTGGTAGCACACAAAGTGTTCCTCCGATATTCGGGAGTTGCATGATCTCATAGTCATAGGAACATGTATAGTTATGGAGAAAGCAATAGCAACAAACTAAACGATCATCGTGCTAAGCTAACGGATGGGTCAAGTCAATCACATCATTCTCTAATGATGTGATCCCGTTAATCAAATGACAACTCATGTCTATGGTTAGGAAACATAACAATCATTCATTCAACGAGCTAGTCTAGTAGAGGAAAACTAGTGACACTCTGTTTGTCTATGTATTCACACATGTACTAAGTTCCCGGTTAACACAATTCTAGCATGAATAATAAACATTTATCATGATATAAGAAAATATAAATAACAAATTTATTATTGCCTCTAGGGCATATTTCCTTCAGTCGCCCACTTGCACTAGAGTCAATAATCTAGATTACATTGTAATGATTCTAACACCCATGGAGTCTTGGTGCTGATAATGTTTTGCTCGTGAGAGAGGCTTAGTCAATGGGTCTACAACATTCAGATCTATATGTATCTTGCAAATCTCGGATGGAATTGAAGCGTCTCTTGATGTGCTTGGTTCTCTTGTGAAATTTGGATTCCTTTGCCAAGGCAATTGCACCAGTATTGTCACAAAAGATTTTCATTGGACCCGATGCACTAGGTATGACACCTAGATCGGATATGAACTCCTTCATCCAGACTCCTTCATTTGCTACTTCTGAAGCAGCTATGTATTCCACTTCACACGTAGATCCTGCCACGACGCTCTGCTTGGAACCGCACTAACTGACAGCTCCACCATTTAATAAAAATACGTATCCAGTTTGTGACTTAGAGTCATCCGGATCAGTGTCAAAGATTGCATCGACGTAACCGTTTACGATGAGCTCTTTGTCACCTCCATATACGAGAAACATACCCTTAGTCCTTTTCAGGTATTTCAGGATATTCTTGACCGCTGTCCAGTGATCCACTCCTGGATTACTTTGGTACCTCCCTGCTAAACTGTGAGCAAGGCACACATCAGGTCTGGTACACAGCATTGCATACATGATAGAGCCTATGGCTGAAGCGTAGGGAACAATTTTCATTTTCTCTCTATCTTCTGCAGTGGTCGGGCATTGAGTCTGACTCAACTTCACACCTTGTAATACATGCAAGAACCCTTTCTTTGCCTGATCCATTTTGAACTTCTTGAAAACTTTATCAAGGTATGTGATACGTCTCCGACGTATCTATAATTTTTGATTGCTCCATGCTATATTATCTACTGTTTTGGACTATATTGGGCTTTATTTTCCACTTTAATATTATTTTTGGGACTAACCTATTAACCAGAGGCCCAGCCCATAATTGTTGTTTTTTTTGCCTATTTCAGTGTTTTGAAGAAACGAAATATCAAACGGAGTCCAAACGGAATAAAACCTTCGGGAACGTGATTTTCTCACCGAACGTGATCCATGAGATTTGAACCCTGCTCCAAGGAACAAAGGAGGCGGTCACGAGGGTGGGGGGTGCGCCCCCTGCCTCGTGGGCCCCTCGGTGCTCCTCCGGCGTACTTCTTCCTCCTATATATACACACGTACCCCCAAATGATCAGAACAGGAGCCAAAAACCTAATTCCACCGCCGCAACTTTCTGTATCCATGAGATCCCATCTTGGGGCCTGTTCCGGAGCTCCGCCGGAAGAGGGCCGTCATCACGGAGGGCTTCTACATCATACTAGCCCCTCTGATGAAGTGTGAGTAGTTTACCTCAGACCTTCGGGGCCATAGTTAGTAGCTAGATGGCTTCTTCTCTCTCTTTGAATCTCAATACAAAGTTCTCCCCCTCTCTTGTGGAGATCTATTTGATGTAATCTTCTTTTTGCGGTGTGTTTGTTGAGACCGATGAATTGTGGGTTTATGATCAAGTCTATCTATGAATATTTGAATCCTCTCTGAATTCTTTTATGTATGATTGGTTATCTTTGCAAGTCTCTTCGAATTATCCGTTTGGTTTGTCCAACTAGATTGGTAGTTCTTGCCATGGGAGAAGTGCTTAGCTTTGGGTTCGATCTTGCGGTGTCCTTACCCAGTGGCAGAAGGGGCAGCAAGGCACGTATTGTATCGTTGCCATCGAGGATAACAAGATGGGGTTTATTTCATATTGCATGAATTTATCTCTCTACATCATGTCATCTTGCTTAAGGCGTTACTATGTTTTTAACTTAATACTCTAGATGCATGCTGGATAGTGGTCGATGAGTGGAGTAATAGTAGTAGATGCAGAATCGTTTCGGTCTACTTGTCACGGATGTGATGCCTATATACATGATCATGCCTAGATATTCTCATAACTATGCTCAATTCTGTCAATTGCTCAACAGTAATTTGTTCACCCACCGTAGAATACTTATGCTCTTGAGAGAAGCCACTAGTGAAACCTATGGCCCCCGGGTCTATTCTCATCATATCAATCTCCATCACTTTAATCTTTCTTTGCTTTTTTACTTTGCCTTTACTTTTTACTTTGCATCTTTATACCAAAAATACCAAAAATATTATATCTATCAGATCTCACTCTAGTAAGTGACCGTGAAGGGATTGACAACCCCTAATCGCGTTGGTTGCGAGTAGCTATCGTTTTGTGCAGGTACGAGGGACTTGAGCGTGGCCTCCTACTGGATTGATACCTTGGTTCTCAAAAACTGAGGGAAATACTTACGCCACTCTGCTGCATCATCCCTTCCTCTTCGGGGAAAACCAACGCAAGCTCAAGACGTAGGAAGAAGGATTTCTGGCACCGTTGCCGGGGAGTCTACGCAAAAAGTCAACATACCAAGTACCCATCACAATCCCTATCTCTCGCATTACATTATTTGCCATTTGCCTCTCGTTTTCCTCTCCCTCAAATTCACCCTTGCCGTTTTATTCGCCCTCTCTCTCTCTATACTCCCTCTCTATTTGCCTCTTTTGCCCGCTTGCTTTTTGTTTGCTCGTGTGTTAGATTGCTTGTTTGTCACGATGGCTCAAGATACTACCAAATTGTGTGACTTCACCAATACCAATAATAATGATTTCCTTAGCACTCCGATTTCTCCTCTTACCGATGCTGAATCTTGATGAAACTGAATATGATCTTCCTTTACCTAGAAGGCGTTCTAAAACTTCGGAGTATTTAGATCTTAATGATGAAATTGATGAAAGTGGAATTGAAAGAAATAAAAATCTAGATGTTGCTAAACCCACTATATTTGATTTCAAGGAATTTAATTATGAAAGTTGCTCTTTAATTGATTGTATTTCCTTGTTGCAATCCGTGCTAAATTCTCCACATGCTTATAGTCAAAATAAAGCCTTCGTCGAACATATTGTTGATGCCTTGAGTGGGAACCAACTATTAAAATTAAAATTAAAGATCATGAGTTTTATGCTTTGTGTGATTTGGGTGCTAGTGTCTCTACTATTCCCAAGACTTTGTGTGATTTGCTAGATTTCCGTAATTTTGATGATTGCTCTCTAAACTTGCATCTTGCGGATTCCACTATTAAGAAACCTATGGGAAGGATTAATGATGTTCTTATTGTTGCAAATAGGAATTATGTGCCCGTAGATTTCATTGTTCTTGATATAGATTGCAATCCTTCTTGCCCTATTATTCTTGGTAGACCTTTCCTTAGAACGGTTGGTGCGATTATTGATATGAAGGAAGGGAATATTAGATTTCAATTTCCATTAAAAAGGGCATGGAACACTTTCCTAGAAAGAAAATAAAATTACCATATGAAACTATCATGAGAGCCACTTATGGATTGCCTACCAAAGATGGCAATACCTAGATCTATCGTCGCTTTTATGCCTAGCTAGGGGCGTTAAACGATAGCGCTTGTTGGGAGGCAACCCAATTTTATTTTTATTCCTTGACTTTTGCTCTTGCTTAGTAATAAATAAATTATTTAGCCTCTGTTTTGGTTGTGTTTTTTGTGTTTAATTAGTGTTTGTGCCAAGTAGAACCGTTGGGAAGACTTGGGGAAAGTCTGTAAAAAACAGAAACTTTAGCGCTCACGAGAACTGCTTTCATTTTTATTTGAAGAGTGCTATTTAGTTAATTATTTTTGCAGATGATTAATATATAAATTACTCACGTCCAGAAATTTATTTTAGAATTTTTGGGGTTCCAGATCTTGCGCTAGCTACAGATTACTACAGACTGTTCTGTTTTTGACAGATTCTGTTTTTCGTGTGTTGTTTGCTTATTTTGATGAATCTATGGTTAGTAAAATAGTTTATAATCCATAGAGAAGTTGGAATACAGTAAGTTTAACACCAATATAAATAAATAATGAGTTCATTATAGTACCTTGAAGTGGTCTTTTGTTTTCTTTCGCTAACGGAGCTCACGAGTTTTCTATTTTGAGTTTTGTGTTGTGAAGTTTTCAAGTTTTGGGTGAATTCTTTTGATGGATCATGGAACAAGGAGTGGCAAGAGACTAAGCTTGGGGATTCCCATGGCACCCCAAGATAATCCAAGTACACCAAGAAGTCAAAGCTTGGGGATGCCCCGGAAGGCATCCCCTCTTTCGTCCACTTCCATCGGTAATTTACTTGGAGCTATATTTTTATTCACCAACAAGATATGTGTTTTGCTTGGAGAGTCTTGTATTATTTGCGTCTTTGTGTCTTAGTATGCCACAATCATCCTTGCTGTACACACCTTTTGAGAGAGCCATACATGAATTAAAATTTGATAGAATACTCTATGTGCTTCACTTATATCTTTTGAGCTAAGTAGTTTTGCTCTATGTGCTTCACTTATATCTTTTGAGCCATGTAGTTTTGCTCTATGTGCTTCACTTATATCTTTTGAGCATTATAATTTTGCTCTATGTGCTTCACTTAGATCTTTTAGAGCACGGTGGTGGATTTGTTTTAAAGAAACTATTGATCTCTCATGCTTCACTTAAATTATTTTGAGAGTCTCTTAATAGAATGGTAATTTTCTTAATAATAATATGCTTGGTATTCAAGATTTGTGAAACTTTCTTTTGAGTGTGTTGAATACTAAGAAAAGATTGAAGCATGATAATTGTTTTGAGATATGGAGGTGATAATATTAAAGTCATGCTAGTTGAGTAGTTGTGAATTTAAAGAATACTTGTGTTAAATTTGTGATTCTCGTAGCATGCACGTATGGTGAACCGTTATGTGATGAAGTCGGAGCATGATTTATTTATTGATTGTCTTCCTTATGAGTGGCGGTCGGGGATGAGCGATGGTCTTTTCCTACCAATCTATCCCCCTAGGAGCATGCGCGTAATACTTTGCTTTGATAACTTCTAGATTTTTGCAATAAGTATATGAGTTCTTTATGACTAATGTTGAGTCCATGGATCATACGCACTCTCACTCTTCCACCTTTGCTAGCCTCTCTAATACCGCACACTTTTCGCCGGTATCATACACCTACCATATACCTTCCTCAAAACAGCCACCATACCTACCTATTATGGCATTTCCATAGCCATTCCGAGATATATTGCCATGCAACTTTCCACTGTTCCGTTTATCATGACACACTCCATCATTGTCATATTGCATATCCCGGTACACCGCTGGAGGCATTCATATAGAGTCATATTTTGTTCTAAGTATTGAGTTGTAAGAAAAATAAAAGTGTGATGATCATCATTATTAGAGCATTGTCCCAGTGAGGAAAGAATGATGGAGACTATGATTCCCCCATAAGTCGGGATGAGACTCCGGACGAAAAATAAAATAAATAAATAAAAGAGGCCAAAGAAGCCCAAATAAAAAGAGGCCATAAAAAAGGCCCAAAAAAATATATAAATAAAAAAATGAGAAAAAAAGAGAGAAGGGACAATGTTACTATCCTTTTACCACACTTGTACTTCAAAGTAGTACCATGATCTTCATAGTAGAGAGTCTCTCATGTTATCACTTTCATATACTAGTGGGAATTTTACATTATAGAACTTGGCTTGTATATTCCAATGATGGGCTTCCTCAAATTGCCCTAGGTCTTCATGAGCAAGCAAGTTGGATGCACACCCACTTAGTTTCTTTTTGAGCTTTCATATACTTATAGCTCTAGAGCATCCGTTGCATGGCAATCCCTACTCACTCACATTGATATCTATTGATGGGCATGTCCATAGCCTGTTGATACGCCTAGTTGATGTGAGACTATCTTCTCCTTTTTGTCTTCTCCACAACCACCATTCTATTCCACCTATAGTGCTATATCCATGGCTCACGCTCATGTATTGCGTGAAGATTGAAAAAGTTTTGAAAAAGTTAGAGTATGAAACAATTGCTTGGCTTGTCATCGGGGTTGTGCATGATTTAAATACTTTGTGTGGTGAAGATGGAGCATAGCCAGACTATATGATTTTGTAGGGATAACTTTCTTTGGACATGTTATTTTGAGAAGACATAATTGCTTTATTAGTATGCTTGAAGTATTATTATTTTTATGTCAATATAAACTTTTGTCTTGAATCTTTCTAATCTGAATATTCATACCACAATTAAGAAGATTTGCATTGAAATTATGCCAAGTAGCACTCCGCATCAAAAATTCTCTTTTTATCATTTACCTACTCAAGGACGAGCAGGAATTAAGCTTGGGGATGCCTGATACGTCTCCAACGTATCTATAATTATTGATTGTTCCATGCTATATTATCTACTGTTTTGGACTATATTGGGCTTTATTTTCCACTTTTATATTATTTTTGGGACTAACCTATTAACCGGAGGCCCAACCCAGAATTGTTGTTTTTTGCCTATTTCAGTGTTTCGAAGAAACGGAATATCAAACGGAGTCCAAACAGAATAAAACCTTCAGGAACGTGATTTTCTCACCGAACGTGATCCAGGAGACTTGGATCCCTGCTCCAAGGAACAAAGGAGGCGGTCACGAGGGTGGGGGGAGCCCCCCTAGGGCGCGCCCCCTGCCTCGTGGGCCCCTCGGTGCTCCCCCGACGTACTTCTTCCTCCTATATATACACACGTACCCCCAAACAATCAGAACAGGAGCCAAAAACCTAATTCCACCGCCGCAACTTTCTGTATCCATGAGATCCCATCTTGGGGCCTGTTCCGGAGCTCTGCCGGAAGAGGGCCGTCATCATGGAGGGCATCTACATCATCCTATCCCCTCCAATGAAGTGTGAGTAGTTTACCTCAGACCTTCGGGTCCATACTTAGTAGCTAGATGGCTTGTTCTCTCTCTTTGAATCTCAATACAAAGTTCTCCCCCTCTCTTGTGGAGATCTATTCGATGTAATCTTATTTTTGCGGTGTGTTTGTTGAGACCGATGAATTGTAGGTTTATGATCAAGTCTATCTATGAATAATATTTGAATCTTCTCTGAATTCTTTTATGTATGATTGGTTATCTTTGCAAGTCTCTTCGAATTATCCGTTTGGTTTGGCCAACTAGATTGGTAGTTCTTGCCATGGGAGAAGTGGTTAGCTTTGGGTTCGATCTTGCGGTTTCCTTTCCCAGTGACAGAAGGGGAAGCAAGGCACGTATTGTATCGTTGCCATCGAGGATAACAAGATGGGGTTTATTTCATATGCATGAATTTATCTCTCTACATCATGTCATCTTGCTTAAGGCGTTACTCTGTTTTTAACTTAATACTCTAGATGCATGCTGGATAGCGGTCAATGAGTGGAGTAATAGTAGTAGATGCAGAATCGTTTCGGTCTACTTGTCACGGACGTGATGCCTATATACATGATCATGCCTAGATATTCTCATAACTATGCTCAATTCTGTCAATTGTTCAACAGCAATTTGTTCACCCACCGTAGAATACTTATGCTCTTGAGAGAAGCCACTAGTGAAACCTATGGCCCCCGGGTCTATTCTCATCATATCAATCTCCATCACTTTAATCTTGCTTTGCTTTTTTACTTTGCCTTTACTTTTTACTTTGCATCTTTATACCAAAAATACCAAAAATATTATATTTATCAGATCTCACTCTCGTAAGTGACTGTGAAGGGATTGACAACCCCTAATCGCGTTGGTTGCAAGTAGCTATCGTTTTGTGCAGGTACGAGGGACTTGAGCGTGGCCTCCTACTGGATTGATACCTTGGTTCTCAAAAACTGAGGGAAATACTTACGCTACTCTGCTACATCATCCCTTCCTCTTCGAGGAAAACCAATGCAAGCTCAAGACGTAGTAGTATGTGCTTTGTGAAAGTCCAATCAAGCGTCTTGATCTATCTCTATAGCTCTTGATGCCCAATATATAAGCAGCTTCGCCGAGGTCTTTCATTGAAAAATTCTTATTCAAGTATCCTTTTATGCTATTCAAAAATTTAGTACCATTTCTGATCAACAATATGTCATCTACATATAATATCAGAAATGCTACGGAGCTCCCACTCACTTTCCTGTAAATACAGGCTTCTCCAAAAGTCTGTACAAAACCATATGCTTTGATCACACTATCAAAGCGTATATTCCAACTCTGAGAGGCTTGAACCAGTCCATAAATGGATCGCTGGAGCTTGCACACTTTGTTAGCACCTTTTGGATTGACAAAACCTTCTGGTTGCATCATATACAAGTCTTCTTTAAGGTATCCATTAAGGAATGCAGTTTTGACATCCATTTGCCAAATTTCATAATCATAAAATGCGGCAATTGCTAACATGATTCGGTCGGACTTAAGCATCGCTACGGGTGAGAAGGTCTCATCGTAGTCAACTCCTTGAACTTGTCGAAAACCTTTTGCAACAAGTCAAGCTTTGTAGACAGTAACATTACCGCCAGTGTCAATCTTCTTCTTGAAGATCCATTTATTCTCTATGGCCTGCCGATCATCAGGAAAGTCAACCAAAGTCCGTACTTTGTTCTCATACGTGGATCCCATCTCAGATTTCATGGCCTCAAGTCATTTTGCGGAATCTGGGCTCATCATCGCTTCCTCATAGTTCATAGGTTCGTCATGGTCAAGTAACATGACTTCCATAACAGGATTACCGTACCACTCTGGTGCGGATCTTACTCTGGTTGACCTACGAGGTTCGGTAGTAACTTGATTAGAAGTTTCATGATCATCATCATTAGCTTCCTCACTTACTGGTGTAGGAATCACTTGAAGTGATTTTAGTGATGAACTACTTTCCAATAAGGGAGAAGGTACAATTACCTCGTCAAGTTCTACTTTCCTCCGACTCACTTCTTTCGAGAGAAACTCCTTCTTTAGAAAGGATCCATTCTTAGCAACGAATATCTTGCCTTCGGATCTGTGATAGAAGGTGTAACCAATAGTCTCCTTTGGGTATCCTATGAAGACACATTTCTCTGATTTGGGTTCGAGCTTATCAGGTTGAAGCTTTTTCACATAAGCATCGCAGCCCCAAACTTTAAGAAACGACAACTTGGGTTTCTTGCCAAACCACAGTTCATAAGGTGTCGTCTCGACGGATTTAGATGGTGCCCTATTTAACATGAATGCAGTTGTCTCTAAAGCGTAACCCCAAAATGATAGCGGTAAATCAGTGAGAGACATCATAGATCGCACCATATCTAGTAAAGTACGATTACCACGTTCGGACACACCATTACGCTGTGGTGTTCCAGGTGGCGTGAGTTGCGAAACTATTCCGCATTGTTTCATATGAAGTCCAAACTCATAACTCAAATACTCACCTCCACGATCAGATCATAGAAACTTGATTTTCTTGTGACAATGATGTTTCACTTCACTCTGAAATTCTTTGAACTTTTCAAATGTTTCAGACTTATGTTTCATCAAGTAGATATACCCATATCTGCTCAAATCATCTATGAAGGTGAGAAAATAACGATATCCGCCGCGAGCTTCAATGTTCATTGGACCACATACATCAGTATGTATGATTTCCAATAACTCTGTTGCTCGCTCCATTATTCCGGAGAACGGAGTTTTAGTCATCTTGCCCATGAGGCATGGTTCGCAAGTACCAAGTGATTCCAGAAGTTCATCAGAATGGAGTTTCTTCATGCGCTTTACACCAATATGACCTAAACGGTAGTGCCACAAATAATTTGCACTATCATTATCAACTCTGCATCTTTTGGCTTCAATACTATGAACATGTGTATCACTACTATCAAGATTTAGTAAAAATAGACCACTCATCAGGGGTGCATGACCATAAAAGATATTACTCATATAAATAGAACAACCATTATTATCTGATTTAAATGAATAACCGTCTCGCATCAAACAAGATCTAGATATAATGTTCATGCTCAACGTTGGCACCAAATAACAATTATTTAGGTCTAAAACTAATCCCGAAGGTAGATGTAGAGGTAGCGTGCCGACGGCGATCACATCGACTTTGGAACCATTTCCCACGCGCATTGTCACCTCGTCCTTAGCCAATCTTTGCTTAATCTGTAGCCCCTGTTTCGAGTTGCAAATGTTAGCAACTAAACCAGTATCAAATACCCAAGCACTACTGTGAGCATTAGTAAGGTACACATCAATAACATGTATATCAAATATACCTTTCACTTTGCCATCCTTCTTCTCCACCAAATACTTGGGGCAGTTCCGCTTCCAGTGACCAGTTCCTTTGCAGTAGAAGCACACAGTCTCAGGCTTAGGTTCAGACTTGGGTTTCTTCACTTGAGCAACAACTGGCTTGCTATTCTTCTTGAAGTTCCCCTTCTTCCCTTTACCCTTTTTCTTGAAACTGGTGGTCTTGTTGACCATAAACACTTGATGCTCCTTCTTGATTTTTACCCCCGCAGCCTTTAGGATTGTGAAGAGCTCAGGAATCGTCTTATCCACCCCTTGCATATTGATACGTCTCCAACTTATCTATAATTTTTGATTGCTCCATGCTATATTATATTCTGTTTTGGACATTATTGGGCTTTATTATCTACTCTTATATTATTTTTGGGACTAACCTATTAACCGGAGGCCCAGCCCAGAATTGCTGCTTTTTTGCCAATTTTAGGGTTTCGAAGAAAAGGAATACCAAATGGAGTCCAAACGGAATGAAACCTTCGGGAACGTGATTTTTGGAACGAACAAGACCCAGGAGAC
>NC_041382.1:389645069-389661645 GCF_002162155.2 Triticum dicoccoides
GGCCCCCTGTTGCTCGACCGACGTAATTCTTCCTCCTATATATACTTATGTACCCCCAAACGATCTGATACGGAGCCAAAACCCTAATTCCACCACCGTAACTTTTTGTATCCACGAGATCCCATCTTGGGGCCTGTTCTGGAGCTCCGCCGGAGGGGCCATCGATCACAGAAGGCTTCTACATCAACACCATAGCCTCTCCGATGAAGTGTGAGTAGTTTACCTCAGACCTTTGGGCCCATAGTTATTAGCTAGATGGCTTCTTCTCTCTTTTTGGGTCTCAATACAAAGTTCTCCCCCTCTCTTGTGGAGATCTATTCGATGTAATCTTCCTTTACGGTGTGTTTGCTGAGACCGATGAATTGTGGGTTGATGATCAAGTTTATCTATGAACAATATTTGAATCTTCTCTGAATTCTTTTATGTATGATTGGTTATCTTTGCAAGTCTCTTCGAATTATCAGTTTGGTTTGGCCTACTAGATTGATCTTTCTTGCAATGGGAGAAGTGCTTAGCTTTGGGTTCAATCTTGCGGTGTCCTTTCCCAGTGACAGTAGGGGCAGCAAGGAACGTATTGTATTGTTGCCATCGAGGATAACAAGATGGGGTTTTCATCATATTACATGAGTTTATCCCTCTACATCATGTCATCTTGCTTAAAGCGTTACTCTGTTCTCTTGAACTTAATACTCTAGATGCATGCTGGATAGCGATCGATGTGTGGAGTAATAGTAGTAGATGCAGGCAGGAGTCGGTCTACTTGTCTTGGACGTGATGCCTATATACATGATCATACCTAGATATTCTTATAACTATGCTCAATTTTGTCAATTGCTCAACAGTAATTTGTTCACCCACCGTAAAATACTTATGCTCTTGAGAGAAGCCACTAGTGAAACCTATGGCCCCCGGGTCTATCTTCATCATATTAAATCTTCCAATACTTAGTTATTTTCATTGCTTTTATTTTACTTTGCATCTTTATCATAAAAACACCAAAAATATTATCTTATCATATCTATCAGATCTCACTCTCGTAAGTGACCGTGTAGGGATTGACCACCCCTTATCGCGTTGGTTGCGAGGATTTATTTGTTTTCTGTAGGTGCGAGGGACTCGCGCGTAGCCTCCTACTGGATTGATACCCTGGTTCTGAAAAACTGAGGGAAATACTTACGCTACTTTGTTGCACCACCCTTTCCACTTCAAGGGAAAACCAATGCAAGGGCTCAAGAGGTAGCAAGAAGGATTTCTGGCGCCGTTGCCGGGGAGGTCTACACAAAAGTCAACATACCAAGTACCCATCACAAACCCTTATCTCCCGCATTACATTATTTGCCATTTGCCTCTCATTTTCCTCTCCCCCACTTCACCCTTGCCGTTTTATTCGCCCTCTCTCTCTATCCTCCCTCTCTTTCTCTATTTGCCTCTTTTTGCTTGTTTGCTTGTGTGTTGGATTGCTTGCTTGTCACGATGGCTCAAGATAACACTAAATTGTGTGACTTTACCAATACCAACAACAATGATTTTATTAGCACTCCGATTGCTCCTCTTACCGATGCTGAATCTTGTGAAATTAATGCTACCTTGCTGAATCTTGTCATAAAAGATCCGTTTTCCGGCTTCCTAGTGAAGATGCCACTACCCATGTAAATAGCTTCGTTGATTTGTGTGATATGCAAAAGAAGAAATATGTTGATAATGATATTGTTAAATTGAAGCTATTTCCTTTTTTTTGACGAAAAGGCAGGGCCACTGCTTTTCATTGCGTATAGAAGAAAAAAACAGTTACAAACACAAGATTAGAGAAGGAGGATTGGGGTTAGAGATACATCAGAAGTACATCAGTCTAGTTCTAGGGGGCGCTCTACAAGAGCCATTGCACGCTTACGCCCAGCGTCAACCCAGTCCTTTGCTTCGACCTGAATCTTCAGAAATAGTTGTGTGGGGTGACAAGAAATATTTCTGAATGTTCTATCATTTCTTTCTTTCCATAGGTTCCACCAAACCAGGGCCAAAATTGATCTCCAAGATTTCGCTCTTTCCTTTCCCATGGTAGCATTTGTTCGCTGCCACCAGCTAACTAGGGATCTTCATGTACTGCCGCCATAGCCGGGGTCATGTTCAGCTTGCAGAGTGTCAGGTGCCAAACTTCCTTCGCAAAAGAGCAAGAAGTAAGCAGGTGGGAAGCTATTTCCTTTTTCGCTTAGAGATCGTGCTAAAGCTTGGTTTTCGTCTTTGCCTAAAAATAGTATCGATTCTTGGAATAAGTGCAAAGATGCTTTTATCCCTAAGTATTTTCCTCCCGCTAAGATCATCTCTCTTAGAAACGATATTATGAATTTTAAGCAACTTGATCATGAACATGTTGCACAAGCTTGGGAGAGGATGAAATTAATGATACATAATTGCCAAACACATGGTCTGAATTTGTGGATGATTATACAAATTTTTATGCCGAATTGAATTTTGCTTCTAGAAATCTTTTAGATTCGGCCACGGGAGGCACTTTTATGGAAATCACTTTAGGAGAAGCTACAAAAATCCTAGATAATATTATGGTTAATTATTCTCAATGGCACAATGAAGGATCTACTAATAAGAAAGTGCATGCGATAGAAGAAATTAATGTTTTGAGTGGAAAGATAGATGAACTTATGAAATTATTTGCTAATAAAAGTGTTTCTTCTAATCCTAATGATATGCCTTTGTCTACTTTGATTGAGAATGATAATGAATCTATGTATGTGAATTTTGTTGGTAGGAACAATTTTGGTAACAACGCGTATAGAGGAAACTTTAATCCTAGGCCTTATCCTAGTAATTCCTCTAATAATTATGGTAATCCCTACAACAATTCATATGGAAATTATAATAAGATTCCCTCTGATTTTGAATCTAATATTAAAGAATTTATTACTTCGCAAAAGAATTTCAATGCTTTGATTGAAGAAAAATTGCTTAAGATTGATGAGTTGGCTAGGAACGTTGATAGAATTTCTCTTGATGTTATTTCTGTGAAACTTAGATCTATTCCACCTAAGCATGATATCAATGAGTCTCTCAAAGCCATGAGAATTTCCATTGATGAGTGCAAAGAAAGAACCGCTAGGGTACGTGCTAAGAAAGATTCCTTTATAAGAGCGTGTTCTTCTAGTTTCCATGATAATAAAGATGAAGATCTAAAAGTTATTGATGTGTCCCCTATTAAATCTTTGTTTTGCAATATGAATCTTGATAATAATGGGGCTGAACATGATCCACCTTTACCTAGAAGGCGTTCCAAGATTTTGGAGTTTTTAGATCTTGATGCTAAAATTGATAAAAGTGGGATTTAAGAGATCAAAACTCTAGATGTTAATGAACCCACTATTTTGGATTTCAAGCAATTTAACTATGACAATTGCTCTTTGATAGATTGTATTTCCTTGTTGCAATCCATGCTAAATTCTCCTCACGCTTATAGTCAAAATAAAGCTTTTACCAAACATATCGTTGATGCTTTGATGCAATCTTATGAAGAAAAACTTGAGTTGGAAGTTTCTATCCCTAGAAAACTTTATGATGAGTGGGAACCAACTATTAATATTAAAATTAAAGATGATGAATGATATGCTTTGTGTTATTTGGGTGCTAGTGTTTCCACGATTCCAAAGACTTTATGTGATTTGCTAGGTTTCCGTGATTTTGATGATTCTAAACTTGCACCTTGCGGATTCTACTATTAAGAAACCTATGGGAGGAATTAATGATGTTCTTATTGTTGCAAATAGGAATTATGTGCCCGTAGATTTTATCGTTCTTGACATCGATTGCAATCCTTCATGTCCTATTATTCTTGGTAGACCTTTCGTTAGAACGATTGGTGCAATTATTGATATGAAGGAAGGAAATATTAGATTCCAATTTCCGATAAGGAAAGGCATGGAACAATTTCCTAGAAAGAAAATTAAATTACCTTATGAATCTATTATGATATCCACTTATGGATTGCCTTCCAAATATGGCAATACCTACATCTATCCTCGCTTTTATGCCTAGCTAAGGGCGTTAAACGATAGCGCTTGTTGGGAGGCAACCCAATTTTATTTTTTCCTTGATTTTTGCTCCTGTTTAGTAATAAATAATTTATCTAGCCTCGGTTTTTGTTGTGTTTTTTGTGTTTAATTAGTGTTTGTGCCAAGTAGAACCGTTGGGAAGACTTGGGGAAAGTCTTTTTAATCTTGCTGTAAAAAACAGAAACTTTAGCGCTCACGAGAACTGCTGTAATTTTTATTTGGAAAGTGCTATTTAGTTAATTATTTTTTAAGATGATGAATAGATAAATTCCTCACGTCCAGCAATTTATTTTAGAATTTTTGGGGTTCCATATCTTGCGTTAGCTACAGATTACTACAGACTGTTCTGTTTTTGACAGATTCTGTTTTTCGTGTGTTGTTTGCTTATTTTGATGAATCTATGGCTAGTAAAATAGTTTATAAACCATAGAGAAGTTGGAATACAGTAGGTTTAACACCAATATAAATAAATAATGAGTTCATTACAGTACCTTGAAGCGGTCTTTTGTTTTCTTTCGCTAACGGATCTCAGGAGATTTTCTACTTTAAGTTTTGTGTTGTGAAGTTTTCAAATTTTGGGTAAAGATTTGATGGATTATGGAACAAGGAGTTGAAAGAGCCTAAGCTTGGGGATGCCCATGGCACCGCCAAGATTATCTAAGGACACCTAAAAGCCAAAGCTTGGGGATGCCCTGGAAGGCATCCCCTCTTTCGTCTACTTCTATCGGTAACTTTACTTGGAGCTATATTTTTATTCACCACATGATATGTGTTTTGCTTGGAGCGTCTTGTATGATTTGAGTCTTTATTTGTTAGTTTTCCACAATCATCTTTTCTGTACACACCTTTTGAGAGACACACACATGATTCGGAAGTTATTAGAATACTCTATGTGCTTCACTTATATCTTTTGAGTTATATAGTTTTGCTCTAGTGCTTCACTTATATCTTTTAGAGCACGGTGGTGGATTTGTTTTATAAAAACTATTGATCTCTCATGCTTCACTTAGATTATTTTGAGAGTCTTAAATAGCATGGTAATTTGCTTAAATAATCCTAATATGCTAGGTATACAAGATTAATAATAAAATTCTCTTATGAGTGTGTTGAATACTATGAGAAGTTGGATACTTGATAATTGTTTTGAGATATGGAGATGGTGATATTAGAGTCATGCTAGTTGAGTAGTTGTGAATTTGAGAAATAATTGTGTTAAAGTTTGTGATTCCCGTAGCATGCACGTATGGTGAACCGTTATGTGATGAAGTTAGAGCATGATTTATTTATCGATTGTCTTCCTTATGAGTGGCGATCGGGGACGAGCGATGGTCTTTTCCTACCAATCTATCCCCCTAGGGGCATGTGCGTAATACTTTGCTTTGATAACTTGTAGATTTTTGCAATAAGTATATGAGTCCTTTATGACTAATGTTGAGTCCATGGATCATTCGCACTCTCACCCTTCCACCATTGCTAGCCTCTCTAATACCGCGCACCTTTCGCCGGTATCATACACCCACCATATACCTTCCTCAAAACAGCCACCATACCTACCTATCATGGAATTTCCATAGCCATTCCGAGATATATTTCCATGCAACTTTCCACCGTTTCGTTTACTATGACACACTCCATCATTGTCATATTGCTTTGCGTGATCATGTAGTTGACATTGTATTTGTGGCAAAGCCACCGTTCATGATTCTTTCATACATGTCACTCATGAGTCATTGCATATCCCGGTACACCGCCGGAGGCATTCACATAGAGTCATATTTTGTTCTAAGTATCGAGTTGTAATTCTTGAGTTGTAAGAAAATAAAAGTGCGATGATCATCATTATTAGAGCATTGTCCCAATGAGGAAAGGATGATGGAGACTATGATTCCCCCACAAGTTGGGATGAGACTCCGGACGAAAAAAAGAGGCCATAAAAAGAGAGAAAAGGCCCAAATAAAAAAATACGAGAGAAAAAGAGAGAAGGGACAATGCTACTATCCTTTTACCACACTTGTGCTTCAAAGTAGAACCATGATCTTCATGATAGAGAGTCTCCTTTGTTATCACTTTCATATACTAGTAGGAATTTTTCATTATAGAACTTGTCTTGCATATTCCAATGATGGGCTTCCTCAAAATGCCCTAGATCTTCGTGAGCAAGCAAGTTGGATGCACACCCACTTAATTTCTTTTTGAGGTTTCATATACTTATAGCTCTAGTGCATCCGTTGTATGGCAATCCTTACTCACTCGCATTGATATCTATTGATGGGCATCTCCATACCCGTTGATACTCCTAGTTGATGTGAGACTATCTTCTCCCTTTTTGTCTTCTCCACAACCACCATTCTATTCCACCTAAAGTGCTATGTCCATGGCTCACGCTCATGTATTGCATGAAGATTGAAAAAGTTTGAGAACACCAAAAGTATGAAACAATTGCTTGGCTTGTCATCGGGGTTGTGCATGATTTAAATACTTTGTGTGGTGAAGATAGAGCATAGCCAGACTATATGATTTTGTAGGGACAACTTTCTTTGGCCATGTTATTTTGTGAAGACATAATTGCATAGTTAGTATGCTTGAAGTATTATTGTTTCTATGTCAATATTAAAATTTTATCTTGAATCTTTTGAATCTGAATATTCATGCCACAATTAAGAAGAATTACATTGAAATTATGCCAAGTAGCATTCCACATCAAAAATTCTGTTTTATCATTTACCTACTCGAGGACGAGCAGGAATTAAGCATGGGGATGCTTGATACGTCTCCAACGTATCTATAATTTTTGATTGCTCCATGCTATATTATCTTCTATTTTGGACATTATTGGGCTTTATTATCCACTTTTATATTATTTTTGGGACTAACCTATTAACCGGAGGCCCAACCCAGAATTGTTGTTTTTTTTGCCTATTTTAGGGTTTCGAAGAAAAGGAATACCAAACGGAGTCCAAAGGAATGAAACCTTTGGGAACGTGATTTTTGGAACGAACAAGACCCAGGAGACTTGGACCCCACGTCAACCAACCAACAAGGAGGCCATGAGGTAGGGTGGCGCGCCTACCCCCCAGGCGCGCCCTCCACCCTCGTGGGCTCCCTGTTGCTCGACCGACGTACTTCTTCCTCCTATATATACCTACGTACCCCCAAACGATCAGATACGGAGCCAAAACCCTAATTCCACCGCCGTAACTTTCTGTATCCACGAGATCCCATCTTGGGGCCTGTTCTGGAGCTCCGCCGGAGGGGGCATCGATCATGGAGGGCTTCTACATCAACACCATGGCCTCTCCGATGAAGTGTGAGTAGTTTACTTCAAACCTTTGGGTCCATAGTTATTAGCTAGATGGCTTCTTCTCTCTTTTTGGATCTCAATACGAAGTTCTCCCCCTCTCTTGTGGAGATCTATTCGATGTAATCTTCTTTTGCGCTGTGTTTGTTGAGACCGATGAATTGTGGGTTTATGATCAAGTTTATCTATGAACAATATTTGAATCTTCTCTGAATTCTTTTATGTATGATTGGTTATCTTTGCAAGTCTCTTCGAATTATCAGTTTGGTTTGGCCTACTAGATTGATCTTTCTTGCAATGGGAGAAGTGCTTAGCTTTGGGTTCAATCTTGCGGTGTCCTTTCCCAGTGACAGTAGGGGCAGCAAGGCATGTATTGTATTGTTGCCATCGAGGATAACAAGATGGGGTTTTCATCATATTGCATGAGTTTATACCTCTACATCATGTCATCTTGCTTAAAGCATTACTCTGTTCTCTTGAACTTAATACTCTAGATGCATGCTGGATAGCGGTCGATGTGTGGAGTAATAGTAGTAGATGCAGGCAGGAGTCAGTCTACTTGTCTCGGACGTGATGCCTATATACATGATCATACCTAGATATTCTCATAACTATGCTCAATTCTGTCAATTGCTCAACAGTAATTTGTTCACCCACCATAAAATACTTATGTTCTTGAGAGAAGCCACTAGTGAAACCTATGGCCCCCAGGTCTATCTTCATCGTATTAAATCTTCCAATACTTAGTTATTTTCATTGCTTTTATTTTACTTTGCATCTTTATCATAAAAATACCAAAATATTATCTTATCATATCTATCAGATCTCACCCTCGTAAGGTACCGTGTAGGGATTGACAACCCCTTATCGCGTTGGTTGCGAGGATTTATTTGTTTTGTGTTGGTGAGAGGGACTCACGTGTAGCCTCCTACTGGATTGATACCTTGGTTCTCAAAAACTGAGGGAAATACTTATGCTACTTTGCTACACCACCCTTTCCTCTTCAAGGGAAAACCAACGCAAGTGCTCAAGAGGTAGCACATATTATAGTTCATCACGAAGCTCTTGTAGCTTGGTGGCTGTGATTGAAGAACTCTGTCAATGACACTATCATTAGGAAGATTAACTCCCAGTTGAGTCAAGTGGTTGTGGTACCTAGACATCCTGAGTATATGTTCACTGACAGAACTATTCTCCTCCATCTTGCAGCTGTAGAACTTATTGGAGACTTCATATCTCTCAATCCAGGCATTTGCTTGAAATATTAACTTTAACTCCTGGAACATCTCATATGCTCCATGACGTCCATGTTGGGGAACATAGTAATTTCAAAAAAATTCCTACGCACACGCAAGATCATGGTGATGCATAGCAACGAGAGGAGAGAGTGTTGTCTACGTACCCTCGTAGACCGGAAGCGGAAGCGTTAGCACAACGCGGTTGATGTAGTCGTACGTCTTCACGGCCCGACCGATCAAGCACCGAAACTACTGCACCTCCGAGTTCTAGCACATGTTCAGCTCGATGAAGATCCCCGGACTCCGATCCAGCAGAATGTCGGGGAAGAGTTCCGTCAGCACGATGGCGTGGTGACGATCTTGATGTTCTACCGTCGCAGGGCTTCGCCTAAGCACCGTTACAATATTATCGAGGATTATGGTGGAGGAGGGCACCACACACGGCTAATAGATCTCAAGGATCAATTGTTGTGTCTAGAGGTGCCCCCCTGCCCCCGTATATAAAGGAGCAAGGGGGAGGGGCGGCCGGCCAGGAGGAGGCGCGCCAGTGAGGAGTCCTACTCCTACCGGGAGTAGTACTCCCTCCTTTCCTTGTCCAACTAGGAGAGGGGGAAGGAAGGGAGAGAGGAGAGAAAGGAAAGGGGGGGGGGGCGCCGCCCCTCCCTCCTTGTCCAATTCGGACTAGAGGGGGAGGGGCGCGTAGCCTGCCCTGGACGCCCCTCCTCTGCTCCACTTTGGGCCCATGAGGCCCATTAACCCCCCCCCCTGGGGGGGGGGGTTCCGGTAACCCCCGGTACTCCGTTTTATATCCGATAACTCCCGCAACGATTCCTGTGTCCGAATATAGTCGTCCAATATATCAATCTTTATGTCTCGACCATTTCGAGACTCCTCGTCATGTCCCTGGTCTCATCCGGGACTCCAAACTCCTTAGGTACATCAAAACTCATAAACTTATAATATAACTGTCATCGAAACCTTAAGCATGCGGACCCTACGAGTTCGAGAACAATGTAGACATGACCGAGACACGTCTCCGGTCAATAACAATTAGCGGAACCTGCATGCTCATATTGGCTCCCACATATTCTACGAAGTTCTTTATCGGTCAAACCGCATAACAACATACATTGTTCCCTTTGTCATCGGTATGTTACTTGCCCGAGATTCGATCGTCGATATCTCAATACCTAGTTCAATCTCGTTACCGGCAAGTCTCTTTACTCGTTCTGTAATACATCATCTCGCAACTAACTCATTAGTTGCAATGCTTGCAAGGCTTTAGGTGATGTGCATTACCAAGAGGGCCCAGAGATACCTCTCCGACAATCGGAGTGACAAATCCTAATCTCGAAATACGTCAACCCAACAAGTACCTTCGGAGACACCTATAGAGCACCTTTATAATCACCCAGTTACGTTGTGACGTTTGGTAGCACACAAAGTGTTCCTCTGGTAAACGGGAGTTGCATAATCTCATAGTCATAGGAACATGTATAAGTCATGAAGAAAGCAATAGCAACAAACTAAACGATCAAGTGCTATGCTAACGGAATGGGTCAAGTCAATCACATCATTCTCCTAATGATGTGTTCCCGTTAATCAAATGACAACTCATGTCTATGGTTAGGAAACATAACCATCTTTAATCAATGAGCTAGTCAAGTAGAGGCATACTAGTGACACTCTGTTTGTCTATGTATTCACACATGTATTATGTTTCCGGCTAATACAATTCTAGCATGAATAATAAACATTTATCATGACATAAGGAAATATATAATAACTTTACTATTGCCTCTAGGGCATATTTCCTTCAGTCCAAAACGTCGTTGAAGTGCCGGTTCTAAGCCGTAAAGCATGGCACACTGAACTATCAAGTAGTCATCGGCTTTGCTCTGCCAGGTGTTCATAACATCTGGCGTTGCTCCTGCAGCGGGTTTGTCACCTAGCGGTGCTTCCAGGACGTAATTGTTTTGTGCAGCAATGAGGATAATCCTTAAGTTATGGACCCAGTCCGTGTAGTTGCTACCATCATCTTTCAACTTAGGTTTCTCTAGGAACGCATTAAAATTGAACGGAACAACAACACGGGCCATCTATCTACAACAACATAGACATGCAAAATACTATCAGATACTAAGTTCATGATAAATTAAAGTTCAATTAATCAAATTACTTAAGAACTCCCACTTAGATAGATGCTACATCTTGAGCACCGCGTTGGTTTTCCCTTGAAGAGGAAAGGGTGATGCAGCAAAGCAGCGTAAGTATTTCCCTCGGTTTTTTAGAACCAAGGTATCAATCCAGTAGGAGACCACGCACGAGTCACCTCGTACCTACACAAACAAATAAGAACCTCGCAACCAACACAATAAAGGGGTTGTCAATCCCTTCACGGCCACTTGCAAGAGTGAGATCTGATAGAGATAATGATAATAAGATAAATATTTTTGGTATTTTTATGATATAGGTTGAAAGTAAAGATTGCAAAATAAAATAGATTAGAAACTTGTATGATGGAAAATAGACCCAGGGGCCATAGGTTTCACTAGTGGCTTCTCTCAAGATAGCATAAGTATTACGGTGGGTGAACAAATTACTATCGAGCAATTGATGGAAAAGCGAAAAATTATTAGAATATCCAGGTATGATCATGTATATAGGCATCACGTCCGTGACAAGTAGACCGACTCCTGCCTGCATCTACTACTATTACTCCACACATCGATCGCTATCCAGCATGCATCTAGAGTATTAAGTTCATAAGAGAGTAACGCCTTAAGCAAGATGACATGATGTAGAGGGATAAACTCATGCAATATGATATAAACCCCATCTTTTTATCCTCGATGGAAACAATACAATACGTGTCGTTTCCCTTTCTGTCACTAGGATCGAGCACCGCAAGATTGAACCCAAAGCTAAGCACTTCTCCCATTGCAAGAAAGATCAATCTAGTAGGCCAAACCAAACTGATAATTCGAAGAGACTTGCAAAGATAATCAATCATACATAAAAGAATTTAGACAAGATTCAAATATTGTTCATAGATAAACTTGATCATAAACCCACAATTCGTCGGATCTCGACAAACACACCGCAAAACAAGATTACATCGAATAGATCTCCAAGAGAATTGAGGAGAACTTTGTATTCAGATCCAAAGAGAGAGAAGAAGCCAACTAGCTACTAACTATGGACCTGAAGGTCTGAGGTAAACTACTCACACATCATCGGAGGGGCCATGGAGTTGCTGTAGAGGCCCTTCGTGATCAATGCCCCCTCCGGTAGAGCTCCGGAAAAGGCCCCAAGATGGGATCTCTTGGGTACAGAAGGTTGCGGCGGTGGAAATAGGGTTTCGTGGTGCTTCTGGATGTTTTTCGGGTATGTCAATATATATAGGAGGAAGAAGTAGGTCGGTGGAGCCACGAGGGGCCCACGAGGGAGAGGACGTGCCCAGGGGGGTAGGCGCGCCCCCTGCCTCGTGGCCTCCTCGATTGTTTCTTGACGTCCACTCCAAGTCCCCTGGATCACGTTTGTTCCAAAAATCATGCTCCCGAAGGTTTCATTCCGTTTGGACTCCGTTTGATATTCTTTTTCTGCGAAACACTAAAATAGGTAAAAAACAGCAATTTGGGCCAGGCTCCGGTTAATAGGTTAGTTCCGAAAATAATATAGAAGTGTATAAATAAGCCCATTAAACATCCAAAACAGAATATATAATAGCATGGAACAATCAAAAATTATAGATACGTTGGAGACGTATCAAGCATCCCCAAGCTTAATTCCTTCTCGTCCTCGAGTAGGTAAATGGTAAAAACAGAATTTTTGATGTGGAATGCTTCCTAACATATTTCTCAATGTAATTTTCTTTATTATGGCATGAATGTTCAGATCCGAAAGATTCAAGATAAGAGTCTAGTATTGACATAAAAATAATAATGCTTCAAGCATACTAACTAGGCAATCATGTCTTCTTAAAATAACATGGCCAAAGAAAGTTCATCCCTACAAAATCATATAGTTTGGTCATGCTCCATTTTCGTCACACAAGAATGCTCTCATCATGCACAACCTCGATGACAATCCAAGCAATTGTTTCATACTTTAGTAATCTCAAACTTTTTTCAACTTTCACGCAATACATGAGCGTGAGCCATGGATATAGAACTATGGGTGGAATAGAATATAATGAAGGGGTTATGTGGAGAAGACAAAAAAGGAGAAAGTCTCACATTTATGCGGCTAGTCAATGGGCTAGGGAGATGCCCACCAATTGATGTCAATGCAAGGAGTAGGGATTGCCATGCAACGGATGCACTAGAGCTATAAATGTATGAAAGCTCACCAAAAGAAACTAAGTGGGTGTGCATCCAACTTGCTTGCTCACGAAGACCTAGGGCACTTGAGGCCCATTGTTGGAATATACAAGCCAAGTTCTATAATGAAAAATTCCCACTAGTATATGAAAATGACAAAACAAGAGACTCTCTATCATAAAGATCATGGTGCTACTTTGAAGCACAAGTGTGGAAAAGGATAGTAGCATTTCCCCCCTTTTTTGGGGCCTTCTCTTTTTTTGTCCTTTCTCTTTTTTGGGGACAATGCTCTATTAATTATGATCATCACAGTTCTATTTATTTACAACTCAATGATTACAACTCGATACTAGAACAAGATATGACTCTATATGAATGCCTCCGACGGTGTACCGGGATGTGCAATGATTCATGAGTGACATGTATGAAAGAATTATGAACGGTGGCTTTGCCACAAATACGATGTCCACTACATGATCATGCAAGGCAATATGACAATGATGATGCGTGTCATAATAAACGGAACGGTGGAAAGTTGCATGGCAATATATCTCGGAATGGCTATGGAAATGCCACAATAGGTAGGTATGGTGGCTGTTTTGAGGAAGATATAAGGAGGTTTATGTGTGATAGAGCGTATCGCATCATGGGGTTTGGATGCACCGGCGAAGTTTGCACCAACTCTCAAGGTGAGAAAGGGCAATGCACGGTACCGAAGATTGCAAAATAAAATAGATTAGAAACTTGTATGATGGAAAATAGACCCAGGGGCCATAGGTTTCACTAGTGGCTTCTCTCAAGATAGCATAAGTATTACGGTGGGTGAACAAATTACTGTCGAGCAATTGATAGAAAAGCGAATAATTATGAGAATATCTAGGTATGATCATGTATATAGGCATCACGTCCGTGATAAGTAGACCGACTCCTACCTGCATCTACTACTATTACTCCACACATCGACCGCTATCCAGCATGCATCTAGAGTATTAAGTTCATAAGAGAGTAACACCTTAAGCAAGATGACATGATGTAGAGGGATAAACTCATGCAATATGATATAAACCCCATGTTTTTATCCTCGATGGCAACAATACAATACGTGTCGTTTCCCTTTCTGTCACTGGGATCGAGCATCGCAAGATTGAACCCAAAGCTAAGCACTTCTCCCATTGCAAGAAAGATCAGTCTAGTAGGCCAAACCAAACTGATAATTCAAAGAGACTTGCAAAGATAACCAATCATACATAAAAGAATTCAGAGAAGATTCAAATATTGTTCATAGATAAACTTGATCATAAACCCACAATTCATCGGATCTCAACAAACACACCGCAAAAGAAGATTACATCGAATAGATCTCCAAGAGAATCGAGAACTTTGTATTGAGATCCAAAGAGAGAGAAGAAGCCATCTAGCTACTAGCTATGGACCCGAAGGTCTAAGGTAAACTACTCACACATCATCGGAGGGGCCATGGAGTTGATGTAGAGGCCCTCCATGATCCATGCCCCCTCCGGTAGAGCTCCAGAAAAGGCCCTAAGATGGGATCTCTTGGGTACAGAAGGTTGCGATGGTGGAAATAGGGTTTCGTGGTGCTCCTGGATGTTTTCGGGGTATGTCAATATATATAGGAGGAAGAAGTAGGTCGGTGGAGCCACAAGGGGCCTACAAGGGTGGAGGGCGCGCCCCCTGCCTCGTGGCCTCCTTGATTATTTCTCGACGTCCACTACAAGTCCCCTGGATCATGTTTGTTCCAAAAATCACGCCCCCAAAGGTTTCATCCCGTTTGGACTCCATTTGATATTCTTTTTCTGCGAAACACTGAAATAGGCAAAAAAAAACAGTAATTTGGGTTGGGCCTCCGGTTAATAGGTTAGTCCCGAAAATAATATAGAAGTGTATAATAAGCCCATTAAACATCAAAAACAGAGTATATAATAGCATGGAACAATAAAAAATTATAGATACATTGGAGACGTATCAATAGACATCTCTCTAATCATCTAAGTGATCACGTGATCCATATCAACTAAACCATGTCTGATCATCACGTGAGATGGAGTAGTTCTCAATGGTGAACATCACTATGTTGATCATATCTACTATATGATTCATGCTCGACCTTTCGGTCTCAGTGTTCCAAGGCCATATCTGCATATGCTAGGCTCGTCAAATTTAACCCAAGTATTCTGCGTGTACAAAACTGGCTTGCACCCGTTGTATGTGAACGTAGAGCTTATCACACCCGATCATCACGTGGTGTCTCGGCACGACAAACTACAGTAACGGTGCATACTCAGGGAGAACACTTATACCTTGAAATTTAGTGAGAGATCAGCTTATAATGCAACCGTCGGACTAAGCAAAATAAGATGCATAAAGGATAAACATCACATTCAAATATAAGTGAGATGATATGGCCATCATCATCTTGTGCCTTTGATCTCCATCTCCAAAGCACCATCATGATCACCATCATCACCGGCTTGACACCTTGATCTCCATCGAAGCATCGTTGTCGTTTCGCCAACTATTGCTTCTATGACTATCGCTACCGCTTAGTGATAAAGTAAAGCAATTACATGGCGATTGCATTTCATACAATAAAGCGACAACCATATGGCTCCTGCCAGTTGCTGATAACTGTGTTACAAAACATGATCATCTCATAATATAAAATTTAGCATCATTTCTTGACCATATCACATCACAACATGCCCTACAAAAACAAGTTAGACGTCCTCTACTTTGTTGTTGCAAGTTTTACATGGCTGCTACGGGCTGAGAAAGAACCGTTATTACCTACGCATCAAAAACCAGAACGCAGTATAGTGATTGCTTTTTGATCTTAAGAAAGAACCCTGTTCATTGAATCCGATTCAACTAAAGCTGAAGAAATAGACACCCACTAGCCACGTGTGTGCGAAGCACATCGGTAGAACCAGTCTCGCGTAAGCGTACGCGTAATGCCGCTGAATCAAGAATCAAGTAGTGACGGCAAGCAATATGTCTATACCCACGCCCACAACTCCTTTGTGTTCTACTTGTGCATATAACATCTATGCATAAACCTGGCTCAGATGCCACTGTTGGGGAACGCAGAAATTTCAAAAAATTTCCTACGCACATGCAAGACCATGGTGATGCATAGCAATGAGAGGGGACAGTATCGTCTACGTACCCTCGTAGACCGTAAGCGGAAGCATTATGACAATGCGGTTGATGTAGTCGTACGTCTTCATGATCGATCGATCTAGTACCGAAGATACGACACCTCCACGATCTGCACACGTTCGGCTCGGTGACGTCCCGTGAACTCACGATCCAGAGGGAGAGCTTCGTCAGCACGACAACGTGATGACGGTGATGATGTTGCTACCGGAACAGGGCTTCGCCTAAGCACCGCTATGATATTACCGAGGTGGATTATGGTGGAGGGGGGCACCGCACACGGCTAAAGATCAATGTTCAACTTGTGTGTCTATGGGGTGCTCCCCTCCCCCGTATATAAAGGAGTGGAGGAGGGGGAGGGGGGCGGCCTCTCTAGGCGTGCCCCAAGGGAGTCCTACTCCCATTGGGAGTAGGATTCCCCCCTTCCCTATGTTGGTTCTAGGAGAGAAGGAAGGAGGAGGAAGAAGGAATGAAAGGGGGGCGGCT
>NC_041382.1:389662091-389690373 GCF_002162155.2 Triticum dicoccoides
CGGGCGCCCCCTCCTTTGCTCCTTTCCCCTCTCTCCCACTAAGGCCCAATAAGGCCCATATATCTCCCGGGGGGTTCTGGTAACCTCCCGGTGCTCCGGTATACTCCCGATTTCACCAGGAACCATTCCGATGTCCAAACATAGGCTTCCAATATATTGATCTTTACGTCTCGGCCATTTAGAGACTCCTCGTCATGTCCGTGAGCAAATCCGGGACTCCGAACTACCTTCAGTACATCAAAACACATAAACTCGTAATACCGATCGTCACCGAACGTTACGCGTGCGGACCCTACGGGTTCGAGAACTATGTAGACATGACCGAGACATGTCTCTGGTCAATAAACAATAGCGGAACCTAGATACTTATATTGGTTCCTACATATTCTACGAAGATCTTTATCGGTCAAACCGCATAACGATATACATTGTTCCCTTTGTCATCGGTATGTTACTTGTCTAAGATTCGATCGTCGGTATCTCAATACCTAGTTCAATCTCGTTACCGGCAAGTCTCTTTACTTGTTCCGTAATGCTACATCCCGTAACTAACTCATTAGCTACATTTCTTACAAGGCTTATAGTGATGTACATTACCGAGAGGGCCCAGAGATACCTCTCCGACAATCGGAGTGACAAATCCTAATCTTGATCCATGCCAACTCAACAAACACCATCGGAGGCACCTGTAGAGCACCTTTATAATCACCCAGTAACATTGTGATGTTTGGTAGCACACAGAATGTTCCTCCGATATTCGGGAGTTGCATGATCTCATAGTCATAGAAACATGTATAGTTATGTGATACGTCTCCGTCGTATGTATAATTTTTGATTGTTCCATGCCAATATTATTCAACTTTCATATACTTTTGGCAACTTTTTATACTATTTTTGGGACTAACATATTGATCTGGTGCCCAGTGCCAGTTCCTGTTTGTTGCATGTTTTTTGTTTCGCAGAATATCCATATCAAACGGAGTCCAAACGGAATAAAAACTGACGGAGATTTTTTTTGGAATATATATGATTTTTGGGAAGAAGAATCCACGCGAGACGATGCTCGAGGGGCCCACGAGGTAGGGGGGCGCGCCCCAGGGTGTCAGGCGCGCCCCTGACCCTCGTAGCCACCCCGTAAGGCAGTTGGTGCCCTTCTTTCGCCGCAAGAAAGATAATTTCCAGATAGAGATTGTGTCAAAATTTCAGCCCAATCGGAGTTACGGATCTCCGGGAATATAAGAAACGGTGAAAGGGAAGAATCAGAGAACGCATAAACAGAGAGAGACAAAGAGACAGATCCAATCTCGGAGGGGCTCTCGCCCCTCCCGTACCACGGAGGCCATGGACCAGAGGGGAAACCCTTCTCCCATCTAGGGAGGAGGTCAAGGAAGAAGAAGAAGGAGGGGGGCTCTCCCCCCTCGCTTCCGGTGGCACCGGAGTGCCACCAGGGGCCATCATCATCACCGCGATCTACACTAACACCTCCACCATCTTCACCAACATCTCCATCACCTTTGCCCCTCTATCTACAGCGGTCCACTCTCCCGCAACCCGCTGTACCCTCTACTTGAACATGGTGCTTTATGCTTCATATTATTATCCAATGATGTGTTGCCATCCTATGATGTCTGAGTAGATTTTCGTTGTCCTATCGGTGGTTGATGAATTGCTATGATTGATTTAATTTGCTTGTGGTTATGTTGCTATCCTTTGGTGCCCATCATATGATTGTGCGCGTGGATCACACCCTAGGGTTAGTTGTATGTTGATAGGACTATGTATTGGAGGGCAAGAGTGACAGAAGCTTCAACCTAGCATAGAAATTGATGCATACGGGATTGAAGGGGGGCCAATATATCTTAATGCTATGGTTGGTTTTTTTACCTTAATGAACATTAGTAGTTGCGGATGCTTGCTAATAGTTCCAATCATAAGTGCATAGAATTCCAAGTCAGGGATGACATGCTAGCAGTGGCCTCTCCCACATAATACTTGCTATCGGTCTAGTAAAGTAGTCAATTGCTTCAGGGACAATTTCGCAACTCCTACCACCACTTTTCCACACTCGCTATATTTACTTTATTGTTTCTTTATATAAACAGCCCCTACTTTTTATTTACGTACTCTTTATTATCTTGCAAACCTATCCAACAACACCTACAAAGTACTTCTAGTTTCATACTTGTTCTAGGTAAAGCGAACATCAAGCGTGCGTAGAGTTGTATCGGTGGTCGATAGAACTTGAGGGAATATTTGTTCTACCTTTAGCTCCTCGTTGGGTTCGACACTCTTACTTATCGAAAACTGTTGCGATCCCCTATACTTGTGGGTTATCATTATGGAGAAAGCAATAACAACAAACTAAACGATCATTATGCTAAGCTAACGGATGGGTCAAGTCAATCACATCATTCTCTAATGATGTGATCCCGTTAATCAAATGACAACTCATGTCTATGGTTAGGAAACATAACCATCATTGATTCAACGAGCTAGTCTAGTAGAACCAAACTAGTGACACTCTATTTGTCTATGTATTCACACATGTACTAAGTTTCCGGTTAATACAATTCTAGCATGAATAATAAACATTTATCATGATATAAGGAAATATAAATAACAACTTTATTATTTCCTCTAGGGCATATTTCCTTCAATATGTACTCTCTCATGTTGCTCCAACAACTTGTTTTTCCTTTTTCCTAATTCACGGGATCTCCGATCACATAGGCCGGGTTTCTGTAGTCGTGCAACTCAGGTGGGTCTCAAGCCCATTTCCCTTGATGCTCCATCTATCACTGAACGTGATAGCCCCTTTGTAAAGGGATCCACCAGGTTTTTAGTAGTGTTAGTATAATCAACGGCGATCACTCCTTTACGTCTCAAGCTCCTGACAGATTTGATACGCCGTTTCACATGTCTTGATGACTTTAGATTATCATTCGAACTTTTAACCTTAGTGATCACGTTTTGGTTATCACAGTTCAGAAGGATAGCCGGAATTGGTTTTTCAATGATTGTCAAATCACTCAAGAGTTCACGCAGCCACTCTACCTCTATAGTAGCTGAGTCAAGTGCTACAAGTTCAGCCTCCATAGTAGACGTCGTCAAGATTGTCTGCTTGCGAGACCTCCAAGAGATTGCAACACCGCCAAAAGTAAATATATATCCACTGGTGGCTTTGATCTCATTTGCATCTGAGATCCAATTTGCATCACTATACCCTTCTGGTACATCAGGATACCCTGTATAGTGTAGTCCATACGTTGTGGTTCCTCTCAAATACCTCATTACTCGTTCTAGTGCAGTCCAGTGATCATTTCCCGGATTTGAATTAAACCGGCTCAATTTTCTAACCGCAAATGAAATGTCAGGTCTAGTTGCAGCAGCAGGATACATGAAAGAACCGACAATCTGAGAGTATTTTAGCTGCTCGACCCCTTGTCCTCTATTCTTTCGAAGCTTCCGACTTGGGTCATAAGGAGTTGGAGATGTTCTAGAGTCCTCAAAACCAAACCGACTCAGGATTTTCTCCACATAATGTGACTGACTTAATGTAATCCCATTCTCATTCATTTGCAGCTTTATGTTTAAAATAACATCCGCCTCTCCCAAATCTTTCATATCAAAGTTTTGAGACAACAAGGATTTGACATCATTTATAACATCCATATCGGTCCCAAAAATTAATATGTCATCAACGTATAAGCATAAGATTACACCCTTACCCCCACCATATTTATAGTACACACATTCGTCTCCTTCATTCACCACAAAGCCTGCCGAAGTAAGAGTTTTGTCAAATTTTTCATGCCACTGCTTCAGCGCCTTCTTGAGGCCATAGAGTGATTTCTTCAATCTACACACCATGTTCTCTTGCTCGGTTGCTACAAAACCATCAGGTTGCTGCATATAAATTTCCTCATCAAGCTCTCCATTTAGGAAAGCTGTCTTCACATCCATTTGATGGATTAGGAATTTATAAGAGGCTGCTAGTGCAATCAGCACCCGAATTGTACTCATCCTAGCAACAGGCGAGTATGTATCAAAGAAATCCTCACCTTCCTTTTGGGTAAAACTCTTGGCCACTAGTCTAGCCTTATACTTTTCAATGGTACCATCAGGTCTTAACTTCCTTTTAAATATCCATTTGCAACCAATATGTTTACAACCCATCAGTCGTGGACAGATTTCCCATGTTTCTTTAGTGAGAATGGAATCCATTTCACTTTGGACTGGCTCCTTCCAATCATCAGCATCTAGGGATGCATATGCTTCAGAAAGAGTTCCGAGAACATCATCCACGAGGTACATAGCAAAGTCATCTCCAAAGGACTTTTTAGTCTGTTGTCTCTTGCTCCTTCTGGGATCTACTTCACTATCATCCTCCTCATTTGGATTATATAGAGTTACGAAAGGAGTATTTTCTGGTTCAGGTTCGGGTTCAAGTTCTCTCTGCATAGTTGGTTAACTAGTGGATGCTCTATTTTCCTTCATTGGAAAGATGTTCCCAAAGAAGGTAGCGTCTCGAGATTCTATCACAGTGTTAGTGTGCACATCCAAAAACTCGGACTTGACTACCAAGAATCTATAAGCGTTGCTATTATGTGCATAACCCAAAAAGAGACAATCAACAGTCTTAGGTCCTAGTTTTTGTTTCTTGCATACAGGTACATTAACCTAGGCTAAACAGCCCCAAGCACGTAAGAAACGCAGAGTTGGTTTGTGTCCTTTCCATCCTTCATATGGAGTTGTATCTCCTTTTGATGAAGGAACTCTGTTGAGAACATGACATGCAGCCAACGCAGCCTCTCCCCACCATGACTTAGATAAACTGGCACTGTCCAACATGGCATTTACCAAGTCTGTAAGTGTTCGGTTTTTACGTTCAGCTACTCCATTTGATTGGGGTGAGTAGGGAGGGGTTACCTCATGGATAATTCCATGTTCCGCACAAAATTCAGCAAACTCATGTGAGACATACTCTCCTCCTCTGTCAGACCTTAAGCGTTTGATGTTCTTCTCTAATTGGTTTTCTACCTCAGCTTTATAGATCTTAAAGCAATTCAACGCCTCATCTTTCGTTTTTACTAGAGAAATATTACACCATTTAGTCGCATCATCTATCAATGTCATCATATATCTTTTCCCTGCCTTAGTCAAAACTCCATTCATCTCACACAAATCTGAATGTATTAAATCTAGAGGTGAAAGGCTTTTCTCTCCAATAGGCTTAAACGGCTTTTGGGGTTGCTTTGCTTGAACACAAGCCTGACACTTAGATCCATGGACTATGGAAACATTCGGAATTAAATTAAGCTTGCATAACCGTACAATGCGATTAAAATTTATATGACATAAACGAGAGTGCCAAACAACAACATCTCCAAGATTCATTCCAGAATATGAAGAACACGATAAATTGTTTACGACATTACAGTCGTCTAGAATACAAAGCCGGAACTAACCTACGCTGTTATAGCCTTTTTTGATAAACAAACCAAATTTTGAAATAACAAATTTATTCGACTCAAACACTAGCTTGTAGCCATCACGACACAACAGTGAACCAGAAAGGAGGTTCCTATTTATTCCTGGGACATGCCGGAAGTTCTTCAGCGACAAAGTCTTCCCCGAGGTAAGCCTTAGGTCAACTCTACCGGTTCCACTAACGACTGCCCTTGTTTCGTTCCCATCACGATGGTGGAACCGCTGCAAGCCTGATAAGAAGAAAACAAGTTGTAATCAGCACAAACATGCACATTAGCTCCATTACCTATCCACCAATCAGTGGATTGACATGCAAGAAGGACACTAGGGACATACCCAGATCCTCCACCTGCCTCGCTAACGACAACATTCGCGGATAGCTGGCCTCCTTCCTTCACTACAAAATAAATACACTTCCGTGATGATACGTGTCTGTCACAGTAGGTCGCGTTTTTTTCATGCATGTACATCTATGACGATTTTATGACAGAATCAAGATAGTCATACCTGTGTTGTCGTAGAAGTGTTCCATGACATTACCAAAATTATCATCATGGAAGTGTCCACTTCCATGATGAGAAATCTCGCGTCACAGAAGTGCTTTCGTCAAGGGTGACCGACATGTGGCATCCACCGTAACGGAACGCCGTTAAGCTGTCGGGTCTGGTTTTGGATCCGATAACCCACTAACAGCCCCGACCAATGGGGATTTTCCACGTGTAAAATCATCATTGGCTGGAGGAAACACGTGTCAGCTCACCATTGGGACAGATGTCATCCACTCATTGGACCGGAGGCGCCTATGATACGTCGACATGTGGCATGACCGAATAGAGGCCCATTCATATGAAAAGGCCGGCCCGTTTGACTTGGTCAAAAGGTGGCGGGCCGGCCCACGGAAAGCCTGTTAACGGCCTGTTCGCATATAGCCCATTTACAGCCCGCTAACCTAGGGCTCGTTACGACCTATCCGAATTAGCCCCAGTAGCGTCATCTGGGCCGTCCAATATGATTCCAGCCCATTTTAAGTTCCGGCCCATGTATGGTTCATGACGTCTTTCGGCCCACATGAGGCCCTTCGTAACTCTTGGCCCATTAATGGCCCGTGGTGAAACTGGCCCGTAATGAACAGTGTATCACTTTGTACCCATTAATGACCCATTAATCCATTGGGCCATTTGTAGCCCATGTTATCTTTCGGCCTTCTCAGGGCCCATTTATTCTTGGGCTCATTTCCAGCATTCGGTTACTTACGGCGCGTTACTGCCATTTTCTGCTTGTGGGCCAAATTCAGCCCGTGGTTACAGTCGGCCTGTTTGTGGCCCATTAATACGTTGGGCCGTTTTCATAGCGTCATCAAATATGGCCTATTAACGACGGCCAGTTATGGTCGGCCCATGAATGGATGACTCCAACTCTTGCCCATTTACAGCCATAATGCGGTCTGTTTTTGGCCCATGTTTGGCCAATCAATCATACAGCCCGTATAAGGCCCATTGATGATACGACCCGTACAAGGTCCATTGTTTCTACGGCCCGTAGAAGGCCCATTGTTTCTATGGACCGTAGAAGGCCTATTGTTTCTACGGCCCGTAGGAGGCCCATTGTCACTACAATAAATATGTAGCCCATGGCTTGTTAAAGGCGGGAAACTACTATAAGTTTAGACCTGCTAATGGCCCAAGATGATTATAGGCCCATGTTTTGGCCCATATGAGTAACGAGCCAGCCTGAAGACAGACAACACTGAGATCCACTGAACCTTCCGGCCTAAATTACAGCATACCGACCAAAGAATAAACCTAGACTATACAATAAAGAAATTACGGCATATTACATCCACTGGGAATCAAAGGTCGCTACCGGTGATAATAAAGCGCAACATGACCACGGATTGCATACAATGGGCATCAAAGGTCGCCACCAGTGCATATAAATGCGCCGACAAAAGAATATACAAAACTAAGAGCACTTCAGAAGGCACTAGACCTGGCAAGGTCGGGCTCTGCAAGCAGCCGAACAAGCTGATGAGACCTTAGTTGTGTCAACGATAGATTCTTCATCCCTAGCTGTATGGCACCATAGTGCGCAAGGCAGTCCCCTGACATCTTCATTACATCTTTGACTTCAAGTCAGAGCTGAGCTGAAGCAAGCCTTTCCGCTTTAAGTTGAGACTAAAGAAGTCGAACTGATTGACGCAGCGACTGCACAGAGGTTGTCTCACACCTACTGGTAAGTAGCTTCAACTCACTGCCTTCATCAAGACAGGACCTTGGGATCATCTCACTGTCCTCAAGATGGTTTGGCTCACTATCTTTCCTAAAGTTCTGCTTGGCATAAGAGATACGACTCCGAAAGAGAAACAAGGAGACATGTAACAGGTTTCACAATTATATAAGCAAATAAATGGATCTATTCTGCATAAGGAACAAGTTTTTACAACTACAATTTAAAACTGGTAGTTGTTGCAAACATCCAATCAGATGTAAACAGTAGTGGAGGAAATGATGCCTATCCAAATCTATACTAGAACAAAGTTTGAAGGCTTGAGAAGGATGAACTTACATTACATGTTAACACGGGCTGGACAAAACCCTTCTCCATGTTGATGGAAGGATAATTCAATAAATTCCCCAAAGAAAATTCTTTATAAGCATTGCCATTATTCTACATTTTGCACTACAAAAAAAAGACACATCCGTGACATTTTGGGCCGAACAAAATTTTTTTTGTCATACTTATGACACTTCTATGATGATAATTGTGACAAAACCCGGTATCATCATAGATGTGGTGGGCTCCTACTTCTATGAAAAAAATCATGATAGAAAATGGGCTTTTCATCCTGGGTGGGCCGGAGACGCAGCTGCATGACATTCTTTGGGCGTCCATGACGGGAAAAACCGTGGTAGAAGCGAGGGAGAGGAAAAAACGGGGTGTTCCCGGTTACGGTGGGTGGTCGGGGCCGAGCGATGCGTGTTTCTCTCATACACGCACGCGCGTGGGTGTGAGGCGTTGGGCTCTAACTGAACCCGAGCGATTGCACTGTGGACTACACGTTACTGAACCCGAGCGATCGATCGATGGCTGTTAACTGAACCCGATCGAGCAATTCCTTCCCTACTGCTGCTAACTGAAGCCGATCAATGCTGCCTCTTGCTGAACAGTGAGGGTTGCTAGGGGGGTTTGGACGAATAGTTCCCAGTGGGGGTGGATGAACAGGACCCTGTGGTGTTGCCTCTGGATAAACAAGACCCCGATCGATCGAGTCGGTTGGGGATGGATGACCGGGGCCCCATGGAGGGCTGGATGAACAGGACCACCCCGTGGAGGGCTGGATGAACAGTAGATGGTGGAGGGCTGGATGAACTGTAGCCCGTGGATGGGTGGTTGAACAGGAGCCTGTGTGGAGGGGGCTGGTTGAATAGTAGCCGGTGGAGTAGCGCGCAGTGGAGGCTGGATGAACAGGAGCCCATGGATGAACAGTCGCAGGGGGAGGCTGGAGGAGGTCGACGGTGGATGAACAGTAGCCCGTGGAGGCTGGAGGGGGTCGATGATGGAGATGAACAATATCCCGTGGAGTCCCGTTTTGCGGTACGCCACACCCCTCCCAATGAACAGGACCCCCGTTTCGACGATAGCGCTCCAACACAAGTCCGTTTCCTCCGTTTTGCGGTACGCCACACCCCTCCCGATCAACAGGACCCCATTTCGACTGTAGGACGTCCGTTTCGTTCGTTTTGCGGTATGCCAGACCCCTCCCGATGAACAGGATCCCGTTTCGAACGTGGCCGGTCGAGCACAAGGACGTTTCCTCCGTTGTGCGGTACGCCAGGCCTCGTTTCCATCGGTTGTTCCGTCCAAGCCCTCCCGATGAACACGACGACGCATTCCATTCCGACCCCGTCGGTTGGCTCCCCATGAACACGACGACGACGCTGTTTCTCCGTGCCGACCCAACCATGTACACGAGCCCTGGCCGTACGTATGCGCAAGTAGGCATTCGAGACCCCACCCGTATGTACGTACGTGGGCGTATTTTCTTTCTTGCACACTGGCTGCTATACGTACGTGTACATGCTACGTGCGCGCCTCTACTATGACATGTGCGAGTCTCTACATCGACCTGTATGTACGTACACGTTCGTTACCAGAATGACAACGCTACATACGCTTCGACCAGGTGGGTCCCGACTGTCAGGCACTTCTTTGCATGCGAAGATGTAGCTGGTGGGTCCCAGCAGTCAGGGGGCGAATCATTTTTTTGCCCGGATGCACTTCCTTGCATGCGAAGATGTAGCTGGTGGGTCCCAACAGTCAGGGGGAACCGATTTTTTTCACGAAATACGGTAACCCGTCCAGTGGGTCCCCGCTGTCAGATGGAGGAATAATTATTTTGCGCGTAATAAGGAGGCACTTTCTTGCTGCGGCCGTGGACCCAGCTGTCAGCCTCTCCACGTATAGTCCACGTCCGATGGAAGCCGTTCCTTGACCACGTTGACCACGCCGCGCCGAGAGCACCAGGGCGGTGGACGACGGCGAGGCCTGGGAAGGGGATGACGCGGAGCCGGGGAAGACGCGGCAGTGGATGCCCACGCATAGAGGAGTATGAGGGTTCACTGGTTCGCTGCGGTGTGAGTCTGCCGTCGCCGCAGAATAACAGGGGGTGTGGATGAGTAGTGGGATGGTCTGGCCAGTGGTGGGAGTAGTAGGGGCAGTGAGGCCTCCGCCGCATCGCAGCCGGTCACGGGAGGTAGGAGCACGAGGCATGACCGGCGCTGGTTTGGGCGGCTGGAGCAAGAAGTCCAGAGGTTGAAGAAGCACTACGGCCGTTGGATGGACATCGTACGGTCACTGGAGCTAGAATCTTGCATATTGACTAAGTTGACAAAGCCCTCCATCCTCGTCAACTTAGTAGGCCCACAAGTCAGCCTGCCACTATAGTGGGTCCTAGCTAGCAGGGGGAGTATTCATTTTTTTGTGCATAATAAGGAGCCACTTCCTTGCGTGCGAAGATGTAGCTGGTGGGTTCTAGTAGTCATGGGGAAACGTTTTTTCGCGAAATACGATGGCCCGTCCGGTGGGTCCCTGCTGTCAGGTGGAGGAATAATTATTTTGCGCGTAATAAGGAGGCACTTCCTTGCGGCCGCCATGGACCCAGCTGTCAGCCTCTCCACGTACATTACTCTTCCGATGGAAGTCGTTCCTTGACCATGTTGACCACGCCGCGCCGAGAGCACCAGAGCAGTGGACGATGGTGAGACCTAGGAAGGGGACGACGCGGAGCCGGGGAAGACGCGGCAGTGGAAGCCCGCACGGAGAGGAGTACGAGGGTTCACTGGTTCGGCTACGGTGTGAGGCTGTCGTCGCTGCAGAATAACAGGGGGTGTGGGTGAGTGGAGGGACGGCTTGGCCAGTGGTGGGAGTAGTAGGAGGCGGTGAGGCCTCCACGACAGCACAGCCGACCACGAGAGGCAGGAGCAGGCGGCACGACCGGCGCTGCTTTGGGCGGCTGGAGCAAGAAGACCAGAGGTTGAAGAAGCACTACGGCCGTTGGATTGACATCGTACGGTCACTACAGCTAGAATCATCTATATTGACTAAGTTGACAAAGCCCTTGGTACGCGTGAACTTAGTAGGCCCACAGGTCAGCCTCCGAAACGGTACGCCCCAGATGTCAGGGGGAGGAATCATTTTTTGGGCGGCCGAAGCTAGAATATCCGAGGTTGAAGAAGAAGCACGACATCCTTTGGATAGACATCCAACGGCCACTGCTGCTAGAACCGTGTGTTGACTATAATAAGTTGACAAAGCCTTGCATACCGCGCCAACTTCTTTTTTAGGGGACGCGTCAATTTAGTAGGCCCACAAGTGTGTGGCAGAGAACTTATAGCCCATTTGCGATTTGTAAGAATGTACAACCCATTTTTGAATTCTAATGGAATTTAATATAGCCCATTTACAATTTTTTAAAAGTACAGCCCATTTTCTAGCTAGGACAACAACTAATAATTTCAACCAACCGTTCAAGATTTATTAAAAAAAACCAACCGTTCACGATAGAATTCAATAAAATTTCCCACATTTTGATGGGATCCGAAATATTTTTATCCCGAAATTTCTAGTCAGATAAATATAAATTTGTATTACGTAAAAATCCAACGAAACATTGCGTGCGCAACAATTAAAAATTAAGATTTTCAACATCTAAATAATATTTTATAAACTAATTTCGTGTTTGGTGCATTTTTTAAGTTATTGCCTAGTTTTTATAATTACATCCTATTTATTATTTTTAAAGCCCATTTTCCTGTTAAGCCTAATGCATCCCTCCTATGAAATATTTGCAACCTAGCGGGGCAGAGAATAATTAGTTGACCTTGTCTGGGTATTCCTCAAAAAAACGTATAGCTAGGCTAGCAATTTTCATCTTGAAAAAAAATTTAATATCTGGGCTGGATATCTGTCCTGGGCTAGACGGGCCACAACCCGCCCAGTTAATACCCTGCTCTCCTCTGAACAACAATGAAAACGTCGCCAAGAAAAACTCTGCAGTGCTCACGCCTCAAAAACACAAATACTGCTCGAGCTGCTTGGTCCCAGCTGTCGGCCGCACCTTGTGCAATTCTCTCGTTTATATTAACTATATAGTTTGACAATGGTGTGGGACCATGATGTCAGGAAACAAGGAGGAAGCAAAAAAATATTTAGTTGCACATAATAAGGAGGCACTTGCGTACGTAAGGCTATCGCCCTAGTGGGTCCCTAGTGTCATCCAGTCAAAATAAAGTCATCTCCTGAATCCTCATGTTCGTTGACGATGTTAATAATGCTCGGCTCCACGGCGAGCGCAACAACTCGTAGGACAATGGAGAGGGCCTCGCGGGCCCTACGGATGGTCTGATACAGCGCCCGCTACTCATTCAGGAAGCCAGGATTATCAGACACCTATGAGAACCTTCGAGAAATTGAGACGGCATGAAATGGTAAGGTCGCGCTTGGGAGCTCTGGTTTATTTCAAACCTGTATTAACATACAAGTGTAATTTACTCGTCATCAAAAACAACGCGTAAAATACAGGCGTAATGAAACCGAGGGCCTGAGGTCTGTAAGTAAAACCGGCGGGTTACGCGTGTAATTTGAGAGACCAGTGTATATTTTACGAGCACTGCTATATGGACGACATTACCAGACGATACATGCACGACGTGTGTATCATGCCATCCATGGGCAAGGCTGAAACATCAGCTAACGGCTGGATTAGCAATCGTCCGAGTGTCGTTCAGCGTTTTTATCGTGTGTCAAGTACTTCTGATATTTTACTAGTCGAAATCGACCAACCAAGTGCCTTCGCCCCAGACCATCTACTTTAATTTACAAGCGTCAGTTTTACAAGCGGTTTTGGTTGGAAAACGACGATCCAATCACGGCCTAATATCATGAGTTGGTCGGAAGATCATATGGTTTCACGTGTAACCTACCCGACTTGTCGTATAGGCTATGAATGAAACATCAGACAATGAACTTCTTAAGCACGGAAACAACAGAAGAGGATGATCTTCTTAACAAGCAAATCACTGGCATTAGATCGACATGCAAAACAATACGAAGCATTATTCTCAGGAGGCACGGTGAACAGCTCGTGATGCCGCATGCCACAACATTCCAAGCTCAACTTTGCAATCAAACACAAGGCCTGGCATTACATAGACAATATTCAGAACAAACTCTTAACACAGGAATATCTCAGCAGAGTAACTATTTACTTCTAAACTGAACACAGGAATAGGAAAAAACACTCGACGCTGCTCACAGCAAGGGCGTCCCACTCAAAAATATCAAATGCATGTCTTCTGGTTAATATCAATGAGCAAATTTTGACAAGGTTTTCCAATTCCAATATATTAAAAATCCAACGAAACATTACGCGCGCAACAATGAAAATTTAAGATTTTCAAAATCCATAAATAATATTTTATAAACTAATTTCGTGTTTGGTGCATTTTTTATAGTTACTGTCTAGTTTTTATAATTACATCTTATTTATTATTTTTTAAAGCCATTTTCCTGTTAAGCCTAATGCATCCCTCCTAGGAAAGATTTGCAGCCCAGCGGGGCGGAGAATAACAAGTTGACCTTGCCTGGGTATTCCTCAAAAAGACGTATAGCTGGGCTAGCCATTTTCATCTTGAAAAATTAGTATCTGGGCCGGATATCTGGCCTGGGCTAGACGGGCCACAACCTGCCCAGTTAATACCCTGCTCTCCTATGAACAACAACGAAATCATCGTCAAGAAAAACTCTGCAGTGCTCACGCCTCAAAAACACAAATACTGCTCGAGCTGCATGGTCCCAGCTGTCGGCCGCACCTTGTGCAATTCTCTCGTTTATATTGACTACATAGGTTGACAATGGTGTGGGACCGTGATGTCACGAAACCAGGAGAAAGCAAAAAAATATAGTTGTACATAATAAGGAGGCACTTGCGTACGCACGGCTATGGCCCTAGTGGGTCCCTAGTGTCATCCAGTCAAAATAAAGTCATCTCCTGAATCCTCATGTTCATTGACCATGTTAACAATGCTCGGCACCACGGCGAGCGCAACAACTCGAAGGACGACGGAGTGGGCCTCGCGGGCCCTACGGATGGTCTGATATAGTTCCCGCTACTCATTCAGAAAGCCAGGATCATTGGACACCTATGAGCACCTTCGAGAGACTAAGACGACATGAAACGGTAAGGCCGCGCTTGGGAGCCCTGGTTTATTTCACACCTATATTAAGATACAAGTGTGATTTAATCATCATCAGAAACAACGCGTAAAATACAGGCGTAATGAAACCGAGGGCCCGAGGTCTGTAAGTAAACCCGGTGGGTTACGCGTGTAATTTGAGAGACCAGTGTATATTTTACTAGTCGAATCGACCAAGCAAGCGCTTCGCCCGAGACCATCTGCTTTTATTTACAAGCGTCAGTTTTACAAGCGGTTTTGGTTGAAAAATGACGATCCAATCACGGCCTAAGATGATGAGTTGGTCGGAAGATCATATGGTTTCACGTCTAACCTACCCGACTTGTCGTATAGGCTATGAATGAAACATAAGACGATGAACTTCTTAAGCACGGAAACAACAGAAGAGGATGATCTTCTTAACAAGCAAATCACTGGCATTAGATCGACATGCAAAACAATACAAAGCATTATTCTCAGGAGGCACGGTGAACAGCTCGTGATGCCGCATGCCACGACATTCCAAGCTCAACTTTGCAATCAAACACAAGGCCTGGCATTACATAGACAATATTCAGAACAAACTCTTAAAATATCTTACATAATTCAACATTCATGTGACTATGCATCTCAGCAGAGTAATTATTTACTTCTGAAATAAAGACAGGAATAGGAAAAAACGATCAACGTTGCTCACAAAAAAGGGCGTCCCACTCAAAAATATCAAATGCATGTCTTCTGGCTAACATCAATGAGCAAAAATTGACAAGGTTTTCCAATTCCAATATATTAAACTAATGTCAACTTTGACAAGCTTTTCCCATTCAAAATATGTAATGCCTATGATTGTGGAACGGGCTGGGTTTGTCATCAGTTTGTCATCTGATAGTCCGGTGGGTCAAGGTGACAACGAATGATTAGAGAACCATTCGATGTATTGTGCATGATGAAGTATTATGGAGGACATGAACCATCTGAACATTTTGTGCAGTTCCACTAAAATCAAGCTGAGCATCCCTGAGCATCCTTGTGGATTTTGTATTTATCTGCTGCCAGAAAACAAAGACATATCAGCACACACATGAATATTGGCCCAGTGTCAACCCACCAATCGGTGGACTACCAAACTGGAAGTACGGTAAACAAATTACCATACCCAGATGCCCCATCATTGTTGCTTAGAGTGACATTGACAGACTTGGAGTCCTGTCCTGGCTTCTTGGTACTTGCTTGGGCACTTGTTTGCCTAGCGTTCCTCCGAACCACAAGTAAAGCAGCCATCTCTCTTTTTGTCTTTCTTCTTACCCTTCTTAATGGCCGACGCTGGCAACACCATTCAAACATATAGTCCGGTGGGTCAAGGTGACGACGAATGATTAGACAACCATTTGATGTATTGTGCATGATGAAGTATTATGGAGGACACAAACCATCTGGACATTTTGTGCAGTTCCACTAAAATCAAGTTGAGCATCCCTGTGGATATCGTATTTATATGCTGCAAGAAAACAAAGACACAGCAGCACACACATGAATATTGGCCCCAGTGTCAACCCACCAATCGGTGGACTAACAAACTGAAAGTACGGTAAATAGATTACCATACCCATATGCCCCATCATTGTTGCTTAGAATGACATTGACAGATTTGGAGTCCTGTCCTGGGTTCCTGTACTTGTTTGGGCACTTTTTGCCCACTGCACTCCACGTGTTGTAGAGTTTCCTATACTCTCTACAGACTAGTCATGTCTCGAGCGTCTACTAATACTATGTAAAGTTTCTCGATCATTCCTTGTGTAATGTAGCGCAAACAGTGACTGCTTGTTTCTGCAAAGTGGTAAGACCAACTGGACCCACTAATGCAGCAGTTTGCCTTAGACACATTGGCTTCTTTTGTGCAGTTCAACTAAAATCAAAGTCGGAATAAAACCGAGCTTTAGTTTTGATATCCCTGTAAACAACAATTGGTATAAGGGAAACAATTACTGAGAAATAACGGTTGATGACTTGTACTCCCAGAAGAAAAACATCTACCGATCTACCTTATCTTAATGGGAAAAAAGCAGGAGAGTAGCAATTATCAATCAGTGTGATTCATTCATATTAACCGAGACATTATCTTAACAATGCCTTATTTCAACATGTATAAAGAACAATAAAGCAGAAAAGTATCATTCCTAAAACAATGCGACTGATTCATTTTAATAGAGACATTATCTTAACAATACCTTGGTTAAAGATGTAGAAAGAACTACAAAGCAGGATAGTACCATTTGTAAAACACTATAACTGATATATAATAACACAGACATTATCTGAACAATACATTTCTTAAACATGTACTCCGGCCGATCCTTAACAGAAATGGTACTCCCGCCAATCCCTAACAAGTGTTGCAGTTTTGAACTAAGATTCAGTAGTTAATTCTGAGGAAAGTAGGTACTGACCTTTCAAGACCAGGATTTGAAACAACTACTGAGGAAGATCTAAAAGAGATCTCAACACATATATGGAAATCCGGTCTCATTTTGTGCAGTTCCACCAAAATTAAGTGAAGCAAAATGTCGCAATAGCAACAAGTTGAATAGATATCCTTGTTTTAATAGAGGCAAAAAAGGAATCAATTACTGGCCAATAAAGGAGGATGAAACACGCGGCCACAAAAATTGCAATCCCGCTAATCCCTAACGAGTGTTGCAGTTTGGAAATAAGATTCAGTAGTTAATTTTGAGAGTGGCATTGCTTAATTTTACCAGCGGCATTAGATTAACAAAAAGCATAAACAGTTCTAGGGGAGAGTGGGCGCAACAACAACATGTGTTTCCATCTACTTATAAAGGGGGTGATGCAGAGTTTGTTGTAACAAAGCAACAAGCATAATGTCTGGGTTGGTCCCATTTTGTTCACTACTTAATGGGAAAAGATAGCAATACAATAGCTTTAATTCAGCATTTATTTAAAACAGTACCAATACAAGTAGCACATCTCAAAACACACTACACGATCATGTGTATGAAGGCAAGTACCAACCTGTCATGACGCACACAAGATCACGTACGAATCTACCAACACGAATAGGAAATCCAATCTCGTTTTGTGCAGTTGCACTGAAATCAAGTAAAGTCGCCGGTGTGACATTTAAGTTTGCTATAGCAAGAAGTTGAATAGATATCCCTGATTTAACCGAGGCAAAAAGGAAACAATTACTGCCAATAAAGGAGGATGAAACATGCGGCCACAAAAAGAAGTGTCTACCTTATCTTGATGGAAAACAAAGTATAGGATAGTAGCATTTCTAAAAAGGTTGCATTGATTCATATTAACAGAGAAATTCTCTTAAAATAGTTCAGTAGTTAATTCTGAGAGTGGCATTGCTTAGTTTTACCATCAGCATTAGATTAAGAAAAAACATAAACAGTTCCAGGGGCGAATGGGCGCAACAACACCATGTGCTTCCATTTACTTATAAAGGGGGTGATGCGGAGTTTGTTGTAACAAAGCAACAAGCATCATGTCTGGGTTGGTACCATTTTTGTTCACTACTTAATGGGAAAAGAGAGCAATACAATAGCTTCAATTCAACATTTATTTAAAACAGTACCAGTACAAGTAGCACAACATGTCAAAACACACTGCATGATCATGTGGATGGGACATGGGACATGCCAGCACCATGTGCGTCCACACGTATAAATGGGTGATGTAGAGTATGTAGCCAAGCAGCATATCTGCGTTGGTCCCATATTTGTTCTCTTTGAAATTTTTTCCTATGTGAGGGCAGCAAATCTAGTCCTGCACAAACTACTCGACCCCCCAGTTTCTTTCCCTTTTCAACAAAGAGTTCGGTTCCTTACAGATGTGTGTACTGGGTTACCCCCTTTTCCCCTTTTCGACCAACAAAGCGGCTGGATAGCTAGTCTATACTACTTTCCCTCCCTTCTTTCCTCATTGAACCATGTCCTAGATTCATGCTCCACCCCACCGCACCCTTCTTTCCTCTTTGAACCAAGACCTAGATTCAAGTACAGAATCGAAAAAGATCCGCATGCAGCTAGACCAATGACGGTTTCAAAGAAACTTGTACCTTAGGGTCGTCGGGATGTGGCAAGGCGTGCAGCAGGAGGTCGGATCTGCCCACACTACGTACGATAGCGAGGAAGAAGGGGTCGATGGCCCTCCCGCACAGGCGCTTGGTGAAAGAGAAAAGCGTAGCCGATAGTGGATTGCCTCCCTCGCCGAAGGCGATAGAGTGAACGCTGCACCTCGTCCCCTTCCCGATGCGACAGGATCCGGACGCCTCCTTCATCATATGAGAGGAGGGTGAGAGAGACAGAGGCCACAACACAGTCTTGTTTACATCTGGTGAAGAGGGTGAGAGACTGTGAATATAGCAAACCCTAGCAAAGGAACGCTAAGCCTCCAGCGCGTATATATATATATATATATATATATGTAGTGCGGCGAGAGTGTGGAGAGTGAAAACCCTAGCCAACAAACGCTGAGGCTCCATCTTATATATATACTGTAGTATAGACTGAGCTCTGGTGCCTTAACTGCACCTGCTTTTGGCTGTATGACACGTGGGCCAGCCATATTTTGGGCCCACCTATCATAAACCCAAAGGCATGTGCACTAAAGTTAATGAAGCTCCGTCCATATAGTACTCGTGTATACTACTAATATATAGTGGAGTGGTTTTATTATTCTCTCCATAAGAATCATCTTGAATTGTGTAAGTATGAAACGAAACTCTTTATTTAACGTACCAGTGAAGAAAACTACTAATCCCTCTATTCCTAAATATTTGTCTTTCTAGAGATTTCAACAAATGACTACATACGGAGCAAAATGAGTGAATCTACATTGTAAAAAATGTCTATATACATCCGTATGTGGTAGTTTAAAACCACTTGAAAGACAAATATTTAGGAACGGAGGGAGTACTTCCGATGAACTAGTGATCCACGCGTCCTGGTCGCACTTCCTGTCCTTCACATGCGGTACACTACCCTCCCTTAAGTGAACAACCACACATGCGCCAAATTATAGGAAACGTGTGAGAGTGTGTACAAATAAATAATTTTAATTTCAATTATCGGAAAGGTTTGAGAGTATGTACAGTTTGCCCTCTCTAATAATTATGGTTTGTTGTGTTCGGCCTAAACTTGGTCAAACTTTACAAAGTTTGACTTCAGACAAATCTAATATGTGGAGTAAATAAAAATGAAGGGCTACTACGTCCATCCGGGTTTTTACTCCACACCATTTTTTAATCAAAGTTAATAGTTGGACAAATAAAATTACAGGGGAGCTGGAGACAAAGTTGTGAGAAGGCTTAGAAATCAATACAAAACTTATGCTCTTAGTACCAACGTCGATCCTTGTTCGAGGAAACATTTGGTTCATAGCCAATTGTGTGATAAAATTGCACCAACATGAAAGACGACTGCGTCTCCAACGCAACCAAGGTGAACTAATGAAGGATATCATCTTTGTGGGTAACAAGCAAAGAGCACTGATGGAAGACAACTTGTTTTTCATTGAAAATCGATCAGCTTCACCAGCCGACGCAACCATGAGGCGTAACCATGAGCATCGATAGGTCATCATGGTGATGCATCATCCATTTGGCATCAAGTTTGGGTGAGGCACCTATGAAGTTTGATAAATCCTCACTGTGGTCTGTTTCTTCTCAGTAATCAAGCTCGAGGAAGGAAGAACCACGTGGCGGAGGACAGTGAGGCGGAACAACAATGACCATCCAATTTTGTGCAGTTCCACTAAAATTGAGGAAGACATACCCGGGTATGGAGATACGCATCGCTGTTTCCAAAAATAAAAAAAAGGGATATAGTGTTGTTACTTTGTTTTACAAGATTAAGAACGACATCTCAATTGTCAATAAGAATTATGAAAAGTACACCAACAAACAGAAGCATCATGATTATCTTGATGGGAACTAAACCAGGATACCCGAAAAAAAAAGCATTTCTTCATTTAACCAGTGATAGTATTAGATTAGCAGCAACAATAGGAGCATATGGACAATGACCGCACAACCACCATGTTCTTTTTGTCGAAACAACATGTATACCTCCACCGAGGCATAAATCAGGACAACTTTTCGAGTGGCATTCCCTCTATAATAGTAGGTGATGTTGGACCAGCCGACGAACCCTAGCTACTATACATGGGGAGCTGGGGAGTAGTCGCATAGAAGAAAACCCGCATGCAGCGACCTGGGGAGCTGGACCAGTACAAGAAATTATACCTCAGGTGGGCGAGATGTTGCTTAGGCAGGCGGGCGTGATCTGCCCACATGACGGCGGCGAACAAGGGCACGGAGGACCTTCGTCCGCGCCAGCGCCGGCTCCGAGAGGACGGTGCACATCGGCTTCCTCCATCACCAACGGCGACAACATCAACGCTGCACCTCCTCACCTCCCGCATCGGACGGGATTCAGCCGGATCTGTGACCATCGGTGAGGAGAGAGATAGTGTGGACACTGTCATCTTGTTTTGATATGGAGAGGGTGAGAGAGCGAGACGCGAGAAACTCTATCAAACAAGAGGCTATAATGGAGTAAAAAAATCTCTCCATAGCAGTGGTTTTAAATAGAATACGCACATTCCCAGAAAAAAGAAACGAAAACGGGCAGACAATTTTTTAACATACCAAGAAAGAAAACTCGATCAAAAACACGCCCCCGCTTCCAGGTCGCGAGAGTAGTCGCACGCGCACACACACAGAGACATAGACATGCATATCCATGTTTACGTAAAATTCCATTTCCATCTCCATCTCCAATCATATTTGTCCAACTGGCACATTATTTACATTGTTAATTATATACGCAGCAATATTAATGTACATCATCTCTTGTTTGCAGGCGTCCGGACCACTGCCACGGCCGCTCTTGACCAACTCGAACCCTCTTTATCACCCGCGCGTGCTTCCCGCCCGAAATGGTCAGTGCCGCATTCATGCTTGGCCAGAGCGGGCGCGACCTCTCACTGGCGTCGGCATTGAAGTGGCGCGCCAGCCGAGAGAGGGTCGCCCACGCCGCTTCCTGGTGCACACGACTGCTCCGCTTTCAAAGGTCGCAATAGCCGGCCACAACATGCATGTAAAAAGTTCTTGGGAGTCCGTGCTACAGCTAGCTGTCCTCCCCCAGCTCGTCTATCTCTTCCAGTAGTACTAGTACTCCATGGCGCGATCCATCGACAAGCAGGCGGGAAAGTTATCGTATACTCGGTTTGCGGTGAGTGGCATGGCGAGCGACCGTGTGGGGTCGAGCCGTGGAGGAGGGTGAGACATGAACACGACAGACGTGATTTAAACGTTGGTTTTGCTCGATGGCGCGATCCAACGAAATGAAATGTTGGTTTATCTCCGTTTCCATTTTTTCTCCGGAAAAATGAAAACTTTCCACTCCATTTTCATTCCTACTCCAAGGTTGCCCCGTTACAACATTCCATCAAATACAAAGGAAAACTAACACGCATGCTGATGCATCTCAATGATTCACAGATCATAGCCAATATTTACTTCACAACTAAAGACAAAAGTTGTGAGAGCATGTACGAAAGAAAAACTACTGATGGGGTCACTACGACTTAAACCCTAAACCCTAAACAGGATTTAATTTCCTGGCTAGGTAGAACCTGTCAAAGGAAAGACGGCTGGCACCCTCGGATCATACGATGCTTTTGTTTAGTTCCACTAAAATCGAGCTGAGCATCCCTGATGGCAATGATATTGAAGAAGTGTGATTAGAATAATAGTACTGGCACTAGTTCATGAGACATAAACTCATCACAAGTAGAATCCGATAGAAGTGGAGAAAGATCAACATGGAGATGGAGCTACGTGGGGACCTGCGGCAGTGGAGCAAGCCGGCTCCAAAAGGAAGATGGACTACCTGGGACGTCGGGCTATAGCTAGAAGGGAGGTTGGGACGCGGCATTGGCCCATACTTTGGTGACCCCCGATTGGGACGCACCCACTGTGGATTTTCTCCATCGCCGATGTCGACCACGTCTACGCAGAACATTATTCCCTTCCCCCAGCTGCGGGATCAGGCCGGATATGTGACTAGCGGTGTGGCCACCGACATTGTATGCTTGTGAAGAGAGCAACCCAAGCAAGCAGGCTTGTAGCTTAGGCTCCTGCTAGTGTATATATAGTGGGGTTTTTTTCTCCATATCAACCATTTTATATTGCGTACGTGTGAAATGACCGTTGCTTCTTCCGACTAACTTACTGTGTGATTTGACTGCTCATTTAGCGGCCCCTACACGTACTCCCCTACGTGTATGCAACAGTCACACGTACACATGGATGCAAAAATGCACGCGACGCCCTAATGCATGCATGTCTGAGCACACGGGGAACACACACGGTCACGCTCAAGTGCTCAACCTACAGGTGCATGCACACACATACTCAGCCAGGGTGAGCTAGTGACTGTATAAACACTGGAAATGTATATATAGGGCGCAATGAGCATATTATGAAGTCCATTGACCGTATTTTTACAAATATATAGTGACAGACAATGTATTTATCTCATTTGAAATTAAGCCATATTAACCGGAGAGGAGGCAGTATGGACTAGCATTACTTTGTTGTGTCCCGTCAACTTGCCGAACGAGGAGAAGCTTGCAGGACGGGAGAAACTTGCGTGCGGTGGCTCGCGGGACAAGGAGAAACTTTTGACTAATGAAAGCTCTCCCTCGCTCAGGCGGTGGACGTGCAACAGTTAATTCAGTGTCAGATTGCCAGAAGCATGCACTATACTAGTACTATTATTGTTCGACTTCCCGAAGAGGCGAACAACCAAGCGCAAAGTTTACTAGTACTAGTACTACTACTATAGTCTATAGATGTATGTACTATACTAGTACTAGGAACCGAATGGAGGAGCGTCTGCACTCTTATTATATTTTTAAAATGTGATAAAGCAATCTTCAACACATTTGATTCTCTTCGAGGGTTCTCGCATGTGATAATGGAATATGATTGCATGGAACACTCTCCACAATTCTCACTTAATTCTGGCTCATATCCTGTTACAAATAGGAGCGCTCGGTAATATTTCCTCTTTTTTTGTTATTCAGCATGTAAACAGGTCAGCAAACCTTGCGGCGCATCTTTGTGCGAACCGTGCTTGCTGCACTTGGAATGTGCCCGAGAGTTGGTGATGTCTACTACACAACCTTCTTCTTGTAGGCGTTGTTGGGCCTCCAAGTGCAGAGGTTTGTAGGACAGTAGCAAATTTCCCTCAAGTGGATGACCTAAGGTTTATCAATCCGTAGGAGGCGTAGGATGAAGATGGTCTTTCTCAAGCAACCCTGCAACCAAATAACAAAGAGTCTCTTGTGTCCCCAACACACCCAATACAATGGTAAATTGTATAGGTGCACTAGTTCGGCGAAGAGATGGTGATACAAGTGGTATATGGATGGTAGATAAAGGTTTTTGTAATCTGAAAATATAAAAACAGCAAGGTAACTAATGATAAAAGTGAGCACAAACGGTATTGCAATGTGTTGAAACAAGGCCTAGGGTTCATACGTTCACTAGTGCAAGTTCTCTCAACAATAATAACATAATTGGATCATAAAACTATCCCTCAACATGCAACAAAGAGTCACTCCAAAGTCACTAATAGCGGAGAACAAAGGAAGAGAATATGGTAGGGTACAAAACCACCTCAAAGTTATTCTTTCCAATCAATCCGTTGGGCTATTCCTATAAGTGTCACAAACAGCCCTAGAGTTCGTACTAGAATAACACCTTAAGACACAAATCAATCAAAACCCTAATGTCACCTAGATACTCCAATGTCACCTCAAGTATCCGCGGGTATGATTATATGATATGCATCACACAATCTCAGATTCATCTATTCAAACCAACACAAAGTACTTCAAAGAGTGCCCCAAAGATTCTACCAGAGAGTCAAGACGAAAACATGTGCCAACCCCTATGCATAGGTTCATGGGCGGAACCCGCAAGTTGATCACCAAAACATACATCAAGTGGATCAATAGAATACCCCACTGTCACCACGGGTATCCCATGCAAGACATACATCAAGTGTTCTCAAATCCTTAAAGACTCAATCCGATAAGATAACTTCAAAGGGAAAACTCAATCCATTACAAGAGAGTAGAGGGGGAGAAACATCATAAGATCCAACTATAATAGCAAAGCTCGCGATACATCATGATCATACCACCTCAAGAACACAAGAGAGAGAGAGATCAAACACATAGCTACTGGTACATACCCTCAGCCCCAAGGGAGAACTACTCCCTCCTCATCATGGAGAGCACCGGGATGATGAAGATGGCCACCGGAGAGGGATTCCCTCTCCGGCAGGGTGCCGGAACGGGTCTAGATTGGTTTTCGATGGCTACGGAGGCTTCTGGCGGTGGAACTCCCGATCTATTGTGCTCCCCGAAGTTTTTAGGGTATATGGATATATATGGGAGGAAGAAGTACGTCGGTGGACCTCCGGATTGTCCACGAGGCAGGGGGCACGCCCAGGAGGGGTGAGCGCGCGCCCACCCTTGTGGGCAGCCTGGGACTCTCCTGGTCCATGTCCGATACTCTGTGGGCTTCTTCTGGTCCAAAAATAAGTTCCGTGAAGTTTCATGTCAATTGGACTCCGTTGGATTTTCCTTTTCTCCGATACTCTAAAACAAGGAAAAACAGAAAGTGGCACTGGGCTCTAGGTTAATAGGTTAGTCCCAAAAATCATATAAAATAACATATAAATGCATATAAAACATCCAAGGTTGATAATATAATAGCATGGAACAATCAAAAATTATAGATACGTTGGAGACGTATTATCTGGCTTGATGAAACACCTCGCTTCCTATTTCTTTTTTTGCGGGGTACCTCGCTTCCTAGTGACCAGTGTCTTGGCTGATCGTCGTAAGAATGCTTATATATGAATAAAGCTCTCTCATTTACCCTCAAAAAATATTAAGCCAAATTAACCGGAAAGGAGGGAGTATCGACTAGCACTACTTTTTGGTGTGTCCCGTCAACTCGTAGAACGAGGAGAAGCTTGCAGGACAAGATGAAGCTCGCTTACGCCTTTTGACTAATGCAACCTACCCTCGCCCAGGCGGTGGACTTGCATCAGTTCATTCGGTGTCATATTGCCAGAGGCATACACTATAGTACCGAACATGCGGAGTACCATCATTGTTCGACTTCACGATAAAGTACTCAGAGGCATACACTGTAGTACCAATTGCCAGAGGCATACTACTACTAGAACCACATGGTGGAGCGTATGTACTCTTATTTTTTAGTCTCTGATAAAGTACACATTTATTCCGGAGAAGGGCGGAAAATGGTAGCCCAACATGTAATGATGATATCGATCAACCATGCTCGAATATATCTTGGCCTCCGTGCGAGCCCGTCTGTGTGTTCTCGCTCCTCGTCTCTCTCAAGGAACGGCGGATTGGCCATTTTGCCGTCAATTGAGATCGGTTTGCTCACACTCCGGTCCCACATGTTAGTGATATGCCAAGAGGAGGTGCGTTGACCGACTGGCCATACGCGTACTTGGTTTTGCACCTTCATACTACTCCTCCCTCCGTCACAGTTTACAGGGCGCACTTCATTATGATGCATTTCTCTCAATGCATTTCCACCACCAGAGAGACTTTAGACGAGTTTGGTTTAATGCTCAATTAATTAGGGCGTGGTAACCACAATCAAGTCCACAATTTTCTCTTGATGTACTACAGAGTGGAGTAAGTGCATGCATGTGTGTACCCGGGGTGGAAGCACTGCATGCATGTGTGTACGCATTATTTCCTCTTGTAATAGACGCCATGCTATAACTACCAATGCTATTTTTTAGGCCGATCGCTAGTCGCCTTGGTCCCAGAGATTTTTTTCTTTTTCTGAAGTACGCTCTATAAACAGTGACAGATGGAGTAGTATGAGCGGATTCAAAGAAGAGCGTATTGATGGTTGCTTCTTCCGAGCAACTTATAGTGGGAAAGGTGGGGCTTATGATTTGACTGCTCATTACTCACTATTAATGCGGCGCAATGACCGGGCTGAGTCTCCCATACGGTTGTGCACTACCCCCTCGGTTCTTAAATATACTCCGGAGTATTTGTCTTTCTAGAGATTTCAACGAGTGACTACTCAAATATTTTTCTTTTTAAAGACTCAAATGGACTACTACATATGGATGTATATAGACATATTTTAGAGTGTAGATTCACTCATTTTGCCCCGTATGTAGTCACTTGTTGAAATCTCTAGAAAGACAAATATTTAGGAACGGAGGGAGTACACATACGAAGCAAAATGAGTGAATCTACACTCTAAAATATGCCCATTTGAAATTTGTAAAAATACAAATATTTAGGAACGAAGGAGTATAATTTTGTGCATGGCACATGGACCCAGATGCCGAAGAGGCATCTGGCAATGCTATCAAGCTTCCAGCATTTGTTTACATAATTGACATACTATACAAATAATTTTCCAGTGACATGAAATTGTATAATGGTGTGAGCTTTCAGCTTTTGTTTCATGTGTTTTGCCATCGATGCTCTTTCAGGAACAATAAAAAAACTAACTTCCTTGCTAATGCATCTCAATTATTAGCAGATTAGAGCTAATATTTACATCACAACTGAAGACAAAGTTGTGAGAAGGTGTTAAATTAAAATTGATCCATGCTTTTATTGGCAGCTACGTCCCCCCAGCTCTGTCTAAATCAACAAGGCATGTTGGGAAAAAAGTAGCTATGTGGAGCATGCAACATTCCGATCATTTTGTGAAATTCCACTAAAATAGAGCTGAGTGTCCCTGTTCCGAAGATATTAAGTGTGATTACAATAATAGATGACTGCTGATGAAACAATAAACACACAAATAGAAGTCGGTCACCTTTGCAGTCTCTCTTAAGTCTAACTAGTTGGAGAAGATTAGGCTCGAAGTTGGATGAGGAGGATAGAGCAAAACCAATCTCCCTTTGTGCAGTCGCACTGAAATGTAGAGACGTTGCCCGTGTGACATTTTAGTACAACTGCACAAAATACTCTTAAGAAAAAAGTGATTTGTGCAGTTCACCAAAAGGTCGCAATAGCAACGAGGTGAAATTGATAGCCATGTTTGCAAAAAAGAGGTAGAAAGGAAACAATTACTGGCCAATAATAGTTGATGACACATGCGACGACAAAAAGAAGCATATTCCTTGTCCTAAGGGAAGATAACAACACAGTTGTGTTTGTCTAAAACGGTGTGAGGACGAGATTGCAATATGGAAAGTACGCCGGACGAGCTACGTTTTGGGCAAAGAATTACGGAAGATCCACATGTAGGACGTCGGAAGACGGGCAGTGGAGCAAGGCCGGAGGGGATACCTGGAGGTCATCGGGATGTAACTAGGTGAGTGGCGGCGGGCGGAATCTGCCCATACTGCGGCAATGAGTAGGTGGCTTAGGCCCGACCGCGCCGAAGCTTGGTCAAAGAGAACAGCGTGTACCGCAGATCGGGACGTGCTGCCTCGGCACGGTCGAACGGAGAAACGATGCACGTCCTCCCTTTTCGTCGGCGGACGGGATGCGACCGGATCAGTGACCAATGGTGAGAGAGAGAGAGAGAGGCCACCACAGCCTTGTGTGAGATACTCTGAAGAGAGACAAACCAGGCAGGCAGGCTCCATTATATATAGTGGAGCGGACTACCTTTTTCTCCATAAAAATCATTTTATATTCTGTGTACGTGCCATTGAGCGATATAACTTTATTTAAAAATAACGCGCCAACGCATCAAGTCGAACTTTGTTTCGTGCACGTGTGGTACAAGACCTCCGTAGGTGAACAACCACTACACGCGTTCAAATTAGCACGTGGGCTGCCATTTCATACAGAAATGAGCTCCACCGTGTACCCACGTGGGTGTGTCTGGGCACGAACTGTGAGTACGTGCACGGTGCACCTATTCTCTTCTTGTATACTTACACCACCTATGTGGGGTTGTGTGAGGGAGATACAAACGTAGAGAG
>NC_041382.1:389690746-389709160 GCF_002162155.2 Triticum dicoccoides
AGTCCTGGATATATCATATATATAGAGGGGGCGATTCACGAGAAGAGAGTAGACGTATCATCGGCTTGAGGTGTCCTTAGAATCGAAGAGAGGGATGATGATGATGATGATGATGATGATGATGTGTGTGTGTGTGTGCGCGCGCGATCGATAAAGAGTGCCATCGAATTTGTGTGTGCCCACGTCAAAGATATAGAGTGGTTGGCCTACTGGAACGTGAGAGGGGATAGCTACAGTTTGTCTCTGTGGCATGGATACCTACCTACAGCGCTCGACTATCGGTGTGTGGTGGGGGGAGGGAGGCCTAATTAACTATAGAGGTACAATGGCTGGTATATGTGTGGAGGAGGAGAGAGGCCTACCTCATGTATTAAGGGAGATCGATCTACCTCATGTATTAAGGGAGATCGATTGGCATCCATGCATATGTGTAGGAGAGGAATAAGGTTGGGAGAGAGACAGAGCTAGCGTGTTGGAGGGGTGGTAGTGGAGTTGCTTCTAACAAATGGTGGGATAGGCTTGCTAGACAACTAGAGGGCATGCCTACAATATCAATAAGAGAGGGGATGGTTGCCTGTCTGTGCACGTCCGTGTGAGAGACGGGTCAGGTGGCATGCACGAATGATGAGGGGGGACGATACGGTTGTGGTAAGCAGACGTAACTACGTAGGAAGATCAATCGTCCTTTGCCAGAGAAAGGAAAGACATAACTTGTGAGGTACGTCGATCGATGGGGCGAATATTTAAAGTCGACCTAGATATATGTTGGGAGATCGATCGGTATACATGAATGTGTGTGTTAGAAGCAAATGAGGCATGGGGAGAAGGATAGAGAGAGAGGGATGCATCTAGGAGGTGGTGCGAGAGTCATACTATATCGAGGGGGAAGGAGTGTGCGAGTACGAGATCGATGAAAAGAGTGGTGGGAGTGAGGCATGGACGGTGATAAGAGAAGAGGGGAAGCTTGTGTTTGTGCTAGGCACACCTGGCTAGAGAGGCATATCGATCGATGTGTGCCGTAAAGAAGGAGCTGGGCCTACACACACCGTGGGTGAATGACCTAAAGTGAAAAGACGAATTTGTGCGATGGAGCTAGAGAATGCTGAGGGAGGGTGAGAGGGATGCGGGTGCATGCATGCACGAGAGAAAGTTAGCGCTAGGTGCAAAGATAAGAGGATTGTGTGGGTGTAAAAGACGAATAGAGATCATACTTCCTTATAAAAGGAGAATTTGGATATTTGAAGAATTTATCATAGTGTTTTAAACCAATGTATGTGTGAATATATATATATATATATATATATATATATATATATATATATATATATATAACGGTGATACACATGGTGTTGTTATGAATATGTTATACTACATATAATATATTTTATCTCTACTCTTATAAAAACGGAGTTGTTGATGATGGTGTGCCCGCCATCCTGCAATATAGGTCGTCCGATTTATATCTGACAGATAGGAAGGAAACTATGGCAATTTTGAAAAAAGATACCCACACCCCTCTCCATATTTGCAAATTAGGCCTCCCCCTGATCATGTTGATGTTCTGTGGAACACATGGGTACCTTGCTAGTACTACATATAATATATAGAACATTGATCATAATTTGGGCTAATGTGTGGCTTTTGCAGCTCAAGTCTAAATACTTGTCATAATGTAGGGGGCGGGGCACTATACTATGTGTGATAAACACGGTGTATGTATGGAACATGGTTTAGATTATGAATATATAGTTAGTACATCAAATGTATTCAAAAAATATAATTCAAGCTCATGTAGTACACATAGTTCATATCTATCTCTATAGTAATCATGTGGTGTGTTATTAAGGTAATACACGAATGATGGTTGAAGTTGGAAATAATCATGATTGTAGATTCTTATTGAAATAGAGAAATGAATTCAAATTCAGTTCAAATTGCAGCGGTAGTGTAGACATTTGGAATGCTCTAAAATGTTGGTATGAGTAGGTTACATGCATCATACAGCAAGCGAAAAAATTTAATTGGACATAACATGGATTCATACTCCCTCCTTCTTCCATCTATATAGGGTGTAATGCGTTTATTAAGACCGCCTTTGACTACTGACAAGATTAATAGTACATGACATGCACAATGTGAAAATTATATCATTGAAAGAACCTTTCACAGACGAATTTAACAGTGTCCTTTGTGTAAGTTGCATGCCATATATTATTGCTCTAATATTTGGTCAAAGTTAGCATCAAAAAACACATTAGGCCCTATATAGACGGAAGGAGGGAGTAGCTTTGAATAGCATTTTTATATTAAACGGGGCAAGACTCTCTTTGTGTGGTGTGAATAGTTTTATTTTTTCGTTTTCTTTTTGGTTGAGGGAAGTGCGAATTGATTTGGTACGTACAAGTACAATATTACATGTTAGGCTTGTCCCTAAAATTCAACCCGCGCCTTGTTATATCCCGAAAATTCAGATATCGTGCTCCCAAAACTAGCGCCTTCACAACCAGCGCCTTGTTATCCCAAAATTACAACGCGTGCGAAAACTCCTTCTAGCTGCCAAATCCCGACACTCGAAATCCCCCTTCTAACACTGAGCCGAAAGGGCCGCTAGTTCAAATCGGTGGGGGGTACTTTTGTAACACACCCTACATTTTGGACAAGCGCGTCCCTAAGTCATGGTTCACCCACTCCCATCGCCTCCTTTTTGCCATTTGAAATCCCAGGCCGCCATAACCTCTCCGCTCCAGCCGCGAAACCCCACCCTCCTCCGTCCGCCACCTCACCGCTGCCCAGCCGGAGCCTCTTCCCCGATGACGTCGTCCACCGCAATAGCTCGACGTCCCTTGTCCACCTCCCCGGATGAGGATCCGTCGTCCATCTTTTCGTCCCGCCGGTTCAGCCGCCCCGTCCTCCACCTCCAAGGAGCTGCTCCGACGATCGCCTCGTCTATCGCGGCTGCTCCATCCCCACAGCGCCGCCTTAACCTGCTCCACTGGAACCGCAACATCCTCACCGACTCCTTAGGCGAAGCCGAGGCCTACTCGGCGCCACCAAAGAGGTTGTACACTCATCGCATCGCACCTTCTCCTTAACTTGACCTCCCGGCGCCGACGCTGCTCCATCCCGCACCCCCATGGAGCGACTACCTTGAAGCCGTCGCCGCGGGTGACATCTCCATGGCGGCTCTCCCCCAGTGTGAGGCCCCTTTGGCGGCGGCGTCCATACCGGCCGGATTTGCTGCTGCTGCTCCGGCTCTCGCTCGCTCGCTTGCGCTGCTGCTGCTGCTCCGGCTCTCGCTCGATCGCGCAGCTGGTGCTGCTCCGCCTCTCGCTCGCTCGCACTGCTGCTGCTGCTCTCCCCCTCGCTCGTGCTGCTGCTCTGCTCCGATTTAGCTACACTTCGGTCGATTGAATCGACTTTTGGGTATCGATTTTCAAGGGGTGGAGGGGCTCGCTGGAGTTAAGGAAGAACCACCTGCAGCGGGGACGGGGGCTCGCCGGAGAGGTACCCCACTATCTATCTTAGGGTTCAGGGTGGGGGCGGGGGGCCTAGAGGGCTGGCCGGGGCGGCGGTGGACCGGCGGTGGGGAGTTGTCTCGGGGTGGCGAGGTGGCGCTGGGGCCGGCGGTTCGGCTGGTGGTGGCTGGCGGCTCAGGGGGTGCAGGTTGAAGATGAACTGCAGGCCCTCCCTAAAGTACATGTCAAGTGCCTCTCTGCTACCATTGCATTCAGTTTCGACAGTAACATTCAGATTCCACAGTAAATTTCAGTTTCGACAGTTAAGTTCAGAGTCAACAGTTTTTACCTCGTCTGTTGTAGTCAGGTGGTTTTTGGTGATGTAAATTTTACATCTATTTTACATAATCTATTGGAGATGCTATTAGAATCCCACTTGAGATTGACGATGTCTGTCTTGTGCTGCTTCAGCCTTAACGTCCTCACCTCTTGGATTCCAAGTTAGGTCCAAATTAATGTTCAAACTTGAGTTCCAAATTAGTTGTGGGGCACATATCGAGGAAGCAATGAATAGTATCTCTGTCTAATATCTGGTTCACCTAGGGTATGCCTATATTGTTCATCTTGGGTGGGAAACAAATAGTAAAGGAATCATCATCTTTCTTTTTATTAAATTAAAGCAATCATCAGCCTGCTATCATTATTTTTGGATCCATCCACTGGTTGTTACCATCACTCTAAATTTCTGCATGCTCTCCTTACATAATCTCACCATATTTTTTCGTATGCATGTCATATATTGTACACAGTCATGTTGAACATGTAGAGAAAAAGAAAAGAGTTTTGCGCGGCAATACAATGTCATGCAGACATCGCTCCATGGTGGGTTCAATGGCAAACCCTCCCCACCCCTCTCCAGATTGTAATCTAGAGGAAGATATCTGTTCTAAGGCGGATTCATACGCCGCTGACCACTCCTATTTACCCCCAAGGTATTTTCTCTACCTTGGCATGATGATGTTAGTCATATCATGCACATGTTGCCTTGCAATGCCTACTTTTGACATCATATATGTCATCTGCTTAGTTTAGACATGTTCTATAATGCCACATGTTTAGACCACCTAGTATGACTACTAGGACTAGAGCAAGCCAAAAGGCGCGCCGCCGTCACCCCCTCCTTATCGGCGACGGGAAACCTTTGTTTTACACAGTAGAGAAGTCATTGTGCTAAGGCCTCACATGCTGAGGCGTTGAATAGAATGTAGATGCTAGTTTACGGAAACAAGTATCGATAATACGTTGGTATCTCCATACTTATATTTCTTCTCTTATAAAAAACCGAGTTGGTGATGATGGTACGCGTGCCATCTTACCGTCTGATCTATATCTGACAGATGGAAATTAAACTAAAAGATACCCGCACCCCTCTCCACATTTTCAGACAAGGCCGTCCCTCGTTCATCCTTATCTCCAACAACCTCATTGTTGAGCAATTAAGAAAGGAAGCCTCTGGAACAAACTGGCCTGGTGGCTGCTTCCGGCGTTGTAATTCCCCATGCCTCCGCTCAGTCCGACCACCAATCACCACCACGCCCCACTCCACTTCACCTTATCTCCTATTTCTCGAGATATCATTAGTTTTTACACATGGGATTACTCCCGCATGGGTCAATCACAACAAGTGTTTTATAAAAAAATGCATCTTGATGTTCCATGCAATGCACGGATCTTGCTAGTACTCCTACAGAATACTAAGTTGGTGATGATGGTGTGTCTGCCATCCGTCGTTTGTGACCATTAGATCTACATCTAATGACTGTGAGGTAAGTTGTTGCCTTTTCTCACCAACATCCCACTTGTCTACCAATTTGCAGAAAAATCCATAATTAGTATCTTAAAACCAACCACATCCCTCCCTGACCTCACCAAAACAGCACAAGGAATATATTCTAATTGAAACATAGTATATCTCTAGTGATATATGTATATCAAAATTAGAGTGTTTTGTATCAAGTTTGTGAATAAGTATTATTCTAATTATGATTCGTTGCAACGCACATGAAAATTGCTAGTATTTCCAACCATGTAATTTTTTTCCTAGTATTCCATAGTTTCAAGTTTTCCATCAAGATATTAGTCACTCATGGTTGATATTTACTTTCAATCATGTACACATATGAACTATGTAACTAGCCTTGCTTATTGGGTTCCAAAGCTTAACTTTCACTCCTACTTACAATATGTAGAGTATTTAACAAAAAACTACCACTTTCAACCAGCCCTAGGAAGAATCTATTGTACAAAAAATAGCAAAAACATACCCAAAATTTCTTAATCCACGCCAAAAACTACTACCTAGTACTCCCTCCGTCCCACAATGTAAGACGTTTTTGCAAGCTAGTTTAGCGTGCAAAAACGTCTTATATTATGGGACAGAGGGAGTACCGATTAGGTTAGTTTAAACCCATTTATGACGGGTTGGCCCACACGTCCGTGCTGACGAGGTAGCTTAAACCAACACATTTTGTTTGACCGTTGACACGAGGGACCCACATCTGACCTTCTATCCCGTTATTCCCCCTCAAATCATTATTTTTCCTGAACATTACTTCAAACAGTAATGATGCGTGTTAGTCGGTGGCGTCGGTGATGAGCGAGTTGTCCGCCGCTCCGCCGGACGGGCCGGACGCCGTGCTGGCCTCCGCACGGCTTGGCAGGCTGGCCCGAGCGTGATTCACGAGCAAGCAAGCCACCGCGCTGGCCTTCACTCGAGCCAAATGGCTGGCCTTAGCGCGGCGTGCGCGAGAAAGCCGCCGCACCGCTGTGCCAATCTAGCTAGCAAACCTTGCAGACAAGCAGCTGGACGGAGCTATATTGGCTAGCTAGCGGCCGCGAGCGCCGAACGGAGCTGGCATCCGGGCTGCCGCAAGATGGGTTCGGCACCGCCGATAGTTTTGACCTTGCCTTCTGTCGGCGGCGGTAGCTGCGTCCCATGGCCGAGGATGACTAGGTGGACGGGTCAGAGGTAGGAGGTCACTCGGGGATTTTTGCACAGACTGACATGTAGGTCCCACAAGTCATATAAGGCATTGACTTAATGGGCGACATGGGCCCTGTTTGGATACTCTAACCAAAGTGGTGTTTGGATGGCAGGGTTAGATTGACAACAAATGTATCCAAATAGGGCCATGGGTTGAAACATGCCTATAACGACACTCTGTAGAGTAGTCGTTTATTGGTAGGGCTGGTTGGTAAGAGCATGTACAATGGTTGATAAGGTAGTCTTATCTTAAGTCTGCCACGTATGCAAGTGGTAGTAGTTTCTTAGCATTATTAGTGATTTCTTGCATTATTAGGGGTTTCTTGTAAGGAACAATGTACTACTAACGACAAAAGGCGATTCTAGGTTGCGTTGTACTCCAACAAGTACTACTAGTGGTCAAGGGAGTGTATACCTCGTTTTGTGGGTTCGATCCCGGCCGAACGCATGGCGGCCTTTTTTTAAATAGTAACTTCGCTGCGAGCCAATATTTTACACGGGTAGTTTGAGTTTTGAAGTCAAACGGACGTGCGGCACCACAATCTGGGTGCACTGGATAGCCTAGCCACGTGAACGGGTTTTCCTTCCCAGCATCTCGTGGCTCGCGTGCTCGCCCTAGCCGCACCTTGCTTGCAGCTTCCTCATCAGCTAGTAGCATATTTAAACTAGCGCCTCCCAATTAGGCCCGAGGAGCTAGAAAAGCCTGACGGGGCATTGGGAACTGTGCAGTATGGCTCTGTACGTAAAGTGCTATACTACTACTCTGTAGCTTGTGGCATTGCACGCATGGACTTCACTCCATTATCGGCTCTACTATAAAAGAAGTTCCTCTTGTCATGTTTTTTTGAAACGGAGGCAAAAGCTTTGCTCATCTCATTCATAAAGAAGCAACTAGTAACAAAGTTCGACGAGATCCATTACACCTCTACAAATGGAAGCGAAAAGCCTAGTCTCGCTGTATCAAATAACTCAAATGTTCTGCCCCCGCAGTAACCGTTGCTGATAAATAGGTTGCTAGTGTGTGCGTGAGAGGAGCGGCTGAGTAGGCCAGCTGTGTGAGAGGAGCGGCTGAATAGAGCACCGAGAGTACCCACTAGGACACTACGTAGGTGTACTTTTCCTCCATTGATAGTACAGCGATGGTTCTAGAGAACAGTAGTACCCTCCACTTCCAACTGTAGCTCCTTGGCCCTGAGATTCAAGGGACAAAACTGGTGCACTATACTAAAAGTACAGTACATCACACTACTAGTTGAGAAAGTAGTACTAGTACTGCTACAGTACGAGTACGTACTCCTCCGTCACATAATGTAAGACGTTTTTTGACACTAGTTGGCGTGTACAAAAAATAGCAGAAACATACCCAAAATTTCTTAATCCACGCCAAAAACTACTAGCTAGTGCCAAAAAATTCTTACTAGTGCTATTATTTATAGTATAGTGCAATCCCATAACGTCGCATAATACTAGTACTAGTAGTAAATAATAGCCTCACCCCTTCGCTAAGGAACAATCTACAGTTGGAAGGGACGAGGCCCTGCGGTTACTACGCTCTTATCTCCTCCTCGCCAGTTCCCCTCCCCCTGAAGAGAAGGCAGTTCGTCGCTGCTCCCATGGATTCGCTAGGTGGTTCTTCTCCTCGTCGAGGCTGGGAGACCTTGGACGACGATCCTCTGGGAGAAATCGCACACCGCTCCGACGTCCTCACCGCCGCAAGACTCGGTGCTTCCTGCACCAACTTTTTCAAGACATTGCTTAAAAAGGCTTGGGAAAAGACCATGCTTGTTGGTCTTCCATGCGTCCTCGAGGAGAAGGTTCTTCTATGGGACAATCCTTCGAATAGTCCACCGCTCCCTGGCCATGGTTGCACGTTGACTCCGCTAGAGTTGCCGACGTTGAGAGGTAGTCGGATTTTTTTCCGATGAGCAGGTCTGTAATGGAGTTTGATCATGTAGTACTTTGTTATTCCATTTCCATCTCGTAATTTCTCCGCTGCTCACCGTCTTATATATAGGTCTGTGTCGGTGCCATCGAAGATTGGCTTGCATACCTCCGGTCAGATACCACCATCATTTTGCACAACATCCACAGAAGTGCTGCCGTTCCGGTAGACCCTTCTCCACCATTAGGATCGGCCTTTCGGACTGGCAGGGCTTGAATACATATGATGATGCCTACATGAGTTTGAAGAAGATAGCAATTGCGGACCCGCCGACAAAGCGACACGGCTACGACGATTACTATCTCATCGTGGTGTTCGACATAAGGATTGCCATCAATGCAAGAGGCAGTAACGGCAGAGGCTGGCGCGTGTTGGCGCCGACAGATTTGTACCCCTACACGTTCGAAGACGCCGCGCACCATCTAGGCCTCATCTTCGCGGTGACAAGCCAGGGGACTTGTTTCATTTGGTTGCCATCCTACGATACGGGGGAGTACAAACGGAATGCACAAACTATCATTTACATCCCTAACGGTACTCCAGTATTTTGCAGGGACCAGTCATCCCGCGATCAAAATAAGATCGCCGATCCTGGATGTGCATTTGCATCCGCGATTCGGTCTAACCTGGAACCTTGTAGCTGATATTGGCATATTGGGATCAACTATCTTAGCAGTCGTTACCCATGGTACCACTGATGTGCAACATGGTCACACAATCTACCACTATCGGATCGTCACCATCTACCCACGTATTCCATTTTTAACCCTCTCGCCTTCTCTTTCATTGTTGTACTAGTACTCTACTTACGTCTAGTAGGAGTACTTTTTACCTTGGAGGACGCGTATAGCTAGCTAGGCCCTTGAAGACTTGAACCCACTAGCTGCCACCATTTTTGTTTTTCCATGTCTTACTATCTCATCAAGGTAGCCAGGAGTGGCTATATATAATAAGCCGGTTATTTTACTCCCTCTATACCGGAGTAGTACTATTTGTTGCACAGTATTACTGATCGCCATATTTGAGCACAACATTATTATGCATGGACCTTGACTATGTACGTAACTATGTGTCCAGATCTGAGATGCCACGTGTACCAGATGAACGGCGCCGAGTTCGACCCCCGTGATGCTACGTGGGTGCCGAGGAACACTCTTGGAGAGTACTCTCTTTTCATTGGGGATAGCTACCCCATTGTGAAGCGGATGCCACCTTCCATGCATGACACGGAAGGCCTGCCGTTCATGAAGCATGGTTGTGTCTTTAGTGCGCACCGCCGGATGAACAACATGCTGGGACACGCTATTCCTGATTTATGCCGCTTCAGCTTGGATGAGTCTCCATCATGTGGAACCGGACTAGAAAGCTGCGACAATGATTCCTGTTGCCCACCGCTATGGATTGTGCCATCCATGAAGACCACCTGGGACTGGAACGTGGAGGAGGACATGTAGCCCATCTATAACGTGTAAGTGGAGTACGGTAAATTGTGAACGGTAGCGCTGTGAATATATGTAGACTAGTCATGCACAAATTTATTACATGAATTGGAGATGAACTTGTGTGGCATATTGGCATTTGTCCTTTAGAATTTATTACTAGTAAATATTTTATGTGTACGTGCAACTTGTGTGGTTGTTGCATGGGCTCCAACATGCTCTTTGAGAAAAAAAAAGGTGGCACAACTTTGGATATATGTGACGTGGCGGCATCATACAGTAGCATCGTTCGCTATAGTTGTAGTACACTCCTACTAGGACGAAAACTTCCATCAATAGAAGCATACAGTAGCATCATACAGAGATTCATCGTTACAACTTGTTGCCAGATATTCAGTGTGTGAAAGGCATCAAGCTTCCATGCGATGGATGGCTTTTGCAAACCCAACATGCGGCGATGTGGGTCATGCCAACAGCAAATATGCACAACTTGATTCGTACTGATATCTAGACTGTGCCATGTATTCTGCTGCTGTAGCACGACCCTCTTTTGTTGGATATTATGTACTGTTGTTAGTTTGAAGCACTCCTCTTGTTTGAAGGATAGATACCTTTCTAGGATCAAGTGCATCCTAACTCACTTGCGCAGGATGTACTGATAATGATGATGGAGATGTTGTGCAGTGTATATATATAGATGGAGTGCTTCAAGTGCGTACTTGTTAGTTAAACCTATGGTTAAAATGTGACACTAAATACGACTAGTAAGTAGTATAGTAGCAGTACTAGTATACGTCGGTCAAATTATTCATCATGTCCACACATTGAATTGACGTGACAATACGCTGCGCGTGAAGTGACACAAGAATCCCGGTGGCGTGTTCGGGTATTCTGCACTTCATATTTGGAGTACCACTTATCTGTCGAAATCTTTCATCGTTCACTTAAAACAGTCGATTGGTCATACATTGAGTACCATATAACTGGAATTAACCGATGCAAGTCGAAGAAGGATTGGTCGGTGCTGCCGGCTGGTGTCAAGTTCGATCCCACAGATCAGGAGCTGATCGAGCACCTTGAGGCCAAAGTGAGTGCTGACAGCGCGAGATCTCACCCTCTCATCGATTTGTTCATACCAACCATCGACAGCGAGCACGGCATATGCTACACCCATCCTAAGAAACTTCCAGGTAAGACACCGATCGGCCGTCTACTTGCACAAACATATTCCTTTGTTTATAGCTCTATTTTTCTTTTTAGACGCAGACCTGGTGAAGCAATTACAATTTGACAGTTAATAAAAGGTGAAACAATTGACTGCAACATGCCAAAGATGTTATGAAAATGCTAACTACGTACACTAAAACATGTATTCGACAATACTGCAGGTATCACATTGAGTGGCCTAAGCAAGTATTTCTTCCAGTGCAATTCCAGGGCATTCAAAAGGGGCACGTGGACGCGTCTCAAGATACAGTCGGAGTGGGGCATGCACGCGATGTGGCACAACACCGGCAATACCTTGCCGGTGATGGTCAATGACCGGCAGACGGGCAGCAAAAAGGTTGTGGTGCTGCACACCAACAAGAACTTTGACTAGCATAGGACCAACTGGGTGATGCACCAGTACCACCTCGGGGACCTGGAGCAAGAGAAGGAGTGGGAGCTGGTCCTCTGCAAGATTTTCTACCAGACGAACACTAAGGCCAGGAGTAAAAAGATTATAAGTTAGTTTGGTATTGGTACTTGTACTACCTTGTCGTCTGCAAGTTGGTATTGTTGTTAACGATCTTTTGGTATGAACTTGGCATTTGCTTCCAACCATCATGCCAAGGGTCGACGTGGATATAAAGCTGAATCATTTGTTTCGAAACAAATTTTCAGGCACCTGATTTTTTTATGGGTAGCATAAGCACCTGCCGTTTGAATTCCTAGTTCATGCACTTATTATCATGATGAAAAAACAATATCCCTGCTGCATCCCAATTATCAGTCTGTACTTGCAAAATTCTCTCGTTTATTAAGAACGTATACTATTTTTTCAGGTCGAGCAAGTTTCAACTGGGCTGTAGACTGCCCAGGCTTCGTTTTGTTTTTAACAGGCCCGGCCCATGACGACAATGGGGCACAAAGATTCAGCAGGTATCTACTCGCCTCTGGCCCGCCAGCGTTAGTTATATTTTGTCCTACAACATCCGCAGGCAGTTTTTTTTACTAAATCAAACACACATCCCAGTTCTATTTTCCTCTTGAAACGCATGTCCTACATCCATTTTCTAATCTCTACATATAGTTTCACTAGTTCATATACACTTATCATTATATTGAAAATATATAAAATTCCCTTTTCATATTTACATCCTTATTTTTGTTGTTGTTTTCCCTCCCAACACTGATTTTTTTACCACTGGTTTTCCCTTAAACCAACTCAATTTTACCACTGGTTTTTATCATTATATTTAAAAAATGTTTATCATTTTGGGATTACAAAAGTTCGGACTCCACCGAAATATGCAAAATAAGGTTGAACTTTTTGAACGTGGTCCTGGGCAGAAAATGGGTTGTAATAAATTACTTAAGAATTAGCAAATGGGCTGCAAATTATTAAAAAATAGCAAATGGGCTCTATGTTTTCTGCCACAGATTTGGTGGCTGACATGTAGGCCTACTAAGTTCATGCATACACAAGGTTTCTCAAAAAAGAAACTTAGTCAACAATCGACTCTACCAGCATCAGACCGTTAGATGTCAATCTAACGGCAATCGTGCTTCTTCAGTCTCTCATCTTCCTGCCCCAGCCGCCCAAACCAGCACCGTCGGAACCGCCTGCTCCCGCCTCCCGTGGCCAGTTGTGCTGCCGGGCAGGCCTCACGGCCCCATCACATACTCGCATCCCTGGCCTGTCTATCCCTTTACTCACCCACACCTCCTGTTATTTTTCGGCGACGGTAGCCAAACCAGTCAACCCTCGTACTCTCCACCGCGTGGGCAGCCACTGCCATGTCTTCCCTGGCTCCGTGTCGTTCCCTTCGTAGGCCTCGTAGTCGTCCACCGCCCTGGTGCTCTCGGCGCGGCGTGGTCAACATGGTCAATGAACGACATCCATTGGAAGTTGACTATATGTGGAGAGGCTGATAGCTGGGTCCACGGTCGCTCCTTATTACGCACAAAATAATGATTCCTCCACCTGACATCTGGGACCCGTCGGAAGGGCCTCTGTATTTCACGAAAAAAAAACCCTGCTGATAGGTCGGACCCACCAACTATATCTTCGCACTCAAGGAAGTGCCTCCTTATTGCGCACAAAAAAATGAATACCCCCCTGCTAGCTGGGACCCACCACAATGGGAGGCTAACTTGTGGGCCTACTAAGTTGACGGGGACGGAGGGCTTTGTCAACTTAGTTAATATATGAACGATTCAAGCTCCAGTGACCATACGATGTCCATCCAACGGCCGTAGTGCTTCTTCAACCTCTGTTCTTCTTGCTCCAGCCGCCCAAACCAGCACCGGTCGTGTCGCGTGCTCCTGCCTCTCATGGCCGGCAGTGATGCCGCGGAGGCCTCACCGCCATCTACTACTCCCACCGCTGGCCAGACCATCCCTCTACTCACCCACACCCCCTGTTATTCTACGGCGATGGCAGCCTCACACCATAGTCGAACCAGCGAACCCTCGTACTCCTCTCTGCGTGGGCATCCACTGTCGCGTCTTCCATGGCTCCGCGTCGTCCCCTTCCTAGGCCTCGCCGTCGTCCACCGCCTTGGTGCTCTCGGCACGGCGTGGTCAATGTGGTCAACGACCGACTTTCACCGGAAGAGTACTGTATGTAGAGAGGCTGACAGCTGGGTCCACGGCAGCCGCAAGGAAGTGCCTCCTTATTACGAGCAAAATAACTATTCCTACACCTGACAGCGGGGACCCACCGGACGGGCCACCGTATTTCGCGAAAAAAACGTTTCCCCCCTGACTATTGGGACCCACCAGCTACATCTTCGCACGCAAGGAAGTGCGTCCGGGCAAAAAATCAATTCGCCCCCTGACTGATGGGACCCACCAGCTATATCTTCGCACGCAAGGAAGTGCCTAATAGTCGGGACCCAACTGGTCGAAGCGTACGTAGCGTTGTCATTCTGGTCGCGAACGTGTACGTACATACTGGTCGATGTAGAGCATGCATGTGTCGTCGTAGAGGCGCGCATGTAGCATGTACACGTACGTACATCGGCCAGTGTGCAAGAAAGAAAATACGGCCACGTACGTACATACGGGGGGTCTCAACGCCTACTCGTGCGTACGTACGGCCAGGGCTCATGTACATGGCTTGGTCGGAACGGAGAAACTGCTTCGTCGTCGTGTTCATGGGGAGCCAACCGGCTGGGTCAGAACGGAATGTGTCGTCGTGTTCATCGGGAGGGCTTGGATGGAACAACCGATGGAAACAAGGCCTGGCGTGCCACAGAACGGAGGAAACGGCCATGTGTTCGACCGGCCACGTTCGAAACGGGATCCTATTCATCGGGAGGGGTCTGGCATACCGCAAAACGGAGGAAACGGACCTCCTACGGTCGAAACGGGGTCCTGTTGATCAGGAGGGGTGCGGCGTACCGCAAAACGGAGGAAACAGACTTGTGTTGGAGCGCTATGGTCCAAACGGGGGTCCTGTTCATCAGGAGGGGTGTGGTGCACCGCAAAACGGGACTCCATGGGATACTGTTCATCTCCACCATCGACCCCCTCCAGCCTCCACGGGCTACTGTTCATCCACCGTTGACTTCCTCCAGCCTCCACCTGCGACTGTTCAGCCACGGGCTCCTGTTCATCCGGCCTCCACCGCACGCTACTCCACCGGCTACTGTTCAACCAGCCCTCTCCACGGGCTCCTGTTCAACCACCCCTCCATGGGCTACTGTTCATCCAGCCCTCCACCATCTACTATTCATCCAGCCCTCCACGGGGTCGTCATGTTCATCCAGCCCTCCAGGGATCCTGTTCATCGAGCCCCAACTGGCTCAATCGATCGGGGTCCTGTTCATCCAGAGGCAACACCACGGGGTCCTATTCATCCACCCCCACCGGGAACTGTTCATCCAAACCCCCCAGCAACGCTCACTGTTCAGCCAGAGGCAGCATCGATCGACTTCACTTAGCAGCAGTAGCGAAGGAATCGCTCGATCGGGTTTAGTTAAGAGCCATCGGTCGATCACTCGGGTTCGGTAACGCGTAGCCTGCAGTGCAATCGCTAGGGTTCAGTAGGCGAACGCCTCGCTTGAGTTCAGTTAGACCCCAACGCCTCGTGCTCACGCGCGTGCGTGTTTGAGAGAAACGCGCAAACCTCCGTGCATCGCTTGGCCCCGACCACCCACCATATTTTCCTCGCCCTCGCTTCTACCATGGTTTTTTCCGTCATGGACGGCCCCAAGAATGTCATGCAGCTGCGTCTCCGGCCCGCCCAGGATGAAAAGCCCATTTTCTGTCATGATTTTTTGTCACAGAAGTAGGAGCCCACCACATCTATGATGAAACCGGGTTTTGTCACAATTATTGTCATAGAAGTGTCATAAGTATGACAGAATTGTTTTTGTTCGGCCCAAAATATCACGGATGTGTATTTTTTTTGTAGTGTGGATGCGGCAACTAGATGAACCTCACCTCAGGTTCGTGGCCAAGAGCGTTTACACATGCTACGAGATGCACAGTGTAACGCCCACGATGCGGCTATAGCTCCCACGTGTCGAGGCACGACTTAGAGGCATAACTGCATGGTGCTTTTGTCGCAAGAAGGGTCATCTTCACAACATCCCATGTAATGAACAAGAAAGGGATAAAGAGGTTTGGCTTACAATCACCACTTCACACAATACTTAAATAAATCATACATCATCCAAAATACACATAGACCGACTACGGTCAAATCCAAATAAAAAGGAAGATAACCTCAAATGCTAGATCCCCGATCATCCCAACTGGGCTCCATTACTGATCATCAGGAAACGAAACATAGTAACGACCAAGGTCCTCGGCCAACTCCCACTTGAGTTCGGTAGCATCACCTTCCCTGGTATCATCAGCACATGCAACTATTTTATTAGTATCTGTGAGTCACGAGGACTCAGCAATCTCAAAACCTGCGAGATCAAGACTATTTAAGCTTATGGGTAGGATAAAGTAATCATGTGGAGTTGCAGCAAGTGCTAAGCAAATATCGTGGCTACACATACGCATACAAGAGTAAGATGAGAAGCTACGCGACGGACGTGAAGCTAGAAGTGATCAAGAAGTGATCCTGAAACTACTTACGTGCAAACATAACCCAAACCGTGTTCACTTCCCGGACTCCGCCGAAAAGAAACCATCACGGCTACACACGCGGTTGATTCATTTTAATTAAGTCAAGTGTCAAGTTCTCTACAACCGGATATTAACAAATTCCCATCTGCCACATAACCGCGGGCACGGCTCTCGAAAGTTTATACCCTGTAGGTGTGTCCCACTTAGCCCATCACAAGCTCTCACGATCAAGGAAGGATATTCCTTCTCCTGGAAAGATACGATCAATCTTGGAATCCCGGTTACAAGACATTTCGACAATGGTAAAACAAGACCAGCAAGACCGCCCGAATGTGCCAACAAATCCCGATAGGAGCTGCACATATCTCGTTCTTAGGGCACACCGGATGAAAACTACGTAGGGCAACCGAAGACCCCGGGTGAAGGGGTGGCACTGCAAGTGGCTCTAGGTTGGACCAACACTCAGAGGAGCATTGGCCCAGGGGTGTTAAAATAAAGATGACCCTCGGGTTTGCAACCCCAAGGGAAAGTTATAGGTTGTTAGGCAAATTTAAAACCAAGGTTGGGCCTTGCTGGAGGAGTTTTATTCAAGGCGAACTGTCAAGGGGGTCCCATAACCCCAAATACGTAAGGAACGCAAAATCAAGGAACATAACAATGGTATGACGGAAACTAAGGCAGCAAGAGTGGAACAAAACACCAGGCATAAGGCCGAGCCTTCCACCCTTTACCAAGTATATATATGCATTAATTAAGATAAATGATATTGTGATATCCCAACATAAACATGTTCCAACATGGAGCAATCTTCAACTTCACCTGCAACTAACAACGCTATAAGAGGGGCTAAGTAAAAGCGGTAACATAGCCAAACAACGGTTTGCTAGGAAGGTGGGTTAGAGGCTTGACATGGCAATATGGGAGGCATGATAAACAAGTGGTAGGTAGCGCGACATAGCGATAGAACGAACAACTAATAAGCAAAGATAGAAGTGATATCGAGGGTAACGGTCATCTTGCCTGAGATCCCGCAAGGAAGAAGAGCGAGTCCATGAAGAAGACAAACGGATGTAGTCGAACGAATTCTCACAACTCCGGAACGAAACTGAAGCTAACAAGAGAAGCAAACTAGAAAGAAGCAAGCAACATGGTAAACACGCAAGAATAAACATGGCATGATGCACAACCAAGGATGATGCATGCCCGGTTTAAATATGCATGGCATGGCAAAGTGCACAAACAAAACTACAAGTTAAGTGGAGCTCAACATGTAACAAGATGCATGTTGACGAAACACCACATTCAATTATTTAGTTCACTCCCGGTTAGGTACTCAACAATATTAAATGTTGTTAAACATGGCAAGAGGTGAGGCATAACAAAACTATACTATCGAAACAATTTAAATGGGGCCGGATATAACAAACAACAAATCCGGTAAATCCCCATATGCATATTTTTAATTTGGTACTGTTCTGCCCTAAACCATATTTTAGAGTTATTAAACATGCAAGAAGAGTGCACCATGTTAAACTAGGCATTTTTACCCCATTTCCATATAAAGTTTATTTAAATCCAAGCTACGGTTAATTATTTCTGAATTAAATCGTTTTAACATGCTATTTATGCAAAGTAATGCAAACAACAAGTTTAAACAACATTTTAAACATGGATGAAAGTTGGAAATTATGAAACTAGACAAAATTCTAAGCATTTTACATATTTAAATCATTTTAATCCGATGCACCATTTGTGAGTTATTAAATGCATGACCTAGAGGGACCTTCCTGTAAATAGGTAGTCCCTGGATTATTAGGCAAAATCGCAGACACTCGAAAAAAAATACGGACCGAATCTTGATCTGGGCAAAGGTTGCTCACATTGGGCCAAGCCCAGCTGGCGCAGAGGAGGCCGTCCGGTTGAAGGGGAGGCAGAGGTGGGCGCTGGGCTGCGGCATGGAGAAGAGGCCGGCCCACCTGATGCTGGAAGGCCTGCTGGCGAGGTCAACACACACGGTTGTTGTGTGTGTGCTTGCACGCACGCACAAACGGCAAAGGGCGTGCCGGCGGTGGTTGTCCGGCGAGGACGATGATGGGGCAAGGCGGGCAAGGACGGGAACGAGCGGATTCGGGCGTCGTACACCGGATCTGGGCAACAGCGGCGGCTGGTCGAAGCTCCGGCGACGGATGCGAAGGATCCAAGGCGGCGGTGGCCATGGCAGGCTCCTGCGGGCAGAGAGAGAGA
>NC_041382.1:389709669-389721071 GCF_002162155.2 Triticum dicoccoides
GAGAGAGAGAGAGAGGCTCAGGTGAGGGAGGAAGAGAGAAAGGAGAAGAAGGATGCAAGGCAGGGCTTTGGCCTGACCTGGGTGTGGCTGCGAGGCCCTCTGGTGGCCGGCATCAAGGTCGCCGGAGAGGCGCATAGGAAGGGCGGTAGCGGGAGCCCGTGGCGCGCAGGTGCCTATGGGCTTCGGCGGTGCAACGCGGGCTTCCTCTGGGCGGGCCGCGGGAGGTGGGAGGTGGAGGCGCGCTGGGGAGGCGACATGGAGGTGGGGGATTGGTCGAGGCACGGTCAGGTGGCGGCGCGCCAAGTGGCGGATCTGAGGTGGAGGCACACGGAAATTGAGGGGGAGGCGGCTGGGGCCAGCCACAATGGCTCCCTGGGTGCTCTCACGCATGCATGCTAGCTAGCACACACACATGCATGAGCACTCACATGCTCACGGCCATGAGCCATGAGCATGACCGGCCACTAGAGCATGCCATACATGCATATATGAAACCAGATGCCTGTGGCACTGCTTTCAGATATAGCTCCACGAGCACTCTGTACCAGATATACTCAGACATGTAGGAGTAGGGGTGTTATCTCTCCGGAGAGCCCCGAACCTGGGTAAACTACCGCGTGCTACTCGCATACCCGCTCCCGGGCCTATCAGCAGCAGTCTTCCCTCACACTAAGCCACCCTGTGGCATCTATCATCTTGCACCCTCCGTGAGAATACCACGGCACACACAGAGCTTCATTTTGAGCGACGCACACTTGTTGGCTTGCACCTGGGTGTTACGCGTGGAGACTAGACACCAAGGGCCTTGGTGGGATGACGTGCACGGGAGCAGGCCCGCGAGCCAGAGTCCGGTCCCTTGGGTTTTTCAGCGCTGCTGGGACTGACCTAAGCATAAGCACTGTGCCCAGCCCCCCGCTTGTGTGAGGCTTAGGGGGAAGCCGCGAATCATGTCGCTGAAAGGTTGAGCGGCAGCCGTGACAAGCATAGGTCGTCCTGAGGTTGATGCAGCCTGTGAGGCGCCCTCAATTTATTATCCACTAGCACGGAGGATGCGGCTTCCACTGGGCGTGGGAATGGCCGTAATGTGACCGTTACGCCAACGTTGGGCATGGGACTTCCACTAGGCATGGGTGGGAGCTCTATTTAAGAGTCTCCGGGATGTGTACAGCCCTATCTTGTTTGTACACATGGGAGCCACGACAGAACTAGAGGTATTGGGTGTCCCAAGTGATAAGCACAGGGAACCCGTTCTCCACTAGCAGTTGAGCTGCGTTGGGCTCTAGGCCTCGATGAATTCTATTGCGACCTCGAGAGGCGGCCAAGCAGGGGAGCCTCGTGAGGGAACCCCGGCAGTACCTGCGTGTTTGCGGATCCGGTGACGTGGGGGTAACGCGCACCAGGCGGTCTTCCCGAGACCATCGCATGCAGAGGATGGGTACCAAGGACCAATGGAGGTGACGTGTATGTGTCCGACCCATCAGACAGATCTCAGTGACCCGATTTAGCGATGCTGCAGGGACGGACCTGAGCACAAACGTCGTGTCGGGTTTCCTCATGGAATGATCATGCGAAGAGTCACCTCGTGTGTGGCAGCCGAGGTGGCAAAGCACCAGACTCATAGTTGTATAACCTAGGCCATGCCCTTACTCTCCTGCTCGTGATGGTCCCATGAGGGGACAGGACACCAAGGACCTCTGGAGGTCACGTGCACGGGAGCTGGCCCGCGAGACAGAGCTTGGTAGCTTGGGGTTATCAGCGCTGCAAGGACGGACCCGAGCATAGACACCGTGTCCAGTCCCGGTCATGGGGCGGTCAAGAGCAGAGTCGCGAGGGTGCGGCGATCCAAATGGCATCGAAACACCAAACACACAATTTAAGCCAGCGAGAGAATTTCATCAAAGCATAACCAGGTCCAACACAAGACCAAAACCGACACGGTTGCAGGGCGGATCCTAACCGGCCTGAGGATGATGTAGCCCTAGAGGCGCCCTCAATTGAACAAACCAAAAAGTCACCTGGCAACCATGCTGCTGTAGAGCATCGGGGCGGTCGATGTAGCACATCGCAATGGGTCACCCCTCAGGGGCCTGGCGGATCCTGAGGCCCCGTAGGCCCACGGGGGGCTAAAGCCTCGCGAGACGCCAACGCAAGGCGCACGAAGCACTGGTAGGTAGCACAAGCGTTTAGCAGGCCAAAGGGCATGCAGACCTAGTTGGTGGGGACGCTCCTGCTCTGGCTGACACGAGATGGCCAGAATATGTCCTCGGAGTCGGCCCTGTTGAGGCCCGCGATGTCGACTCGCACGCGCATGCACTCCCGCATTCGGGACGGTAGGTGATCCGATGGAGTGCGCGGGGCGGCACTTGCCGCGCATGGCTCTTGCCTGCTGTAGCTTGTGAATCTCCTGGGTGATGAACTCTTTTGCTCCTGACGTCTAACACCGTGCTCCTTGCTTGTGGGGGCATGCGTCGAGGCACGCCTCCAAGTGGTGCCCGAGCACCTCCCTTGTCACACTGGTCAGGTCGGACGCCCTCTAGACGGAAGCCCCCGAGCCTGTGCTAGGGGAGGCGTCGGGCATGCCTTCCTATGTGGGAGGGAGGCAAGCCCCGGTGGCCTGTGCGGAGGTTTGGGCATCACCGCCAGTCGATTGCTTCTTGGCTTCAGGGTAGCTCTTGGGATGGAGCAGCTTCTTCCTCGCGGGGATGGCTTCAGGAGGCTCGACGATGTTCTTGCCGTCATGGTCATCGGCCATGGCGGCCCGATAGGCGTGCTTAAGGGAGCAAACTGCATCCTTCTCGTTGCAGGCGATGGTAATGATGCCGTTGTAGCCAGGCATCTTGAGGACATTGTAGCCATGGTGGGTTGCTTCCATGAACTTGGCGAGTGCAGGGTGCCCCAAGATGGCATTGTACGGGAGGCCGATGTGGGCCACATCGATCAGCTCGGTGTGGTTGTTGTCGCGAGTACCGAAGGTGACCGAAAGGCGCACCTGGCCCAGGGGAGTGGTCGATCCATCCGTCACCCCAAAGAAGGGCCTGGTGGGCATCAGCTAGTCATAGGGCACCTGGAGTGTTTTGAAGTTCGTGATGGAGATCACGTTGAGGCCGCCCCTCCATCGATGAGGGTCTCGGTGACCGCGAACTTGCTGATGGTGGGGGTGCACAGCATGGGGAGCGTGCCGGCGGAGGCTGAGCACCCGAGGTGGTCATTTGAGTCGAAGGTGATGGTGTACTGCGACCACTTGAGAGGCCGCATGGCCTCAAGCCTCGGGAGGGCAGTGTTCACCTCACGAGAGAACTGCTTGAAGATGCAGTTGGACGTGGGAGCCTGGGCTTCGCCGAGGATGCAGGCTATCGCGTGAGGATCCTAGTAGCAGTCGGTGTCAAAACCGGCCGATCTCGGGTAGGGGGTCCCAAACTGTGCGTCTGAGGATCGAAGGTAACAAGCGACATAGGGAACACGATGTTTTTACCCAGGTTCGGGCCCTCTTGATGGAGGTAAAACCCTACGTCCTGCTCGATTGTATTTGATGAGTATAGGGGTTCACTGGTGAGCGTCGGTCCTAAACAAATGGGTTTTAACCCCTTTCCGTGACGGCATTTGGAACCGTCGCCAAGTGAGTCTGGCGATAGGGGGGTCCTTCCCACACGACCCAGAAACCGTCGAGGATATGCCCTCCAAGCACGCACGCTCGGCAAAATGAGATCGTGTGCGACTGGCGAGCGCTCAAATATGGAAATATGTACAGTAGAGCTAAAAATACAATTATACAGCGAAATTGTTTCCGGTCACAAGTACATCCCACACAGTCAGTCCCCGCCAAACGTTTCTGTTCGAATGTACATCCCACACTGTCGCTCCAAGGAAAACGTTTCCGTTCACAGGTACATCACACACAATTTTTCCCGTTAAATTGTTTGCGTTATTGAATGTATCACACATGGTCCGTAGAAGAAACTGTGTGGCAAAGGCTCTCCATCACACATAGTTTTTATATGGTAAACGTTTGCGCAAGGTGGCCTAACGCAAATAGTTTTCAAGAGAAAGTCGTGTGTGATTGTTCATTGATCCAACACGGTTTATTCCTAGAAACTGTGTGCATTGCCCGAGGTCATCGTGATGGGGTCATGTACCTAGGGTAGGGTCACGAACCTGGTCTAAGTACCTTACCCAAGGACACCCTTAGAAGAGGTCGCCTTCCAGTCGACCAACGAGGGACTCACTCGACTGACTTGAAGGACTCGACCATGAAGACTCACTCGACCACCAGGAGGTCAAGAGGCACTCCGCACTGCAACGGCCTGTAATTAAGTAGGCTTTATGCTAGTAAAGACACTTTATGTGGGGCGTTACCAGTAACGCCCCAGACTTAACTCACCTTAAACCCTCTCCTACGTGGGTTGGCTGGGGTCCTGGCGCACTCTATATAAGCCACCCCCCTCCACAGGCAGAGGGGTTCGGCATCTTGTAACTCATATACTCATAATCCACTCGACCGCCTCCGGGCTCCGAGACGTAGGGCTGTTACTTCTTCCGAGAAGGGCCTGAACTCGTACATCCCTTGTGTTTACAACCTCTCCATAGCTAGGACCTTGCCTCTCCATACCTACCCCCCACTCTACTGTCAGGCTTAGAACCACGACAGTTGGCGCCCACCGTGGGGCCGGTGTTTTAGCGATTTTGTGGAGAAGTTGCGATTCTTCCGAGTACTTTCATCATGGTGTCTGCTGGAGTTTTGGTCGGGGGTCAAGAGATCCGTCTCGGCACTCTCACCTTCATCGCCGACGATTCCGCGTGGCTCCAGGAGGCTCCACTCGACGTAGATGCGCTCCCCGTCCGCGGTGCGACGCATTTTCGCGCATGTGTCCGCAGCGTTCTGCTGCGGCAACCGTCGACCCAGTATCGGTCGGCTCCTCCATCGTCCACCCTCCCGGTATCCCGCCAGCGCAAGCGCTCGGGCCGGTCGAGGCTTCAGCGATGGGTGAGGCACGCGGTGGCTCGCCAATCGGCCACCACCCAAGTAGCGGCAATCGAGCCCAACGAATCTCTCTACGGCCTGTTCGATCTGTCGACTGGCTCCGTAGAGACTGCATCCGAGTGCGGTAGCAGTGATCCAGCGGCGGAAATCTTGATGGTCGACGGGCCCCGCAGTCCCCCTGGCTTCGCCCGTGATGAGGGAGCAGGTGACGGAGGCGACCCCGCACGACGCCACGAAGAGTACCATCCCGAGCCACTCGACTCTCTGCAAAGAGAGGAACTTCGCCGCAGGAACGTGGATGCCCTGCGTACTCCCATCGCAGGAGAAACCCCCGAGGCTCGTGCCTTGGAGGAGGCGCGTCTGGCCAATTTGGCCGAGCGCACTCGACTGGAGAACCTTCAACGAGCACTCGACGAGCACGCGCGGCAACGAGTTCCCGACACCAGTCGACGTCAACTCTTCCCGCCGACTCAGGTATATCGAACCCCAATTCAGAATTTAGCAGCTGCGACCCGTATAGCAGAGTCCATCCAGCCTTCGCAGTCGGAAGCTGGCAGAGGTTTGCTGCAGATCAGGGATCTGCTCCGGGCAGCAGGAGATCAGAATTCAGCCGTGTCTCAGTCGCGCAACAGAATTCACAGTCGATCCGTCACTGTGAACACGGTTCAGTCGGCTCACAGCCCCAGATCGCCTCCGCGGCGTGAAGGGCGCGAGAATCGGCGAGATCAATATGGCGACAGACTCGACCGAGATGATAGGTGTCGAGTGCCCAATTCCCCTCCGAGGGGTGGGTCTTACGCTCCTCGGCAGCCAGATGACAGGCGTCAGTACAGTATAGGGCGAAGGGTTCCAGTCGACCCCAGAGAACCAGGCTTCGACGCGCGATCCATTATCGTGCAAGGTTTGGTCGACCGGAACAGAGCCCATCGGGGCGGACTCGACAGAGATGCGCCCATAAGCAGTCGAGTGCATGTTTCTGGTCCTGAATGTTTCAGCAGAGCTATCAGAGCCGCAGTTATCCCTCCCAATTTCAGGTTGGCAACAGGAGTCAGCAAGTTCACTGGTGAGTCTAAGCCTGAAACTTGGCTTGAAGACTACCGAGTGGCAGCTCAGATTGGTGGTGGGAACGACGAGGTGGCCATGAAACACTTGCCCCTCATGCTGGAAGGTTCTACCAGGGCATGGTTGACTCAATTACCTCCTAGCAACATTTACGCTTGGGAAGATCTGTCCCGAGTGTTCATCAGAACGTTTGAAGGGACTTGCAAGCGACCAGCTGGATTGACAGAGTTGCAAGTCTACGTGCAGAAGGCTAATGAGACCCTCAGAGAGTATATTCAGAGGTGGATCACTTTGCACCACACTGTGGAGAATGTGTCTGATCATCAGGCAGTCTGCGCCTTCAAGGATGGCGTCAAGAACAGAGAACTGAGTTTGAAGTTTGGTCGAACCGGTGACATGACCTTGAGTCGGATGATGGAGATTGCTACCAAGTACGCCAACGGCGAAGAAGAAGACCGACTCCGAAGCGGCAAGCACAAGCCGAGTCAGTCGGAAAAAGGAAACACCAGTCGGAAACAGAAGCGGAAGGCTGAACCAGCAGCTCCTGGAGAGGCTCTGGCCATGACTCAAGGAAAGTTTAAGGGGAAACCAAAAGGATCCTGGAACCCCAAGAAGGTAAAGGATAAAGAAGGGAACGACGTGATGGATATGCCATGTCACATCCATACGAAGAAAGACGAAGAGGGGAATATCATCTACCCGAAGCACACCACTCGCCAATGTCGACTCCTGATCCAGCAGTTTCAGGGAAAACAGTCTAAGGACAAGGAGAAGGAGTCAGACAAGGCCGAAGACAAGGAGGACAGTGAAGAAGGATATCCGCATATCAACTCCACTCTGATGATCTTTGCAGATGTGGAAAGCAGGAGTCGACTGAAAGTCATTAACCGAGAGGTGAACATGGTTGCCCCCGCAAAAGCAAATTATCTGAAATGGTCCCAAACACCCATCACATTCGACCAATCTGATCACCCGACTCATATTGCCACCCCTGGGAGGCAAGCTTTGGTGGTCGATCCAGTTGTCGAAGGCACTCGACTGACAAAGGTGCTGATGGATGGTGGAAGCGGGCTGAATTTGTTGTATGCAGACACACTAAAAGGAATGGGCATTCCGATGTCCCGACTGAGCACTAGTAACATGAGCTTTCATGGAGTTATACCAGGGAAGAAGGCCGAGTCACTCGGCCAAATAGCTTTGGACGTGGTGTTTGGTGATTCGAAGCATTTTCGCAAAGAAAAGTTGACGTTTGAGGTCGTGGATTTTCAGAGTGCATATCATGCCATTTTGGGGAGACCAGCTTACGCACGGTTCATGGCTCGACCATGTTACGTGTACCTCAAATTGAAGATGCCCGGCCCCAAAGGAGTGATCACTGTCACCGGTGATCGGAAAAAGGCAGAAGAGTGCTTTCAGAAGGGCTCCAAGATTGCCGATTCCCAGGTGACAGCGGTCGAGTTCGAAGAATACAAGCAAAACGCAGATCCGAGTGACTTGCTGCGATCAAAGAAACCCGCCACAGAGTCTGCATTCCAGTCGTCCGGTGAGACGAAACCTGTTCACATTCACCCGACCGATCCCGATGCAGCTCCGACCCGTATCTCCACAACACTCGACCCAAAATAGGAAGAAGCGCTCATCCAGTTCCTCCGTGAGAACTGGGACATTTTTGCATGGAAGCCCGCTGACATGCCAGGTGTTCCCAGGGGACTGGCTGAGCATCGCCTAAGAGTCGACTCATCAGCAAAACCAGTCAAAGAGCATCTTCGACGGTCCGCCGTCCAGAAGAGAAAAGCCATTGGTGAAGAAGTGGCTCGACTGTTGGCGGCCGGATTTATCCGGGAGATATACCACTCCGAGTGGCTCGCTAATGTCGTCATGGTTCCTAAGAAGGACAAGTCGCTCCGAATGTGCATTGATTTCAAACACATCAACCGGGCCTGCCCGAAAGATCATTTTCCTCTCCCTCGCATAGATCAAATTGTTGACTCGACCGCGGGATGCGAGAGGTTATCTTTTTTAGATGCCTACTCCGGGTACCACCAGATCCGTCTGTACGGACCCGACGAGGTAAAAACAGCTTTCATCACTCCATTCGGGTGCTTCTGCTATATCACCATGCCATTCGGCCTCAAAAATGCCGGAGCCACATTTATGCGAATGATTCAGAAGTGTCTACTCACTCAAATCAGTCAGAATGTGGAAGCATATATGGATGATATTATTGTCAAGTCACGAAAAGGTTCCGACCTGCTCGCTGATCTCGCCGAAACATTTGCCAATCTCAGAAGATATGATATCAAGCTCAATCCATCAAAGTGCACATTTGGAGTTCCTGGTGGCAAGTTACTCGGTTTTCTTGTTTCCGAACGGGGAATCGACGCTAACCCAGAGAAGATTGGCACTATTCTCCGAATGAAACACCCTGTGCGAGTGCACGATGTCCAGAAGCTTACTGGATGCTTGGCCGCATTAAGTCGATTCATCTCACGACTCGGTGAAAAGGCATTGCCTCTTTACCGACTGATGAAGAAGACAGACAAGTTCGAGTGGACTCCATAAGCTGATGCAGCGTTTGCCGAGCTAAAAGCTCTGCTCTCCACCCAGCCGGTGCTTGCTGCTCCAATCAGCAAAGAGCCTCTGTTGCTCTATATCGCAGCCACAGGACAAGTCGTCAGTACTTTGCTAACGGTCGAGCGGGAGGAAGAAGGAAAAACTCTCAAAGTTCAGCGCCCAGTGTATTATTTGTCTGAAGTCTTGACTCCATCCAAGCAGAGATATCCTCATTATCAAAAGCTTGTGTATGGAATATACATGACCACAAAGAAGGTTGCTCATTATTTTTCTGATCATTCCATCACAGTCGTCAGCGACGCTCCACTATCAGAGATTTTGCACAACAGAGATGCAACTGGTCGAGTGGCCAAATGGGCGATTGGACTTCTTCCCCTTGATATCAAGTTTGAGGCAAAGAAAGCCATTAAGTCCCAGGCAATAGCAGATTTCCTCGCCGAGTGGATTGAACAGCAGCATCCGACTGAAGTTCACTCGGAGCATTGGACCATGTTCTTTGATGGCTCTAAGATGTTGAATGGTTCCGATGCTGGGGTTGTCCTGGTTTCCCCCAGAGGAGATAAGCTCAGATATGTGCTCCAGATTCACTTTGATTCCTCCAACAATGAGGCAGAATATGAGGCCCTCTTATATGGGTTGCGCATGGCCATTTCACTCGGCGTCCGTCGCCTGATGGTCTATGGCGACTCGGATTTAGTGGTCAACCAGGTGATGAAAGAGTGGGACGTGAGAAGCCCAGCCATGACTGGATACTGCAGTGCAGTGAGGAAGCTGGAAAAGAAGTTCGAGGGGTTGGAGCTCCATCATATACCCCGACTGAAAAATCAAGCAGCTGATGATCTAGCAAAGATAGGTTCCAAGAGAGAAGCCATTCCGAGTGGTGTGTTCTTGGAGCATATACACACTCCGTCAGTCAAAGAAGATCCTTTCACCGAAGAAACTCCACAGCCCAAGAGTGCCACAGATCCGACTGAAGTTGAAGTCCCAGCGGTGGTCGACTTGATCATGGAGGTTTTGGAGGTCATTCCCGACTGGATAGTTCCGTATGTCGCATATATCCTGAGAAAAGAGCTTCCGGAGGATGAGGAAGAGGCTCGACAGATCGTCCGTCGATCTAAGGCCTTTACCGTAATCAAAGGACAGTTATACAGAGAAAGCGCGACTGGAGTTGGTCAGAAGTGCATAACACCAGAAGAAGGTCGACTCATCCTCAATGATATTCACTCGGGGACCTGTGGTCATCATGCGTCCTCTCGGACCATCGTGGCCAAAGCATACCGAGCCGGATTTTACTGGCCAAAGGCGAATGAGATGGCAAAAGATATAGTGGATAAGTGCGAGGGATGTCAGTTCTACTCGAATATGTTGCACAAACCTGCGTCGGCCCTGAAGACCATCCCACTCGTCTGGCCTTTCGCAGTATGGGGACTGGACATGGTCGGTCCTTTGAGAACAGGACGAAGTGGCTTCACGCATGTACTGGTGGCAGTCGACAAGTTCACCAAGTGGATCGAGGCTAAACCAATCAAGAGCCATGACACCGGTACTGCTGTTAGCTTCATCAGGGAACTAATATTCAGATATGGTGTCCCACACAGCATCATCACGGATAATGGGTCGAACTTTGACTCGGAGGAATTCAGAGATTTCTGCAACTCCCAAGGCACACGGGTCGACTACGCTTCAGTCGCCCATCCGCAGTCGAATGGACAAGCAGAGCGAGCTAATGGACTGATTCTTAAGGGATTGAAGCCTCGACTGATGCATGATCTCAAACACGCGGCTGGAGCTTGGGTCGACGAACTTCCCTCGGTGCTTTGGGGGCTGCGGACCACACCTAATCGGTCGACCGGAAGAACTCCATTCTTCTTGGTCTACGGAGCTGAAGCAGTCTTGCCGAGTGATCTTCTCCACAATGCTCCTCGAGTTGAAATTTACAACGAAGCAGAGGCTGAACAAGCGCGGCAGGACGCAGCCGACCTTTTGGAGGAAGAAAGGGAGATGGCTCTGATCCGCTCGACCATCTACCAACAAGATTTGCGTCGTTTCCACGCCAGAAATGTGAGAGGTCGAGCCTTCCAGGAAGGGGATTTAGTTCTCCGAGTGGATCAGCACAAACCACACAAGCTTGCTCCTTCTTGGGAAGGCCCCTTCATCGTCACCAAGGTTCTCCACAACGGGGCGTACCGTCTTTACAACGTCGAGCATAATATCGACGAGCCCCGAGCTTGGAACGCGGAGCTACTCCGCCCATTTTACACTTAAGTTTTATCACTCGGATGAGTTGCAATAAAGTACTTCTGTAGTTCATGGACCTCAAAATAATAGTGTCATAGTTCCTCCATAATTTTTGTCACTTTTTATTTTTGTCCACAATAAAATTCCCCCCTCAGTGGGTGACTTAGACGCGAATCAGTTTCGCCTAAGTTTGTAAAAATCCTACCGAGTGGTGAGCCAGACTCTCACTCGGAGGCTTAGCTGCGAATCCGTTTCGCCTAAGTTATCAAAATCCTACCGAGTGAAGAGCAAGCCTCTCACTCGGGGGCTTAGCTGCAGCCCTGTGCTCGCCTAAGTTACAAAAATCCTACCGAGTGAGGAGCAACCCTCTCACTCGGGGGCTTAGCTGCAGCCCTGTGCTCGCCTAAGTTGTCAAAAATCCTACCGAGTGAGGAGCAACCCTCTCACTCGGGGGCTTAGCTGCAGCCCTGTGCTCGCCTAAGTTGTCAAAAATCCTACCGAGTGAAGAGCAGACCTCTCACTCGGGGGCTTAGCTGCAGTCCAAGCACTC
>NC_041382.1:389721325-389756220 GCF_002162155.2 Triticum dicoccoides
GTAAAGAGCAGACCTCTCACTCGGGGGCTTAGCTGCAGTCCAAGCACTCGCCTAAGTTACAAAAATCCTACCGAGTGAAGAGCAAGCCTCTCACTCGGGGGCTTAGCTGCAGTCCAAGCACTCGCCTAAGTTATGAAAATCCTACCGAGTGAAGAGCAACCCTCTCACTCGGAGGCTTAGCTGCAGCCCTGTGCTCGCCTAAGTTATAAAAATCCTACCGAGTGACGAGCAACCCTCTCACTCGGAGGCTTAGCTGCAGCCCTGTGCTCGCCTAAGTTATAGAAATCCTACTGAGTGGTAAGTCGGGCTTCCACTCGGGGGCTTAGCCGCAGCCCAGTGCTCGCCTAAGTGGACTAAAGAATAAGTCGATTGCAGTAAAGACGCCTTGCTTTGAACCTACAAAAGACATTTCGAGCCAAAGGCAATCATATTCAAGCACCAAAGTCAAGTTTGAATCGATATCTAAAGGAACCGAAAGTGCTCAGGTGTTAAGCTTGTTAAGGTTTATCGGTTACAATTCCACTCGGCATACCGAGGCAAATTTAAAGCGTCGAGCCAGAAGAAGTTTTTTACCCCTCCTGTGGAGGGCTGGAAGGTGCAACGAATTCATCAAGGTCAATTCCGTCGGCGATCCGAGTGGCAGCTGCAAGGAAAGTTTCCATAAAGGACCTGAAGTCGTGTTTCTTGGTGTTGGCCACCCGAAGAGCCGCCAGCTTCTCTTCTCGCGCATCTTTACAGTGGACTCGGGCCAGACACAGAGCAACATCTGCACCACACCGAGCCGAGGACTTCTTCCATTCCTGCACTCGACCAGGGATCGTGTTCAAACGGGTCATCAGCGACTCAAGGTCATTCTGAAGTGTCTCCTCGGGCCAGAGCGTCGAGTCGATGCGAGATGTGGCGGCCTTCAGCCTTGCGAGATAGTCCACGACAGCTGCAACACGAGACTCCAATCGGAAAACATCCATGGCAACTTCGTCGTTCACAGGAGAATTGACGGGGTCGAGGTTTGGCTCCAGCCGGCTGGTTTCTTCTTCAAAGTTTTGACAAAATTCTGCAAGAATGATCACTAAGTCAAGGAGATGGTCGAATGGAAAAACCACAATTGGAAATGTTTGCCAAGCATAGAGGTTTACCTTCAAGCATAAGAAACAGCTTCTTGGCAAGAGCACTCAGGAAGGCCTCCAGATCAGTTTTCTTCCCAGTCAATTTGCTGACTTGGTCGGTCAGGGCAGCTTTATCAGTTTTTAGTCGACTGACCTCCTTGTTGGCAATCCCAAGAGCAGCTTTCAGATTGGTATTGTCTTGTTCAAGCTTGGTAACTGAAGCTAACTTCTCGTCAGCAAGCTTGATCTTCTCAGCTAGTTAGAGGTCTTTCTTCTGTTGGGCCTCCCTTACCTTACCTGCAAGTTACAGCAAGATCAGATTTTGAAACAAGCAAGGGGAAAAGCAGTCGTCAGGGTCTCACCAAACATACCTTCGGTCTCCTCCTTGGCCTTCGTCAGCTTCTCCTGAACCAGCTTCAAGCTCAGCTTGAGTTGAGTGTGCTTGTTTTCCAGCTCAGAATAGCGAGCCACAAGATCACAAGAGTTCTGCGAAGAACCAATCGACTAAATGTCAAATATAATTCACTTCCGAGTGAAAAAGGAAAAAACACACGTTTCTAAGACTACAGCCGAATACAAGCATTCGACCGTAGTCTCGGGGACTACACCCAGTGGGTGCACTCAGCGTGCCCCCACTAATCCCGTTGAAGACAAAGTCGACCAGTCGACCTCAAAAAAAAAAAGAGCGAGATGCATTCTCTAAGACTGTGATCAGCTGCAAGCAGTCGACCACAGTCTCGGGGACTACACCCAGTGGGTGCACTCAGCGTGCCCCCACCGGTTTGTGAAATCCAGTCGACATAGTCGACTGACAGAAAGATTGACATTGTAAAGCCTAAGGCCGACTGCCAGCAGTCGACCTTAGCCTTGGGGACTACACCCAGTGGGTGCACTCAGCGTGCCCCCACCGGTTTGTGAAATCCAGTCGACATAGTCGACTGACAGAAAGATTGACATCGTAAAGCCTAAGGCCGACTGCCAGCAGTCGACCTTAGCCTTGGGGACTACACCCAGCGGGTGCACTCAGCGTGCCCCCGCTAATACGGAGTTTAATCGACACACCCACTGGGTGACTACTATAAATCCCGGAAAGGAAAAGTTTTTGGTAGCATATCCAACAGAACAAACGGTGGTCGACTGACCTGAACATTGCTTTGGAGGGCAGAACTGGCGTCATATGCCGCCTGGCTCGCATCCCGGATGGTCTTCAGCTGCTCCATCATGATTCCCGCCTTGCGTATTGCCTCCTTCGCCGCGCCAGCTTGGTCCTCCGGGACGTGGTGCGTTGTGAAGAGGGAGGGCTGCTGAGCACTCGTCAATGGATCTGCGAAGGACACCGTGTGTCGAGTGGTGCTCCCTTCCTCCACAGTCGGAATCTCAGGCGCCGTCACATCCTGAGGCACCTTACTGGCGGACGCTTTCCGACCCCTCCTGCGCTTCAGTGGTTCTTCATCCTCATCATCATCAGGGAGATCGATAACAACATTGGGTGGGGCTACGGAGAAGAATCAGGATCAGAGATCGCGAGTCAGTCGACTAAGAACGGTGTTAAGAATACAGTACCTGGTTTCGAAGTTGCTGCGTCCTCCATCTCGTGGTCATCAGCCCGGGCCGAGGTTTCAGAAGTAGCAGCACTACAACTCCAAAGGATCAGTCGACTAACTTCAGCGTCGACCAGAGACAAAGTTCACACAAAATAAGAAGACTTAAGCAGCACGATTACCCTGATATGGTGGGGATGGACACCTTCATCTTCGGCAGGAGCTTGATCGGCTTCGACGAGGCCGCCCTGGGCTGCTTCGGCGCCTTTTCAGTCGGCACCGGAGAGGTGGTCCGAGGGCGCTTGGTCGACTGAGCAACGGTCGCAACCCCCTTGCCACGTTCAGTCGAAGGGTCGTGGACAAGCTTCGACCGCCTTTCTGAACGCGGTGGTACGACCTCCTCCTCCTCTTCCTCCTCGTCTTCAGCGTCATCTTCATCACCGTCATCATCATCATCGTCGTCATCATCCTCAGCAACGTCCGAGTCCCATTCCTCCTCCTCCTGGCTCTTGCCCCCACTCGCCTCACCCTCCTCAGTCGGAGCTTGTGCCCCATTGGGCATCGAGTACAGCTCGGTGAGGGCCTAGCAGATATCAAGACAAGGATCAGTCGACCAGTCGGCAGGGTAGACAGAAATGAATGCGACAAGAACGCAGTGGAGGGCAGAGCAAGTGTACCTTGTTTGGGTCGCTGTTGTGGTCGAGTGGAGGAATCCTTCTGGCTCCGCGTGGGTTGTCCTTATTTCCGGTAACGGCTACCATCCATCTTTCCAGAGTGACGTCGTCGACTGCTTCTGGATGGACTCTAGTCTCGTCTTCAGTCCCACAGTACAACCACATGCAGTGGCTCCGGAACTGAAGGGGCTGGATGCGACGCCTAAGGAAGACCTCCAGGAGATCCATGCCCGTCACTCCCTCCCGAACCAACTGCACCACGCGCTCCATCAACATCTTCACGTCAGCTTTCTCCTCCGGAATCAACTTCAGAGGGGAGGGCTTGTTCACTCGGTCCATGGTAAACGGAGGGAGTCCACTCGACTGCCCTGGCGTCGACTGGACCTGGCAGTAGAACCAAGTCGCCTGCCAGCCTCTGACGGACTCGGGAAAGGTCATGGGCGGGAAGGTGCTCTTATTCCTCACCTGGATCCCCAGACCCCCACACATTTGGACGACTCGGGTTCTCTCATCACCTGGGCTCGCCTTCTTCACGGTCTGAGAGCGACACGTGAATATATGTTTGAACAAACCCCAGTGCGGTCGACAGCCCAGGAAACCCTCACACATGGACACGAACGCGGCAAGATAGGCAATAGAGTTTGGGGTAAAGTGGTGGAGCTGCGCTCCAAAGAAATTCAAGAAGCCACGGAAGAAAACACTCGGCGGCAAGGAAAATCCACGATCAACATGGGTGGCCAAGAGCACACACTCACCCTCTTCTGGCTGGGGCTGCCACTCCTTCCCCGGAAGCCTTGCAGCTCCATGAGGGATCAAGCCCTCGTTGGCCATGTCGAGGAGGTCATTTTCTGTGATGGTCGACTGGATCCAGTCTCCTTGGACCCAGCCCTTCGGCAGGCGGGATCTGGACAAGGACCCGCCGCGGCTGGTGGATCTCCCCTTTGCCTTCTCCGACGCCGACGCCTTCTTCGCACGTTCCAGCGCCGCCGTCTTCTCCTTGGCCATGGTTGCCGGCGAGATGCGCGAAGGGAAGTTGTGCGGGGGCGAGAGCAAGCGCGCTGGGCGGGGACGAAGGGAGCAGGGAGAGAGAGAGAGAATGCTGAGGCACAGCACAGAAATCCTCGCCGGGCGCATTTATAAGGTCCCTTCCGAGTGGATGACAGGTGGGCCCGGTCGATCTAATCATATCCGGGAGCAGTTATGCAGACGGGATACGTGGCGAAGAAAGCGGCGCGGAGATCGAGGCGTCTATGTCCCATCCCATCCGAACGCCGCGGCCCGCTCCACTTCGCGCGCGTCCCCAAATTTCGCATCCCGCGGAATCCGCGAACGGCAGATCAGTCTGTCAGACGCGGAGTTTCCCGCGATCCATCACTCGGGGATTGTCGAAGCCCGAAATATCACTCGACGAAAGAAGAGAATGAATCGAGTCGACTGAAGACAAGTTGCTCACCATCAACGAAGAGATTCTTTGGTCCAGAACAATGCATGACCAGAGCGCAAAGGTTAATCGGAAACGACATCAACTCCTTCCTCACTCGAAGCCACGATCCATTCGGGGGCTAATGATGGGGTCATGTACCTAGGGTAGGGTCACGAACCTGGTCTAAGTACCTTACCCAAGGACACCCTTAGAAGAGGTCGCCTTCCAGTCGACCAACGAGGGACTCACTCGACTGACTTGAAGGACTCGACCATGAAGACTCACTCGACCACCAGGAGGTCAAGAGGCACTCCGCACTGCAACGGCCTGTAATTAAGTAGGCTTTATGATAGTAAAGACACTTTATGTGGGGCGTTACCAGTAACGCCCCAGACTTAACTCACCTTAAACCCTCTCCTACGTGGGCTGGCTGGGGTCCTGGCGCACTCTATATAAGCCACCCCCCTCCACAGGCAGAGGGGTTCGGCATCTTGTAACTCATATACTCATAATCCACTCGACCGCCTCCGGGCTCCGAGACGTAGGGTTGTTACTTCTTCCGAGAAGGGCCTGAACTCGTACATCCCTTGTGTTTACAACCTCTCCATAGCTAGGACCTTGCCTGTCCATACCTACCCCCCACTCTACTGTCAGGCTTAGAACCACGACACATCGCCCATGGTATTTTTTTTTAACAACGTTTGGAATAGCAAAACCAAATTAGTAGGCTAATTCACCATTAGCAGGCTAATTATCTGATTATTCATAATCCATTTATTAATCTATTTGAAATTTCATATTAACCGCACAATATATTTCATTTCCATATTAAGGAAGCAGAATTTCATAATTGAAATACATCAGAGTACAACACGATATAGCTTCAGCTCTCAGCTACCCCATTACACAACTGCACCAGCAGCAAGTTCCACATGCAACATGTAGAACCTTTCGAAATTAGAATCATAGACGGTATATTGACAGATGCATCTGATCTGGAAAACTGCTGAAGCGGAAGGCGAATATTGAGCCTTCATTCATGTTGAAGGTCTTTGCATCTTTAGGCCAGTGCCTGTGCATGATTGACCGTCCGTCCTTCGTCCTCTTCAGGAACACTTCAATATTGAACCGTGGGTGTTGTATGAATACCTTCCTCGCCTCCTGACCATAGAGGTGGTTTGAGAGGTAATCATTAGTGAACTACTTTGGAAAGGCCTGAAAACAAGGATGTGCATAATACCTTCTGTATATTGGAAATGGGGCAAAGGAATAAAAAAAAGGCAAGGTATAATAGTTAGTACCATCTTGTAGTGAACTGATGTCTTCATTGTGCAGACAAAGATCTTGTTGTGTTTTGTCGCTAATTTCTTTATCCTAACAATCTTTCTGAGTTTCTTGATTTGATTGATATTCATGGACAACTCATATCCCCATATGCAAAAAGGGTCGAACAGTGGGTCAAAACCTCTAACAGTAGGACCTACATGTGCAAGACCAAATTGTTAAAAACCAAAATATTAGAATGGTCCCTGCAATTGCACAATAATGTGCTATTAGAGAACGGACCATGCACGTGCTAACCTCGATTGTAAACCTTAGTGCTTCCCATTGTTTCCCTGCAACACATATAAGCTAGTTAGTCATCAGGTTAAGTAAGGGTTCGCATGCTACCAGTAAAATATGTTGATGAAAAATAAGCACATTGCAGATTCATCAGATTAATTCAAGCCATGCGAAAAAACAATTTACCCAAACCAAGCATGATTAAGAACTAGGAAATATGGAACTTGTATATGTTTCTCATGTATTAAATGCAGCCAAATTCGATTTATTCCTCACATGCACAACAATACAAAATGTTATCGTATTGCAGAATTGAACCAAGCAGTTAACTAACCACCACAACAAATGAACCAAACATTAACTGAGCACCACCTTGCACAATATAACATACTCCTAATAGAAGATCAGATAGCTAACCAAATAGTTAACTACAGCCAATTGTAGCAATTGTATTTGTTTCTCATGTATTTACTATAGCCAAATTCAATTTATTCCTCACATGATATACAATAATAGAATGCACCCACAACTATTGAACATCGCATTCCAGAATTGAACCAAATAGTTAACTAAACACTATAACACAAATGAACCAAACGTTAACTGAGCACCACATTGCACAATGTATAACCAAACCAAGCATGCTTGACAACTTGGAAATATAGCAATTGTATTCATTTCTCATGTATTTTGTAAAGATAAATTTGATTTATTTCTCACACGGAAGACAATACAAAATTGCAGCCTGAAGAATTGAACATCACATTTGTAGAATTGAACCAAACAGTTAACTGGAGACGACAACTAATTAACAAAACATTTAATAAGTGAGCACCACACTGCACGACATATAGAACATATACACTAGAGCAACAGATTGCATGGTAAAATTAGATAGCACAATTCACTAGAATTTGTGAAGGAAAGGCAGGAGCAGCACACGCAACGGGTAAACCGAGCATGCATAACCGGTGTAGCTAGCAAATGGGAAGGTGCTCCTCCAAGATCTGGGGGTCGGCATGAATGGCAGCCATCGCGACCTCATCCGCGCGTGCGGCCGCGATTTGCTTCTCCGCTGCCAAATGCTCCTTGAGATCCTGGCTATACTACATGCACCATGGCTTAGGGCGGCGCTTATTTTGCGGAGGGTTCGGTGATTTGGGTGGAAGGTGTCGCGCTCGCACTGGCAATCGGGGCATGTGGGATGTGGAATGAGGAGGAGGATGGGGGTTAGGTGTGGATTACCTGCCTGGATAGACGAGGCCGAGCAGCATGAAGGAGGGTCGCCAACATGGAGGCTGCGCTGCAAGCAAGGAGTGAAGGTTTCAACTTGGAAAAGAAGGCGGAAAGAGGGGAAATGTGGCTTTTGGTAAGGGGGGGGTGGAGCGGGGAGGTAGATATTTCTGCGGAAGCCGAAAATTTGGAATCGCTTCAGCCAAAAAAAATTGACGCACAAAGTGTCATCAGACACGATCCCTTATTCAGAACTGTGTACGATATGTGGACATCACAAACGATTCAGATAGCTAACCCATGTGTGATGAGTTTGAACATCAAAAGTTTTGGTTCGAATTTCCATGGTTACAGTGGTCATCCACGTCATTGCATAATTTGGGTACACAAAGGAGACTACAGCACACCTACACTTCTTAGTCGAGCAAGTTCAAAAATTTAAACAAAGCTAGCTGACCTAAAAATTACTCTAACAAATTAAAGACTGACGCTCTTAATTAAACAAAACAAAGAGTACTACTACGGCTGGTGCTCGTCGATCTCCACCGCCGCCTCCATGTCCAGCTCGCGCCCGACGGTCTCCTGGGGAAGGGGCTCCATGGCATCCATCGCACCATACTCGGCAAGCATCTCGCCATCCGCGTCCACCATCTCTTTGGAAAAGACCGCCATGAGCTGGGCATGGGCGGACGCGATCTGGGCTTGGACGGGTTCCATCGTCGCAAGGTATGCGGCGGAGGAACGGACGGCTGCTCGAACGCTCTTGGCGATTGCCAGCTCTTCGGCCATGGGTTGCCGACCGTTGTCGGAGAAGCTTCGCTCGATTTGTGCAGTGACCGCCAGGAGCTGGGCATGGGCGGCCTCCATCAGGGCTAAGGTCGCCGCTGCGGAACGGACAGCTGTTGTGCCGCTCTCGCCAGTTGTTATCCCCAAGGCAGATGTTGTTGTCGCCACTTGAGAAGCAACAGCGGCCGTTTGGGCTGCCTTTGCCACCTAGTCGCAGATTGCGGCCGCGCTCATGCACCTTGTTAGCACGCGGATGGCAGCTGCGGCCGCGCTCTCGCCAGAGTGGGATATCGAAGTTGCCCTCACGACGCAGGTCCACGTGCCCATCTTTCATCGGTGACGATTGAACAGTGAAATGATATTTGGGGAGCGAGCTAGTGTGCTTGAGACGCCGGCTATGGACTGTAGCTGACGCACGTTCTCGCGTAAGCCATAGGTATACCATACACCGACGGTGCTCTAGGATATTTTGTGCTGCATCTCACACAGTTGCTGATAATAAACTGTGTGCGATCTACTTGATTTTTCATCTTGATTTGAATTACATAATGGGGTCACGGCGGCAATGGACGGTGTTTGAATTGCTAGACCTTTTATCTAGAGTGAACATACAACTATATGTGTGTCATAAAAGAATTGGAATTATTCAGGGTTCGTTTGAACATTTTATACATTAAATTGGTTTTCTAGCCATTTCAGGTGCATAATTCAAATTTGAACTACATGCACATGCTCCAGTGCATATAAATTGGTTCAAAAATCAAATTTGTGTCCTTGGGTGCATGCTTAGGTCCCATGCAAGAAATGGGAATGAATTTCAAACACCCTGCCACCGTCACTCGGCCGCAAACATTGAGATACATGGCTTTTAAATTCTAGTAAATCCAAAAGTCGTTTGAAATTCATGAAACTTGGCATGCTATCATGGAGTAGCATTAACATGCCGTGGTAATTTTTTTGTCCCATTTGGGGGAGGTTTGGGCATAAGCTTCTCACAAACCAGAGCTTCTCACAACAAGCGTGATGGTTTCGGTAGGGAACGTGCCACCTTTGGGGACAAAATGATATTTGTTGCCTCTTATTGCTTTCAAAAAATTCTCGTGTTGTGTGAATTTTTGTGATTTTTCGGGGTTCGTTTGGACATTTTTATGTATTAACTGAGTTTTCAATGCATTTATGTGCATAATTCAAATTTGAACTACATGCACATGCTCCAGTGCATATAAATTGGTTGAAGAATCAAATTTGTGTCCTTGGGTGCATGCTTAGGTCCCATGCAAGAAATGGGAATGAATTTCAAACACCATGGAACCGTTGGTTGCCGGCAAAACATTGAGATGCCTGGTTTTTAAATTCTAGTAAATCCAAAACCTATCTGAAATTCACGAAACTTGGCATGCTATCATGGAGGGGCATCAACATGTCGTGGAAAAACATTTGTCCCATTTGGGGCAGGTTCGGGTATATGCTTCTCACAAACCGGAGCTTCTCACAACAAGCATGATGGTTTTCGATAGGGAACGTCCCACCTTTGGGGATGAAACGATATCAATTGCCTCTTATTGCTTTCAAATTTTTTCTTGTGTCAACATAGAATAACAGGAGTGTTGTGTGAATTTTTGTGATTTTTTGGGGTTCGTTTGGAAATTTTTACGCATTAACAGAGTTTTCAATGCATTTATGTGCATAATTCTAATTTGAACGACATGCACATGCTCCATCGCATATAAATTGGTTGGAAAATCAAATCTGTGTCCTTGGGTGCATGCTTAGGTCCCATGCAAGAAATGGGAATGAAATTTCAAACACCATGGCACCGTTGATTGCCGGCAAAACATTGAGATGTCTGGTTTTTAAATTCTAGTAAATCCAAAACCCGTCTGAAATTCGTGAAACTTGGCATGCTATCATGGAGTGGCATCAACATGTCTTGGTAAAAAATTTGTCCCATTTGGGGCAGGTTTGGGTATATGCTTCTCACAAACCAGAGCTTCTCACAACAAGCATGATGGTTTTCGGTAGGGAATGTCCCACCTTTGGGGACGAAACATTATCCATTGCCTCTTATTGTTTTCAATTTTTTTCTCATGTCAACATAGAACAACAGGAGTGTTGTGTGAAGTTTTGTGATTTTTTTGGGGTTCGTTTGGACATTTTTATGCATTAACTGAGTTTTCCATGCATTTATGTGCATAATTCAAATTTGAACTACATGGACGTGCTCCGGTGCATATAAATTGGTTGAAAAATCAAATTTGTGTCCTTGGGTGCATGATTAGGTACCATGCAAGAAATGGGAATGAATTTCAAACACCATGGAACCGTTGATTGCCGGCAAAACATTGAGATGCCTGGTTCTTAAATTCTAGTAAATCCAAAACCCGTTTGAGATTCATGAAACTTGGCATGCTATCATGGAGCGGCATCAACATGCCATGGTAAAAAATTTGTCCTATTTGGGGCAGGTTTGGGTATATGCTTCTCACAAACTGGAGCTTCTCACAACAAGCATGATGGTTTTCGATAGGGAACGTCCCACCTTTGGGGACGAAACGATATCCATTGCCTCTTATTGCTTTCAATTTTTTTTCTTGTGTCAACATAGAACAATAGGAGTGTTGTGTGATTTTTTGTGATTTTTTGGGGTTCGTTTGGACATTTTTAAGCATTAACTGAGTTTTCAATGCATTTTTGTGCATAATTCAAATTTGAACTACATCCACATGCTCCAGCGCATATAAATTGGTTGGAAAATCAAATCTGTGTCCTTGGGTGCATGCTTAGGTCCCATGCTAGAAATGGGAATGAATTTCAAACACCAGGGCACCATTGATTGCCGATAGAACATTGAGATGCCTGGTTTTTAAATTCTAGTAAATCCAAAACCCGTCTGAAATTCATAAAACTTGGCATGCTATCATGGAGCGGCATCAACATGCCGTGGTAAAAATTTTGTCCCATTTGTGGAGGTTTGGGTATATGCTTCTCACAAACCGGAGCTTCTCACAACAAGCATGATGGTTTTCGATAGGGTTGTCCCACCTTTGGGAACGAAACGATATCCATTCCCTCTTATTGCTTTCAATTTTTTTTCTCATGTCAACATAGAACAACAGGAGTATTTGGTGTATTTTTGTGATTATTATTATCCATTAACTAAGTTTTCAATGCATTTATGTGCATAATTCAAATTTGAACTATATGCACATGCTCCAACGCATATAAATTGGTTGAAAAATCAAATATGTGTCCTAGGGTGCATTCATAGGTCTCATGCAAGAAATGGGAATGAATTTCAAACACCAGGGCACCGTTGATTGCCGGCAAAACATTGAGATGCCTGGTTTTTAAATTTTAGTAAATCCAAAACATGTCTGAAATTCATGAAACTTGGCATGCTATCATGGAGCGGCATCAACATGCTGTGGTAAAAATTTTGTCCCATTTGGGGCATGTTTGGGTATATGCTTCTCACAAACCGGAGCTTCTCACAACAAGCATGGTAGTTTTCGGTAGGGAACGTCCCACCTTTGGGGACGAAACGATATCCATTGCCTCTTATTGCTTTCAAAAAATTTCTTGTGTCAACACAGAACTACATGAGTGTTGTGTGATTTTTTGTGATTTTTTGGGGTTCCTTTGGACATTTTTAGGCATTAACTGAGTTTTCAATGCATTTATGTGCATAATTCAAATTTGAACTACATGCACATGCTCCAGTGCATATAAATTGGTTGAAAAATCGAATATGTGTCCTTGGGTGCATGCTTAGGTCCCATGCAACAAATGGAATGAATTTCAAACACCAGGGCACCGTTGATTGTCGGCAAAACATTGAGATGCCTGGTTTTTAAATTCTAGTAAATCCAAAACTCGTCTGAAATTCATGAAACTTGGCATGCTATCATGGAATGGCACCCGACATGTTGTGGTATTTTTCATGTCTATTTTGAGAGAAGGCGCGCTCGAATAATGACAGCGAACAAAGACATTTTGAAAAGTAGTTAAACTCCACCACCCCCTTTGTTGATACCGATGCATATGTAGTTAGTTCTGATGTAAGTCTTGTTGGGTACATTTGCACTCACGTTTGCTTAATTTATGTTTTGCAGAGAGACTTCAGTCTCGCTAGTAGTTCCACGTGGACTTCGACGTTTAGCTTGATACCTCAGCTACGATCTTATACCCTTGGGAGGGTCTTGTAGATAGTCAGGCTTCTGAGCCTTCTTCATTTGTAGTTGTCTGTACTCAGACAAGTTAATCTTCCGCATGTGCTTGTTGCTTGCATGATCTGTATGTTGGGTCATGAGACCCATGTTTGTTATATCTCGCTCCTCGGAGCCTAATGAATAAATGCTTTGAGTCATAGAGTTTTATTGTGATGCCATGTTGTATTTACACATATCGAGCATATTGTGTGTATGATTGAAATGCTTGGTATGTGTGGGATCCAACAACCTAGATGTTTATCCTTGGTAGCCTCTCTTATGGGCAAATGTAGTCTTGTGCTTCCATGAGCCATAGTAGTCCGCTACATCCCGGTTCACCGGAGTCCTGCTAGCCCCACACTACTGCTCCGGAACACTTGACTGGTCGGCATGTGTTTCACTTCGTTCCGGTGTCTGTCCCTTCGGGAAAATGTCACGCGGTGACATCCGGAGTCCTGCCTAGCCTGCTACAGCCCGGGTTCCCAGAGTCCTGTTAGCCCAATGCTACAGCCCGGATTCGCACGCTGTTGACCGACATGCTCGATTTTGATTCCTGTATGCTTGTCCCCGTAAGTTAGTGCCACTTTGGGTTCACGACTAGTCATGTCGGCCCGGGTTCTCTGTCATATGGATGCTAGCGACACTATCATATACGTGAGCCAAAAGGCGCAAATGGTCCCGGGCCATGGTAAGGCGACACCCATGGGAATACCGTGCGTGAGGCCGCAAAGTGATATGAGGTGTTACCGGCTAGACCGATGTGACTTGGAATCGGGGTCCTGACACGGACATCGCGCACAGGCTCCCTGCCAAGGATCAAGTCATCCCCACTTCGGAGCCCGGCGAAAGGGTTGTATTCATCCCCCACTTCCCGTGGGATAGGGTTTCCCCTCCACCCCTTCGTCTGGGGCCTCATGTTCTACTATGGGCTAGATTTCCATGATCTAGCCCCGAATTCTTTCCTCCACATCTCGGCATTCATCATCGTGTGCGAGGCGCTGCTCTGTATCCCCCCACACTTCGGCCTATGGCTCAAGGTCTTCAATCTGAAGCCGATGGTGGTCGACGGGTAGCATGCAGACTACGGCGGCACCATGGTGAGTAAGCTCCCCAACGTTTTTTGGCCAAAGGGGGCCTTCATGGAGACTATCAAGGTGTGGCAGCAGGAGTGGTTCTACATCACCGAACCCCGTGGCGCCAAGTGGGCGGCCACTCCTGAATTCAGATCTGGACCCCCTATGCGGCTCACCTCATGGGCCACTAAGGGTCTGGACTAGGGATTCACAATGGAAGTGTTGATGCTGCAAAAGCGCATCACAAACATGATAGGTAAGAACACCAGTCTCACTAACGTGATTCAGGTGATGCTCTTTCGCTGGATTCTTCCCTGCCAACTCCGGCCCTCTCACATGTGGGAGTTCAATCCGGAGGATCCACGGACCCTAAAGCTCTTCTTCAGCACAACACATGGAGACATCTGGAAGCTGTTGTTCAAGGCCCAAAAAGCATGGCCGAAGAAGACCGATCGGTCTTGACAGCGAGAATCCAACCACACCAGTAAGTATGATTTTCCCAAATATATATTCGATCAATAAGTTTCTTAGATATAATGAGTTTTCTGTCCCTGGTACAATGTTGGATAGCAAAGGCGGAGCAGATTAAGTGCCGGTCTCCGCTGCCTGAAGACCCGGCCACACCCCAGCTGACAAAGATGTTGGTCCCGGTGCCCTATCAGGCCCCGGAGAAGAAGGCCAAGAAGAAGAAGAAAAAGAGGCCAGAGGCGGCCTCCGCCACAAGGGTACTTTGGACACAGTGTCCGGAGAGACCGAAATCCCCTCCTCCCATGAGGGAGATGAAGACGAAGAGGAGGAGGAAGAGGAAAGTGACTCCCCTCTTAAGGGGAGGAAGAAGAAGAGGGCAGCCTCCACAGACCCGGAGGAGGAGGCGCCCAAGAGGGGGAAGATGGCCCTCTCGGATGGTTTGGATTCGAAGGCTAAACCGATCCCCAAGAGGCTTCCCAGGTTGAAGCCCCTGGCCGAATCGTAAGTATCAAAGGATTTACTATATGTCTTCGGTCCACTATGTTTTTATAATATAACATATTATATTGTGTGTCTTTCAGCCCTACTCGCGACCTCCCCAACCCTTCGCTATCTGAGGGGAGTTCTCTGCCACTAGATATGGCAGAGAGCAAGACGCCACCGCGAGCCCCTTTACCAGCCATCGCGGATGACACCAAGGTGTTGTCCCGAAGGACATCTCCTGGCCGCGGAGGGGCGAGCGAGACTGCCGAGAAGGCGCCCGAGGGTGATACGTCAGCTGCCGAAGGCATGGGGGATGCAACCCCCATGGAAACCAACGGCGGGGGTGCTGATCAATCCGGCCCCAAGTCGGACATGATTCCGGAGACCCACGTGGCTCCGGAATCAGGCGAGCAGCCCCCTTTGAAGGAGGGGGGAGCATCAGCTCCGATGGCAACCTCCATTAATCTGGAGGCGCCGAATACTCTAGTGGAAGCACTACGACGTGCTTCCATCATGTAGGAGCACCGCACCCTAATGGGTGTGGTGGTAGAGAATGTCCAGTCCGCCAAGAGTGGGCTGAATGAAGCCTTCACCAGCCTACTGACAGGCTTCGAGGTATGCGATGTAATGCTCTAGACACTTTTTTATATGAAGGAAATAGATAGTAGCCCCTGACACTCTGTACGGTTTTGAAAAAGCCGGACAGAGGATCACATAGTATTCGGAAGAGGTGACATACTTTTCTATTACATAACAGGCTTCCCTATTAGCGGTGACCGCCCAGGCCGCTGAAGTTTCCAAACTCAATCAGAAACTGAGGCTAGCTGATGATGAAATCGATCGTATTAACAAGCGGTTCGATGAGACGCAAGGTATGCGTGTACCTTAAAGAGTTTGATCATATATCTGAAGTGATATGCAAATTCAAAGTTGAACTCCAGTATTGCTGTAATTATGACTGCAGTTGGCGCGGCCGAGGTCGAGACCCTCAAGAGCGCCCTTGCCTAGGACCGAGGAGGAGTGCTACCTCTTGAGCACTGCGTTGGTTTTCCCCGAAGAGGAAGGGATGATGCAGCAAAGTAGCGTAAGTATTTCCCTTAGTTTTTGAGAACCAAGGTATCAATCCAGTAGGAGGCTACGCGCGAGTCCCTCGTACCTGCACAAAACACATAAATCCTTGCAACGAACACGAATAGGGGTTGTCAATCCCTACACTGCCACTTACGAGAGTGAGATCTGATAGATATGATAAGATAATATTTTTGGTATTTTTGTGATAAAGATGCAAAGTAAAATAAAGGCAAAGTAAAGAGCAAAGGAAATAACTAAGTAGTAGGAGATTAATATGATAAAGACAGACCCGGGGGCCATAGGTTTCACTAGTGGCTTCTCTCGAGAGCATAAGTATTCTGCGGTGGGTGAACAAATTACTGTTGAGAAATTGACAGAATTGAGCATAGTTATGAGAATATCTAGGTATGATCATGTATATAGGCATCACGTCCGAGACAAGTAGACCGACTCCTGCCTGCATCTACTACTATTACTCCACTTATCGACCGCTATCTAGCATGCATCTAGAGTATTAAGTTAAAAACAGAGTAACACCTTAAGCAAGATGACATGATGTAGAGGGATAAACTCATGCAATATGATGAAAACCCCATCTTGTAATCCTTGATGGAAACAATACAATACGTGCCTTGCTGCCCCTACTATCACTGGGAAAGGACACCGCAAGATTGAACCCAAAGCTAAGCACTTCTCCCATTACAAGAAAGATCAATCTAGTAGGCCAAACCAAACTGATAATTTGAAGCGACTTGCAAAGATAACCAATCATACATAAAAGAATTCAGAGAAGATTCAAATATTGTTCATGGATAGACTTGATCATAAACCCACAATTCATCGGTCTCAACAAACACACCACAAAAACAAGATTACATCGAATAGTTCTCCATAAGAGAGGGGGAGAACATTGTATTGAGATCCAAAAAGAGAGAAGAAGCCATCTAGCTAATAACTATGGACCCATAGGTCTAAGGTAAACTACTCACACTTCATCGGATGGGCTATGGTGTTGATGTAGAAGCCCTCCGTGATCGATGCCCCCTCCGATGGAGCTCCGGAACAGGCCCCAAGATGGGATCTCGTGGATACAGAGTTTTTGGCTCCGTATCTGATCGTTTGGGGGTACGTAGGTATATAAAGGAGGAAGGAGTACGTCGGTGGAGCAACAGGGGACCCATGAGGGTGGGAGGGCGCGCCTAGGGTGGGTAGGCGCGCCCCCTACCTCGTGGCCTCCTCTTTTGTGTCGTGACGTAGGGTCCAAGTCTCCTAGGTCTTGTTCGTTGATAAAATCATGTTCCCGAAGGTTTCATTCCGTTTGGACTCCGTTTGATATTCCTTTTCTTCGAAACCCTAAAATAGGCAAAAAACAGCAATTCTGGGCTGGGCCTCTGGTTAATAGGTTAGTCCCAAAAATAATATAAAAGTGGATAATAAAGCCCAATAATGTCCAAAACAATAGATAATATAGCATGGAGCAATCAAAAATTATAGATACGTTGGAGACGTATCAAGCATCCCCAAACTTAATTCATGCTCGTCCTCGAGTAGGTAGATGACAAAAATAGAATTTTTTACGAGGAGTGCTACTTGGCATAATTTTAATGTAATTCTTATTAATTGTGGTATGAATATTCAGATCCGAAAGATTCAAGACAAAAGTTCATATTGACATAAAAATAATAATACTTCAAGCATACTAACTAAGCAATTATGTCTTCTCAAAATAACATGGCCAAAGAAAGTTCATCCCTACAAAATCATATAGTTTAGTCATGCTCCATTTTCTTCACACAAGAATGCTCTCATCATGCAAAACCCCGATGACAAGCCAAGCAATTGTTTCATACTTTAGTAATCTCAAACCTATAAACTTTCACGCAATATATGAGCACGAGCCATGGACATAGCACTATGGGTGGAATAGAATATAATGAGGGGGGTTATGTGGAGAAGACAAAAAGGAGAAAGTCTCACATCAACGAGGCTAATCAATGGGCTATGGAGATGCCCACCGATTGATGTTAATGCAAGGAGTAGGGATTGCCATGCAACGGATGCACTAGAGCTATAAATGTATGAAAGGTCAACAAAAGAAACTAAGTGGGTGTGCATCCAACTTGCTTGCTCACGAAGACCTAGGGAACTTGAGGAGGCCCATTGTTGGAATATACAAGCCAAGTTCTATAATGAAAATTCCCACTAGTATATGAAAGTGACAAAACAAGAGACCCTCTATCATGAATATTATGGTGCTACTTTGAAGCACAAGTGTGGCAAAGGATAGTAACATTGTCCCTTCTCTCTTTTTCTCTCGTTTTTTGGGCCTTCTCTTTTTTATGGACTTTCTCTTTTTTGGGCCTTCTCTTTTTTTATGGCCTTTCTATTTTTTTTAATTCCTCACTTGGGACAATGCTCTATAAAATGATGATCATCACACTTCTATTTATTTACAACTCAATGATTACAACTCGATACTAGAACAAAAGATGACTCTATATGAATGCCTCTGGCGGTGTACCGGGATATGCAATGGACCAAGAGTGACATGTATGAGAGAATTGTGAACGGTGGCTTTGCCACAAATACTATGTCGATTACATGATCATGCTAAGCAATATGACAATAATGAATGTGTCATGATAAACGGAATGGTGGAAAGTTGCATGGAAATATATCTCGGAATGGCTATGGAAATGCCATAATAGGTAGGTATGGTGGCTGTTTTGAGGAAGATATAAGGAGGTTTATGTGTGAAAGAGTGTATCATATCACGGGGTTTGGATGTACCGGTGAAGTTTGCGCCAACTCTCAATATGAGAAAGGACAATGCACGGTACCGAAGAGGCTACCAAGGATGGAAGGGTGAGAGTGCGTATAATCCATGGACTCAACATTAGTCATAAATAACTCACATACTTATTGCGAAAATCTACAAGTCATCAAAAACCTCGGCACTACGCGCATGCTCCTAGGGGGATAGATTGGTAGGAAAAGACCATCGCTCGTCCCCGACCGCCACTCATAAGGAGGACAATCAAATAACGCCTCATGGTTAAAATTTGTTACATAACGTTTACCATACGTGCATGCTACGGGACTTGCAAACTTCAACACAAGCATTTCTCAATTTCACAACTACTCAACTAGCATGACTTTGATATTGTTACCTCCATATCTCAAAACAATCATCAAGCATCAAACTTCTCTTAGTATTCAAAACACTCATAAGAAAATTTTACTAATCTTGAATACCTAGCATATTAGGACTTTAAGCAAATTACCATGCTATTTAAGACTCTCAAAATAATCTAAGTGAATCATGAGATATCAATGGTTTCTATAAAACAAGTCCACCACCGTGCTCTAAAATATATAAGTGAATTACTAGAGCAAAACTATATAACTCAAAAGATATAAGCGAAGCACATAGAGTATTCTAACAAATTCCAAATCATGTATGGCTCTCTCAAAAGGTGTGTACATCAAGGATGATTATGGTAAACTAAAAAGTAAAGACTCAAATCATACAAGACGCTCCAAGCAAAACACATATCATGTGGTGAATAAAAATATAGCTCCAAGTAAAGTTACCGATAGAAGTAGACGAAAGAGGGGATGCCTTCCGGGGCATCCCCAAGCTTTGGCTTTTAGGTGTCCTTAGATTATCTTGGGGGTGCCATGGTCATCCCCAAGCTTAGTCTCTTGCCACTCCTTGTTCCATAATCCATCAAATCTTTACCCAAAACTTGAAAACTTCACAACACAAAACTCAAAGTAGAAAATCTCGTGAGCTCCGTTAGCGAAAGAAAACAAAAGACCACTTCAAGATACTGTAATGGACTAATTCTTTATTTATATTGGTGTTATGCCTACTGTATTCCAACTTCTCTATGGTTTATAAACTATTTTACTAGCCATAGATTCATCAAAATAAGCAAACAACACACGAAAAACAGAATCTATCAAAAACTGAACAGTCTGTAGTAATCTGTATCTAGCGCAAGATGTGGATCCCCAAAAATTCTAAAATAAATTTCTGGACGTCAGAAATTTATCTATTAATCATCTGAAAAAATAATTAACTAAATATCACTTTCCAAATAAAAATGGCAGTAGTTCTCGTGAGCGCTAAAGTTTCTGTTTTTTACAGCAAGTGTAACAAGACTTTCCCCAAGTCTTCCCGATGGTTCTACTTGGCAAAAACACTAATTAAACACAAAAAACACAACCAAAGAAGAGGCTAGATAAATTATTTATTACTAAACAGGAGCAAAAAGCAAGTAATAAAAATAAAATTGGGTTGCCTCCCAACAAGCGCTATCATTTAACGCCCCTAGCTAAGCATAACAAGCAAGGATAGATCTATGTATTGCCATCTTTGGTAGGCAATCCATAAGTGGCTCTCATAATAGATTCATAAGGTAATTTAATTTTATTTCTAGGAAAGTGTTCCATGCCTTTCCTTAATGGAAATTGGAATCTAATATTTGCTTCCTTCATATCAATAATTGCACCAATCGTTCTAAGGAAAGGTCTACCAAGAATAATAGGACATGAAGGATTGCAATCTATGTCAAGAACAATAAAATCTACGGGTAAATAATTCCTATTTGCAACAATAAGAACATCATTAATTCTTCCCATAGGTTTCTTAATAGTGGAATCCGCGAGGGGAAAGTTTAAAGAGCAATCATCAAAATCACGGAAACCTAACAAATCACACAAAGTCTTTGGAATCGTGGAAATACTAGCACCCAAATCACATAAAGCATAGCATTCATGATCTTTAATTTTAATTTTAATAGTTGGTTCCCACTCATCATAACGCTTTCTAGGGATAGAAACTTCCAATTCAAGTTTTTCTTCATAAGATTGCATCAAGGCACCAACGATATGTTTAGTAAACGCTTTATTTTGACTATAAGCATGAGGAGAATTTAGCACGGATTGCAACAAGGAAATACAATAAATCAAAGAGCAATTTTCATAGTTAAATTCCTTGAAATCCATAATAGTGGGTTTAGCAACATCTAGGGTTTTAATTTCTTCAATCCCACTTTTATCAATTTTAGCATCAAGATCAAAAAATTCCGAATTCTTAGAATGCCTTCTAGGTAAAGGTGGATCATATTCATTCCCATCATTATCAAGATTCATATTGCAAAACATAGATTTAATAGGGGACACATCAATAACTTTTAGATCTTCATCATTATTTTCATAGGAACTAGAAGAACACGCTCTTATAAAGGCATCTTTCTTAGCACGCATCCTAGCGGTTCTTTCTTTGCACTCATCAATGGAAATTCTCATGTATTTGAGAGACTCATTGATATCATGCTTAGGTGGAATAGATCTTAGTTTCAAAGAATCGACATCAAGAGAAATTCTATCAACATTCCTAGCCAACTCATCAATCTTAAGCATTTTTTCTTCAATCAAAGCATTAAAATTCTTTTGCAAAGTAATAAATTCTTTAATATTAGATTCAAAATCAGAGGGCATATTATTATAATTTCCATAAGAATTTTTGTAGGAATTATCATAATTATTAGAGGGATTACTAGGATAAGGCCTAGGATTAAAATTTCCTCTGTACGCGTTGTTACCAAAATTGTTCCTACCAACAAAATTCACATCCATAGATTCATTATTATTCTCAATCAAAGTAGACAAGGGAATATCATTAGGATCATAAGAAACACTCTTATTAGCAAATAATTTCATAAGTTCATCCATCTTTCCACTCAAAACATTAATTTCTTCTATCGCATGCACCTTTTTATTAGTAGATCTTTCAGTATGCCACTGAGAATAATTAACCATAATATTATCTAGGAGTTTAGTAGCTTCTCTTAAAGTGATTTCCATAAAAGTGCCTCCCGCAGCCGAATCTAAAAGATTTCTCGAAGCAAAATTCAATCCGGCGTAAAAATTTTGTATAATCATCCACAAATTCAAACCATGAGTAGGGCAATTACGTATCATTAGTTTCATTCTCTCCCAAGCTTGTGCAACATGTTCATGATCAAGTTGCTTAAAATTCATAATATCGTTTCTAAGAGAGATGATCTTAGCGGGAGGAAAATAGTTAGAGATAAAAGCATCTTTGCACTTATTCCATGAATCAATACTATTTTTAGGCAAAGACGAAAACCAAGCTTTAGCACGATCTCTAAGTGAAAAAGGAAATAGCTTCAATTTAACAATATCATTATCCACATCTTTCTTCTTTTGCATATCACACAAATCAACGAAGCTATTTAGATGGGTAGCGGCATCTTCACTAGGAAGGCCGGAAAACGGATCTTTCATGACAAGATTCAGCAAAGCAGTATTAATTTCACAAGATTCAGCATCGGTAAGAGGAGAAATCGGAGTGCTAATAAAATCATTGTTGTTGGTATTGGTGAAGTCACATAATTTAGTATTATCTTGAGCCATCGTGACAAGCAAGCAAACTAACACACAAGCAAACAAAAAGCAAGCGGGCAAAAAGAGGCAAATAGAGAAAGAGATGGAGGATGGAGAGAGAGAGAGGGCGAATAAAACGGCAAGGGTGAAGTGGGGGAGAGGAAAACGAGAGGCAAATGGAAAATAATGTAATGCAGGAGATAAGGGTATGTGATGGGTACTTGGTATGTTGACTTTTGCGTAGACCTCCACGGCAACGGCGCCAGAAATCCTTCTTGCTACCTCTTGAGCACTGCGTTGGTTTTCCCCGAAGAGGAAGGGATGATGCAGCAAAGTAGCGTAAGTATTTCCCTCAGTTTTTGAGAACCAAGGTATCAATCCAGTAGGAGGCTACGCACGAATCCCTCGTACCTGCACAAAACAAATAAATCCTCGCAACCAACGCGAATAGGGGTTGTCATTCCCTACACGGTCACTTACGAGAGTGAGATCTGATAGATATGATAAGATAATATTTTTGGTATTTTGTGATAAAGATGCAAAGTAAAATAAAGGCAAAGTAAAGAGCAAAGGAAATAACTAAGTAGTAGGAGATTAATATGATAAAGATAGACCCGGGGGCCATAGGTTTCACTAGTGGCTTCTCTCGAGAGCATAAGTATTCTACGGTGGGTGAACAAATTACTATTGAGCCATTGACAGAATTGAGCATAGTTATGAGAATATCTAGGTATGATCATGTATATAGGCATCACGTCCGAGACAAGTAGACCGACTCATGCCTGCATCTACTACTATTACTCCACTCATCGACCGCTATCTAGCATGCATCTAGAGTATTAAGTTAAAAATAGAGTAACGCCTTAAGCAAGATGACATGATGTAGAGGGATAAACTCATGAATATGATTAAAACCCCATCTTGTTATCCTCGATGGCAACAATACAATACATGCCTTGCTGCCACTACTGTCACTGGGAAAGGACACCGCAAGATTGAACCCAAAGCTAAGCACTTCTCCCATTGCAAGAAAGATCAATCTAGTAGGCCAAATCAAACTGATAATTCAAAGAGACTTGCAAACATAACCAATCATACATAAAAGAATTCAGAGACGATTCAAATATTGTTCATAGATAGACTTGATCATAAACCCACAATTCATCGGTCTCAACAAACACACCGCAAAAAGAAGATTACATCGGATAGTTCTCCACAAGAGATGGGGAGAACATTGTATTGAGATCCAAAAAGAGAGAAGAAGCCATCTAGATAATAACTATGGACCCGTAGGTCTGAGGTAAACTACTCACACTTCATCGGATGGGCTATGGTGTTGATGTAGAAGCCCTCCGTGATTGATGCCCCCTCCGGCGGAGCTCCAGAACAGGCTCCAAGATGGGATCTCTGGATACAGAAAGTTGCGGCGGTGGAATTAGGTTTCTGGCTCCGTATCTGATCGTTTGGGGGTACGTAGGTATATATAGGAGGAGGGAGTACGTCGGTGGAGCAACAGGGGGGCCACAAGGGTGGAGGGCACGCTTGGGGGGTAGGCGCGCCCCCCTACCTCGTGGCCTCCTCTTTTGTATCTTAACGTAGGGTCCAAGTCTCATGGGTCTTGTTCGTTGAGAAAATCACGTTCCCGAAGGTTTCATTCCATTTGGACTCCGTTTGATATTCCTTTTCTTCAAAACCCTAAAACAGGCAAAAAACAGCAATTCTGGGCTGGGCCTCCGGTTAATAGGTTAGTCCCAAAAATAATATAAAAGTGGATAATAAAGCCCAATAATGTCCAAAACAGTAGATAATATAGCATGGAGCAATCAAAAATTATAGATACGTTGGAGACGTATCAAGGAGGCGAGGCGAATAATGCAGCCGCTGACAAAGCGGCTGCGGAATTAAAGACCGAATAGGTCCCCGACGCCAGCATGAAGAGAGGGTGGCCGAAGTGGAGAAAGAGCTAAAGGACGCCATCGGCAAGTGCGAGGCCTCGGAGGAGAAGACTACGGCCGAAGCGACCAAACTCGCCAAGGCCCTCCGGGAGGCAAAAGAGGCACAGACCGAGTCCCGGTGTGCTCGTGAAGAGATCTGGCAGGCCGAATAGATAGCGGCTGGTAAGCCGTTTCTTTTGTAGAGTATATTTGGGGGTCAAAGATATGCCTTTCTCACTCGAATGTGGAGTTCTCCAGATGCCTTTGCGCACCGTCTGAGGAGTGCTGCCGACGCGGCATAGTTTTTCCGAGCCCAGGAGGGGAACTCGACAGAGAAGCTGTTCTGGTCCCAGTTCCTGGTGCCAGAGCACCCGACGTTGTTTAACAACCAGATGAAGCAACTCCCGGAGCTACATAGGATGTCCGGCTTGGCCATGAAGGATCTCATAGTTCGGCTTTGGCCAGCCAAACCCATTCCTGACAGCTACTTCGGCTTGGTGAGGCGACTCGTCGATGCGCTGCCCGGGGTTGAAGCTGTGAAGCGCTCGGCATGCATAGAGGGTGCGCGGATGGTTTTGCCCATGTCAAGATGCACTGTGTGAAGATGAAGGCCACTGACATGGCAACCGTAGGCCCGCCCGAGGGCAAGGACCACCGCAAGCCAGAGAAATACTTCGAAGATGTCCTAGCGGGTGCCCGTATAGTAGAGGGCCAGTGCTCAAAGGATGTTGTGTTTGAGTGAATGTATCGGGGCTTTTAAAACTTTCTTTTGTGAACCAAGGCTTGTAATATATTTTATGCCTTTATCTGGAGTATTTTTCCTCTTGTGCGACCGTTTTAATTCTGAAAGTTTGCCAGTCGTCGGCTTCAGCCCCCACGTAGATGTTACGGGGGTGTTCGGTATAGCACGTGATCACACTTGACCCAACATCTTCGTCCGTAAAGGAGGTGTCTGTGCAGCGAACCAGGAAATCAGACTATGCGGCTTTATTACTTTCACTTAGCCATAGGAGTTTGACGGTGGGGCTAAGTACTAGCCCCTGGTGCGTATGCGGTCATCCGAACTTGGATGCCTATGTCGCACGACTAGGCGAATACCAGCCCTTCGTATAACATGGAGTAAATCACTAAAGATCTGTAGTAAGTCTCCGAATCGCCGACCAGCTCTCGCCATATCATGACAGTCAGTTTTCGGCTTTCTCTACTGAGGTGTTTGACCGGACGAACTGGAAACACAATCGCAGTAGTGCTCCCTTTACTAACTTAGCCGAACTAGCGGAACGTAAGGTGGTAATCACAGGAGTTGTGCGTCTGAGGATCGAAGGTAACAAGGGACATAGGGAACACGATGTTTGTACCCAGGTTCGGGCCCTCTTGATGGAGGTAAAACCCTACATCCTGCTCGATTTTATTTGATGAGTATAGGGGTTACAAGAATTGATCTACCTCAAGATCGTAATGGCTAAACCCTAGATGTCTAGCATGTATGAATTCTCATAGCCTCTACGGACTAAACCCTCTGGTTTATATTCACATCGGAGGGGCCTAGGGTTGTATAGAGTCAGTTTACAAAGGAAGGAAACATATCCTGACACCAATCTTGCCATCCGCGCATAGGGGAGTCCTACCCGGACATGGGGGAAAGTCTTTCGCTTTATATCTCCACGGCCCATTAGTCCGGCCCATACCAAATAGCCCGGACACCTAAGGACCCCTGAATCTAGGACTCCCTCTGTAGCCCGCAGCCCCCTCGTTGTGCTGGTTGTCGTCGTTCCTCCTGGGGGGTGGCGGCAGCGGTGGAAGGGCAGCGCTGCCCTGAGGCCGCGCCTCACGGGGCTGATCGCGCCAAGCGCCCTCACGAGGCTGGTCGCGTCGGCCATCCTCGCGAGGTTGGTCACGCCAGGCCTAGCGCGAGTTGCCGTTGCGGTTGTTCCACTGGTCACCACCCCGGCCAGTGCCACGATCGCTGCAGTCAGGACAACAGCCCAAGCACTCGTCATGGAGCACCTTGAGCTCCTGGCAGTCGTTGGTGTTGTGGGTGCGCACGTTGTGGTGGGCGCAGAATAGGCGGTTGCTCCCTTCGGGCTCATCACGGTCGCGTTGTGCTTCTGCTCGGGCTTGGCCGCCAGCACGGCAGGTCCCTTGCACTTGACCTCCTTGCCCTTGGCCTTTCCATCATCGAGGGGCGCGTCGGGGTCATTGTGAAGGAAGAGGCGGCCCTCTTCGGCCTTGGCGCACTTGTCGGCGAGGTTAAATAGCTCCAGTGCCATGCTTAGGTGGTCATGAATGGCGAGCTTCTTGCACATGCGAACGTCCTTGACGCCACTGGTGAACGCCATGATGATGGCCTCGTCCAAGGCGCACGGGATCTTGTGACGCACTTGGCTGAAGTGCTGGATGTACTGGTGGAGGGTCTCGTTGGGGCGCTGCTTCACGCATCGCAGGTTGCTCATCGTGAGGGTGCGGCCTTGGGTGCCTCTGAACTTGGCGATTAACAGCTCGTACAGCTCAGCCCACGAAGAGATTGACTCCTCGGGGCAGGTTCATGAACGAGGAGCGTGCGCCGTCCTTGAGGGCCATGGGGAACCAGTTCGCCATAACCTTGTCGTCACCATTTGCTGCCTCAATGCTCAACGTGTAGAGCTAGAGGAACTCCGTAGGGTGGGGCCGCCATCATAGCAAGGAGGCAGGTCTGGCTTGAACTTGGTAGGCCAAACCACCCGGCACAACTTGTGGTTGAAGGCCCGACACCTGACACTGCTTGAAGGAGCGTCGTGCATGAGGGCCGGGTGGTTCTGGCGCCTGGGCACCACAACCTCCTGGACGGCTCGGTCTTGGCGTTGCTGTCGCTGCTCGAGGCACACGCATGCGTCAGGCGGTGCGTGGTGGATGATCTTGAAGGAAATATGCCCTAGAGGCAATAATAAAGTTATTATTTATTTCCTTATATCATGATAAATGTTTATTATTCATGCTAGAATTGTATTAACCGGAAACATGATACATGTGTGAATACATAGACAAACAGAGTGTCACTAGTATGCCTCTACTTGACTAGCTCGTTGATCAAAGATGGTTATGTTTCCTAGCCACAGACAAAGAGTTGTCATTTGATTAACGGGATCACATCATTAGGAGAATGATGTGATTGACTTGACCCATTCCGTTAGCTTAGCACTTAATCGTTTAGTTTGTTGCTATTGTTTTCTTCATGACTTATACATGTTCCTATGACTATGAGATTATGCAACTCCCGTTTTCCGGAGGAACACTTTGTGTGATACCAAACGTCACAAAATTAACTGGGTGATTATAAAGGTGCTCTACAGGTGTCTCCGAAGGTACTTGTTGGGTTGGCATATTTCAAGATTAGGATTTGTCACTCCGATTGTCAGAGAGGTATCTCTGGGCCCACTCAGTAATGCACATCACTTAAGCCTTGCAAGCATTGCAACTAATGAGTTAGTTGCGGGATCATGTGTTACGGACCGAGTAAAGAGACTTGCCAGTAACGAGATTGAACTAGGTCTTGAGATACGGACGATCGAATCTCGGGCAAGTAACATACCGATGACAAAGGGAACAACGTATGTTGTTATGCGATTTGACCAATAAAGATCTTCGTAAAATATGTAGGAGCCAATATGAGCATCTAGGTTCCGCTATTGGTTATTGACCGGAGACGTGTCTCGGTCATGTCTACATAGTTCTCGAACCCGTAGGGTCCGCACGCTTAAAGTTTGATGACGGTTATATTATGAGTTTATGTGTTTTGTTGTACCGAAGGTAGTTCGGAGTCTCGGATGTAATCACGGACATGACGAGGAGTCTCGAAATGGTCGAGACATGAAGATTGATATATTGAACGACTATATTCGAACACCAGAATGGTTCCGGGGGTTATCGAATATATACCGGAGTACCGGGGGCTTACCGGACCCCCCCCCCCCGGGGGGGTTATTGGGCCTCATGGGCCCAAGTGGTGGAAGAGGAGAGGCAGCAGGAGGTGGCGCGCGGCCCCCTTGCCCCAATCCGAATTGGGAAAGGGAAGGGGGCGGCGGCCCTTCTCCTTCCTTCTCTCCACCTCCTCCTTCCCCCTTCTCCTAGTTGGAATAGGAAAGGGGGGCAAAACCTACTTGGAGTAGGATTCCCCCCCTTTGGGCACGCCTCCTCCCCTTGGTCGGCCCCTCCTCCTCCCCCCCCTTATATACGGAGGAGGGGCACCCCATAGACACAACAATTGATCTCTTGGATCTTTTAGCCGTGTGCGGTGCCCCCCTCCAACATAATCCAATTCAGTCATATCGTAGCGGTGCTTAGGCGAAGCCCTACATCGGTAGAACATCATCATCGTCACCACGCTGTCATGCTGACGAAACTCCCCCTCAAAGCTCAGCTGGATCGAAGTTCGAGGGACGTCATCGAGTTGAACGTGTGCAGAACTCGGAGGTGCCGTGCGTTCGGTGCTTGATCGGTCGGATCGTGAAGGCGTACGACTAGATCAACCACGTTCTGCTAACACTTCCGCTTTTGGTCTACAAGGGTACATGGACACACTCTCCCCTCTCGTTGCTATGCATCACCATGATCTTGCGTGTGCGTAGGAATTTTTTTGAAATTACTACATTCCCCAACAGTGGTATCAGAGCCAGATTTTATGCGTTGATGTTATATGCATGAGTACAACACAAGTGAGTTGTGGGCGATACAAGTCATACTGCTTACCAGCATGTCATTCTTTGGTTCGGCGGTATTGTTGAATGAAGCGGCCCAGACCGACATTACGCTTACGCTTACGTGAGACTGGTTCTACCAACGTACTTTTCACACAGGTGGCTGGCGGGTGTCAGTTTCTCCAACTTTAGTTGAACTGAGTGTGGCTACGCCCGGTCCTTGAGAAGGTTAAAATAGCACTAACTTGACGAACTATCGTTGTGGTTTTGATGCGTAGGTAAGAACGGTTCTTGCTCAGCCCGTAGCAGCCACGTAAAACTGGAAACAACAAAGTAGAGGACGTCTAACTTGTTTTTGCAGGGCATGTTGTGATGTGATATGGTCAAGGCATGATGCTATATTTTATTGTATGAGATGATCATGTTTTGTAACCAAGTTATCGGCAACTGACAGGAGCCATATAGTTGTCACTTTATTGTATGCAATGCAATCGCCCTATAATGCTTTACTTTATCACTAAGCGGTAGCGATAGTCCTAGAAGCATAAGTTGGCGAGACGACAACGATGCTACGATGGAGCTCAAAGTGTCGCGCCGGTGACAATGGTGATCATGACGGTGCTTCGGAGATGAAGATCAGAAGCACAAGATGATGATGGCCATATAATATCACTTATATTGATTACATGTGATGTTTATCTTTTATGCATCTTATCTTGCTTTGATTGACGGTAGCATTATAAGATGACCTCTCACTAAATTATCAAGGTATAAGTTTTCTCCCTGAGTATGCACCGTTGCAAAATTTCTTCGTGCTGAGACACCACGTGATGATCGGGTGTGATAGGCTCTACGTTCGAATACAACGGGTGCAAAACAGTTGCACATGCGGAATACTCAGGTTAAACTTGACGAGCCTAGCATATGCAGATATGGCCTCGGAACAATGAGACCGAAATGTCGAGCGTGAATCGTATAGTAGATATGATCAACATAGTGATGTTCACCATTGAAACTACTCCATCTCACATGATGATCGGACATGGTTTAGTTGATTTGGATCACGTGATCACTTAGAGGATTAGAGGGATGTCTATCTAAGTGGGAGTTCTTAAGTAATATGATTAATTGAACTTAAATTTATCATGAACTTAGTACCTGATAGTTTTTTGCTTGTCTATGTTGATTGTAGATAGATGGCTCGTGCTGTTGTTCTGTTGAATTTTAATGTGTTCCTTGAGAAAGCAAAGTTGAAAGATGATGGTAGCAATTACATGGACTGGGTCCGTAACTTGAGGATTATCCTCATTGCTGCACAGAAGAATTACGTCCTGGAAGCACCACTGGGTGCCAGGCCTGCTACAGATGTTGCTGACAATGTTAAGAATGTTTGGCAGAGTAAAGCTGATGACTACTCGATAGTTCAGTGTGCCATGCTTTACGGCTTAGAACCGGGACTTCAACGACGTTTTGAACGTCATGGAGCATATGAGATGCTCCAGGAGTTGAAGTTAATATTTCAAGCAAATGCCCGGATTGAGAGATACGAAGTCTCCAATAAGTTCTATAGCTGCAAGATGGAGGAGAATAGTTCTGTCAGTGAAGATATACTCAAAATGTTTGGGTATCATAATCACTTCACTCAACTGGGAGTTAATCTTCCTGTTGATAGTGTCATTGACAAAGTTCTTCAATCACTGCCACCAAGCTACAAAAGCTTCGTGATGAACTATAATATGCAAGGGATGAATAAGACAATTCCCGAGCTCTTCGCGATGCTAAAGGTTGCGGAGGTAGAAATCAAAAAGGAGCATCAAGTGTTGATGGTCAACAAGACCACTAGTTTCAAGAAAAAGGGTAAAGGGAAGAAGAATGGGAACTTCAAGAAGAACGGCAAACAGGTTGCTGCTCAAGAGAAGAAACCCAAGTCTGGACCTAAGCCTGAAACTGAGTGCTTCTACTGCAAATAGACTGGTCACTAGAAGCGGAACTGCCCCAAGTATTTGGCGGATAAGAAGGATGGCAAGGTGAACAAAGGTATATGTGATATACATGTTATTGATGTGTACCTTACTAATGCTTGCAGTAGCACCTGGGTATTTGATACTGGTTCTGTTGCTAATATTTGCAACTTGAAACAGGGACTACGGATTAAGTGAAGATTGGCTAAGGACGAGGTGATGATGCGCGTGGGAAATGGTTCCAAAGTCGATGTGATCGCATTCGGCACGCTACCTCTACATCTACCTTCGGGATTAGTTTTAGACCTGAATAATTGTTATTTGGTGCCAGCGTTGAGCATGAACATTATATCTAGATCTTGTTTGATGCGAGACGGTTATTCATTTAAATCAGAGAATAATGGTTGTTCTATTTATATGAGTAATATATTTTATGGTCATGCACCCTTGAAGAGTGGTCTATTCTTATTGAATCTCGATAGTAGTGATACACATATTCATAATATTGAAGCCAAAAGATGCAGAGTTGATAATGATAGTGCAACTTATTTGTGGCACTGCCGTTTAGGTCATATTGGTGTAAAGCACATGAAGAAACTCCATATTGATGGACTTTGGGAACCACTTGATTATCAATCACTTGGTACTTGCGAACCGTGCCTCATGGGAAAGATGACTAAAACGCCGTTCTCCGGAACCATGGAGCGAGCAACAGATTTATTGGAAATCATACATACAGATGTATGTGGTCCGATGAATGTTGAGGCACGCGGCGGGTATCGTTATTTTCTCACCTTCACAGATGATTTAAGCAGATATGGGTATATCTACTTAATGAAACATAAATCTGAAACATTTGAAAAGTTCAAAGAATTTCAGAGTGAAGTTGAAAATCATCATAACAAGAAAATAAAGTTTCTACGATCTGATCGTGGAGGAGAATATTTGAGTTACGAGTTTGGTCTTCATTTGAAACAATGCGGAATAGTTTCGCAACTCACGCCACCCGGAACACCATAGCATAATGGTGTGTCCGAACGTTGTAATCGTACTTCACTAGATATGGTGCGATCTATGATGTCTCTTACTGATTTACCGTTGTCGTTTTGGGGTTATGCTTTAGAGACGGTTGCATTCACGTTAAATAGGGAACCATCGAAATCCGTTGAGACGACGCCTTATGAACTGTGGTTTGGCAAAAAACCAAAGTTGCCATTTCTTAAAGTTTGGGGCTGCGATGCTTATGTGAAAAAACTTCAACCTGATAAGCTCGAACCCAAATCAGAGAAATGTGTCTTCATAGGATACACAAAGGAAACTGTTGGGTACACCTTCTATCATAGATATGAAGGCAAAATGTTTGTTGCTAAATTTGGATCCTTTCTAGAGAAGGAGTTTCTCTCGAAAGAAATGAGTGGGAGGAAAGTATAACTTGATGAGGTAACTATACATGCTCCCTTATTAGAAACTAGTTCATCATAGAAACCGGTTCCTGTGACACCTACACCAATTAGTGAGGAAGTTAATGATGATGATCATGAAACTTCAGATCAAGTTGTTACTGAACCTCGTAGGTCAACCAGAGTGAGATCCGCACCAGAGTGGTATGGTAATCCTGTTCTGGAGGTTATGTTACTAGACCATGACAAACCTACGAACTATGAAGAAGCGATGGTGAGCCCAGATTCCGCAAAATGGCTTGAGGCCATGAAATCCGAGATGGGATCCATGTATGAGAACAAAGTGTGGACTTTGGTTGACTTGCGCGATGATCGGCAAGCCATTGAAAATAAATGGATCTTCAAGAAGAAGACTGACGCTGACGGTAATGTTACTGTCTATAAAGCTCGACTTGTTGCAAAAGGTTTTCGACAAGTTCAAGGGATTGACTACGATGAGACTTTCTCACCCATAGCGATGCTTAAGTCTGTCCGAATCATGTTAGCAATTGCTGCATTTTATGATTATGAAATTTGGCAAATGGATGTCAAAACTGCATTCCTGAATGGATTTCTGGAACAAGAGTTGTATATGATGCAACCGGAAGGTTTTGTCAATCCAAAGGGAGCTAACAAAGTGTGCAAGCTCCAGCGATCCATTTATGGACTGTTGCAAGCCTCTCGGAGTTGGAATAAACATTTTGATAGTGTGATCAAAGCTTATGGTTTTATACAGACGTTTGGAGAATCCTGTATTTACAAGAAAGTGAGTGGGAGCTCTGTAGCATTTCTGATATTAGATGTGGATAACATATTGTTAATTGGAAATGATATATAATTTCTGGATAGCATAAAAGGATATTTGAATAAGGGTTTTTCAATGAAAGACCTCGGTGAAGCTGCTTATATATTGGGCATCAAGATCTATAGAGATAGATCGAGACGCTTAATTGGACTTTCACAAAGCAGATACCTTGACAAAGTTTTGAAGAAGTTCAAAATGGATCAAGCAAAGAAAGGGTTCTTGCCTGTGTTACAAGGTGTGAAGTTGAGTAAGACTCAATGCCCGACCATTGCAGAAGATAGAGAGAAAATGAAAGATGTTCCCTATGCTTCAGCCATAGGCTCTATCATGTATGCAATGCTGTGTACCAGACCTGATATGTGCCTTGCTATTAGTTTCACAGGAAGGTACCAAAGTAATCCACGAGTGGATCACTGGACAGTAGTCAAGAACATCCTAAAATACCTAAAAAGGACGAAGGATATGTTTCTTGTTTATGGAGGTGACAAAGAACTCGTCGTAAATGGTTACGTCGATGCAAGCTTTAACACTGATCCGGACAATTCTAAATCGCAAACCGGATACGTGTTTTTATTAAACTGTGGGGCTGTCAGTTGGTGCAGTTCTAAATAAAGCATCGTAGCGGGATCTACATGTGAAGCAGAGTACATAACTACTTTGGAAGCAGCAAATGAAGGAGTCTTGATGAAGGAGTTCATATCCGATCTAGGTGTCATACCTAGTGCATCGGGTCCAATGAAAATCTTTTGTGACAATACTGGTGCAATTGCTTTGGCAAAGGAATCCAGATTTCACAAGAGAACCAAGCACATCAAGAGATGCTTCAACTCCATCCGGGATCAAGTCCAGGTGGGAGACATAGAGATTTGCAAGATACATACGGATCTGAATGTTGCAGACCCGTTGACTAAGCCTCTTCCACGAGCAAAACATGATCAGCACCAAGGCTCCATGGGTGTTAGAATCATTACTGTGTAATCTAGATTATTGACTCTAGTGCAAGTGGGAGACTGAAGGAAATATGCCCTAGAGGCAATAATAAAGTTATTATTTATTTCTTATATCATGATAAATGTTTATTATTCATGCTAGAATTGTATTAACCAGAAACATGATACATGTGTGAATACATAGACAAACAAAGTGTCACTAGTATGCCTCTACTTGACTAGCTCGTTGATCAAAGATGGTTATGTTTCCTAGCCATAGACAAAGAGTTGTCATTTGATTAACAGGATCACATCATTAGGAGAATGATGTGATTGACTTGACCCATTCCGTTAGCTTAGCACTTGATCGTTTAGTTTGTTACTATTGCTTTCTTCATGACCTATACATGTTCCTATGACTATGAGATTATGCAACTCCCGTTTACCGGAGGAACACTTTGTGTGCTACCAAACATCACAACGTAACTGGGTGATTATAAAGGTGCTCTACAAGTGTCTCCGAAGGTACTTGTTGGGTTGGCGTATTTCGAGATTAGGATTTGTCACTCCGATTGTCGGAGAGGTATCTCTGGGCCCACTCGGTAATGCACATCACTTAAGCCTTGCAAGCATTGCAACTAATGAGTTAGTTGCGGGATGATGTGTTACGGAACGAGTAAAGAGACTTGCCAGTAACGAGATTGAACTAGGTATTGAGATACCGACGATCGAATCTCGGGCAAGTAACATACCGATGACAAAGGGAACAACGTATGTTGTTATGCGGTTTGACCGATAAAGATCTTCATAGAATATGTAGGAGCCAATATGAGCATCCAGGTTCCGCTATTGGTTATTGATCGGAGACGTGTCTTGGTCATGTCTACATAGTTCTCGAACTCGTAGGGTCCGCACGCTTAAAGTTCGATGACGGTTATACTATGAGTTTATGTGTTTTGATGTACCGAAGGTAGTTCGGAGTCCCTGATGTGATCACGAACATGACGAGGAGTCTCGAAATGGTCGAGACATGAAGATTGATATATTGGACGACTATATTCAGACACCGAAATGGTTCCGGGGGTTATCGGATATATACCGGAGTACC
>NC_041382.1:389756390-389759701 GCF_002162155.2 Triticum dicoccoides
ATTGGGCCTCATGGGCCCAAGTGGTGGAAGAGGAGAGGCAGCAGGAGGTGGCGCGCGGCCCCCCTTGCCCCAATCCGAATTGGGAAAGGGAAGGGGGCGGCGGCCCCTTCTCCTTCCTTCTCTCCACCTCCTCCTTCCCCCTTCTCCTAGTTGGAATAGGAAAGGGGGGCAAAACCTACTTGGAGTAGGATTGCCCCCCCTTTGGGCGCGCCTCCTCCCCTTGGCCGGCCCCCTCCTCCTCCTCCCCCCTTTATATACGAAGGAGGGGGCAACCCATAGACACAACAATTGATCTCTTGGATCTTTTAGCCATGTGCGGTGCCCCCTCCACCATAATCCACCTCAGTCATATCGTAGCGGTACTTAGGCGAAGGCCTGCGTTGGTAGAACATCATCATCGTCACCACGCCGTCGTGCTTACGGAACTCTCACTCAAAGCTCGGCTGGATCGGAGTTCGAGGAACGTCACCGAGTTGAATGTGTGCAGAACTCGGAGGTGTCGTGCGTTCGGTGCTTGATCGGTTGGATCGTGAGGACGTACGACTACATCAACCGCGTTGTGCTAATGCTTCCGCTTTAGGTCTACGAGGGTACGTGGACACACTCTCCCCTCTCGTTGCTATGCATCACCATGATCTTGCGTGTGCGTAGGAATTTTTTTGAAATTACTACGTTCCCCAACAGATCTGGCAGCTGGCCTCATCTCAGACCGGCGCGGGTGCACCGTGGAGTGGGTTGCAGGGCCGCGCTTTGGCCGAGGCTTGATGATATTGCCGTGAAGTGGAGGTGGTGGATGTGCCCCATGCACCACATCTCCAGTGTGGGACGGTGCAACCTGGGATGGCAGAGGGCGGAGCGAGTGAGAGAGCACCCGGGCCTCTCCCACGGTGTTGACAAGCTCGGTGATGCGCCCAAGCCAGGCATCATAGCCCTCATAGGCCAGGCGGTAACGCAGCAGCTCGCGCGCCATGAGCAGCGCGGCCTGCGCATTCATCGGCCCCCGACGACCATGGGAGGACGAGCCCGTAGCAGCGGTGCGTGACATCGTGGCGGTGTGGCCGTCTTGATGCATGAAAGGGTGCAGGGAGGAGTCCTGACGCTCATAGGCGGCAGGGTCAGTAGCGGCATTGGCCACGCCCGAGGCAAAGTGGCGGTGGCCACCGCGGCCCACGGGCGCCGTCTGGGCGACACGAGCCGCCCGACACTAGGAACGAGCATGTCGAGCGTCGGCCATGGTGGCGGTGAAGCAGAGACCTGAGTGTGGTGGAAGAACTTAGGCATACCCCTACCTGGTGCGCCAAATGTTGGAACAGGAGCTTCGCGGACCCAAGAAAGGTTCGAACTCTGATATGTGCTCACAGAACTTCGCTACGCTTGGCCTCTCTGCTCACTACCTCACGACACTGCTCCGACGTGCTCAAGCGAGAGGGAAGAAGGATCAGAGACACGATAGTTTACCCAGGTTCGGGCCACCTTGTGGTGTTAGACCCTACTCCTGTTTTGTGTGTATTACCTCGCGGGGGAGGATGAATAAGCGAGTACAAGTGTGGACTACCTTTGGAGGCCTCTGGACTCAATCTCCTCAGGATTCGATCTCCTCAGCCTTCGATCTTGCTTGCTGTGATGACTGGCTTCTACTTATACTAGCCTTGACCTCTTCCCCCCAAAACTCTAGGCGGGAAGGGTTTCCACAATGGCCAAATTCGAAGGGGGGCAGCATTACAACTTATCCTAGAAAAAGCAGTCTCCTCCTGTTAAAGCTTCTGGACATGACGCGTCGGTGAGCTCGGCAATGACCTGTCTTCTATTACCGGAGTGGCAACCTTTAGAGATTACTTTGGGAACCAGCGAGTTGTCGTGCTCCCTTAGCACGAAAGAGGAAAGCTCCACCATCTGCGCATGCTGGCATGGCTCTGGCACCGCTCGTCGTGGTTCGCGTCGCCCACGTGCACCGCGAGGCAGGACTTGGCGACCTTGGAGCATCCACCCGCGAGAAGGCCTTGGGAGGAAGGTTGTGCATACCGCCTAGCACGAGGCCTCGGGAGCTCCTGGGAAGCTCATCGTTGGGTGCCTCGAGAGGCGGGGGCCTTTGTGAGGATCTTGCTCTTGAAGCTTTGAAGATGGGCCGTACCGGACTCACACCGAGCGTCATGCCTTGGGCCGTAGGCAGACGGCTCTGGGTACCCCCAGTCCCACGCGCTTGACACCAGCTATTGTTTTCCGCTTGTTTTTTACTTTGCAGAATATCCATATCAAGCAAAGTCCAAATGCAGCGAAATTCTTTGGAGATTTTTTTCTGCCCAGAAAATATCCAGGAGGCCCAAGATGTGCACCAGAGGGGCCCTGTGGGGCCCACTAGGCACCAGGGCGTGCTAGGGCCCCCAGGGGTGCCCTGGTGGGTAGTGGGTCCCACAGGTTCCCCCTCCACTGCCTCTCAGCTCTATAAGTACTAAAATATTCCATAAACCCTAGGGGAGTCGACAAAACACAATTCCATCCGCCGCAAGTTCCAGAACCACGAGATCCAATCTAGAGGCCTTCTCCAGCACTCTGCCGGAGGGGTCAACGATCTCGGAGGGGTTCTTCATCATCACCCTTGCCCCTCCAATGATGCGTGAGTAGTTCACCACAGACCTACGGGTCCGTAGGCAGTAGCTAGATGGCTTCTTATCTCTTTTTGATCCTCAATACAATGTTCTCCTCGATGTTCTTGGAGATCTATTTGATGTAATGAGTTTTTGTTGTGTGTTTGTTGGGATCCAATTAATTGTGAGTTTACGATCAGATCTATCTATGAATATTATTTGTGTCTTCGTTGAACTTTTGTATGGATGATGGTTATAGCCTCGTATGTCTTCTCTGAAACTTTGGTTTGGTTTGGCCAACTAGATTGATTTTTCTTGCCATGGGAATAGGTGCTTTGTGATGGGTTCGATCTTGCGTTGCTCAATCTCAATGGCAGAAGAAGACATGACACGCACATATCGTTACCATTAAGGATAAAAAGATGGGGTCTATTCCTACATGAATAGATCTTGTCTACATCATGTCACCGTTCTTATTGCATTACTCCATTTTCCCATGAACTTAGTACACTAGATGCATGCTAGATAGTGGTGGATGTGTGGAGTAATAGTAGTAGATGCAGGCAGGAGTCGGTCTACTAATCTTGGACGTGATGCCTATATACATGATCACTGCCTTGGATATCACCATAATTATTTTCTCTTTTATCAATTGCCCAACAGTAATTTGTTTATCCACTGTATGCTATTTTCTCGAGAGAGGCCTCTAGTGAAATCTACGCCCCC
>NC_041382.1:389760061-389765076 GCF_002162155.2 Triticum dicoccoides
ATTATATTGTTTTTAGATCTATTATTCCAAAAATCCAAAAAATACCTTGATGCATTTTCTTTATTTATTTTATTTTGTGGTTTTGCTAGATCTATTTATCCAATCTCATACAGTTTAGTCTATCTCAATACCGAGGGATTGACAACCCCTCTTACGCGTTAGTTTGGAAGTTTGTGTGGTTTGTGTGCAGGTGATGTTTACGTAGTGTTGCTTGGTTCTCCTACTGGATTGATAACATCTGTTTCATAATTGAGGGAAATACTTACTGTTGTTGTGCTGCATCATCCTCTGCTCTTCAGGGAATTACCAATGCAGATACAAGCAATCAGGAAGAATTTCTGGCGCCATTGCCGGGGAGACATTATCAACATCTAACAGGTTCCTATGCACAAAATCTCGTGTCCTTGCAATTACTTTATTTTCCATTTGCCTCTTGTTTTCACCTCCCCCACTTCTAAAACGTTTTTTGCGAAAATACAAAAATATTTTTTGTTTGCCTTTTTCTCATTCGATATTTTGTTTGCTTGTGATCTTGTTTGCTCTCATTATCATGTCTAGATCTAAACAGATTAGTAATGTTTTTTCAACTAGTGCCAGCTCTTTGGACAATTAGTCTGTTCTTTTGAAACTTACGAGAAATAAAGAAAATACTCATGAAGTTGCTAAAGAAAATTTTGATGATGTTGATGGCCCTCATGAAGAGGAAACTACTATCATGCATACCAAAAGACTCCGCGTAGGTAGCAATAGTATTATTGGAAAACGAGTTATTCAAGATTTATTTACTTGCGCCGGCACATTACCTATGCTAGGGGGGTCAATCCTTAACAAAACTTCTAGTCTTGTGGATGCAATATCTTTGCTTATAATTGAACTTGAAACACAATATGTTCACATGCATCCTTTCATACAATGGATCTTCTTAGAATTCTCAAATATTCATGATCCTTCTTTTAAACGTGTCACCGCAATATTTTTGGCTTATGAATTTGGGCATATTATGAAGGAAGCACGCGAAATTTTTGCTCATTATAATATCAATTGTGGTTGTCCCCCTATTGAAGAAATTATTTTTAATCAAGAAGAGATAAGGAGATTACAATCTCTGATTATGCTGCTTACAATGAAAATCTAAGGAAAAAGGATCCCCCATCTGTTTTGATTGATAAAATCTCTGAACAAAATGATAAGATTGCTATACAAAATGATGAATTGGGGTTTGTGCTTAGAGATAAACTTAGGTAGTATACTCAAAGGAATGTTTATAATGAAGAGATAGCCATCACATATAAAGATCTGTACCCTATTAAAATTTAGCCAGTTTGATTATTTTTGCTTGCCATGAAGGAAACTTGTTGCTGAAAGGAGGGAGTATGAGATGAGAATGGATGATCTCCCGCATTTTTATTACAATACTTGAATATATGCATTGTGCCTAGCTAGGGGCATAAAACGATAGCCCTTGTTGGGAGGCAACCCAATGAATAAAATATTTTCTCTCTCTTTTTCTTTCTGTTTTTGTGTGTTGACACAATTGTGCTACTGTTGTGATTGTTTTTTATGTTTTAATTAGTGTTTTTTCCAAGTAAAGCCTTTAGGATCATGTTGGGTGATAGTTAACTTGATCTTGTTGGAAAACAGAAACTTTGACGCCCAGTATCAAAATTGTTAAAAATAACATAAGCGTGATAAAATGTTGAATTTTTTTACACAAGATTGATATACAAATTGCCTATGGTGTCCTTATTTTTCAGAAGTTTTGGAGTTAAGGAAGTATGGTCAAAGTCCAGATTACTACAGATTATTCTGTTTTTGACAGATTCTATTTCTGTTGCATTGTGTGCCTATTTTGGTGAATCTATGGATTGTATCGAGGGGTATAAGCCATGTTAAAGTTAGAATACAGTAGGTATAATGCAATAATAATATATGAATGGGTTTGCAATAGTACTTAAAGTGGTGATTTGCTTTATTATACTAACGGATCTAACGAAGGTTTTTGTTAAGTTTTGTGTGATTGAAGTTTTCAAGTTTTGGGTGAGATCACAATGGATGGAGGAATTAGGGGTGACACTACTAGGGAAAAGGCTAGCAGCAGCGCGGGTTTTGTGCTCACTAGTAGCGCAGGTAGGCGCGCTACTAATAAGGCGCTACAGCTATTGCTTAGCAGTAACGCGTGCCCGCACGCGCTACTGCTAGGGAAAATAGCTGCAGCGTTTGTTCACTCCCGCGCTACTACTAATGTAACTACTGGCAGCGTGTTTTCTCGCCATCGCTACTAGTATTATTTTTTTATTTTTTTTATTTTTAGTGTATTTATGCACCATAGGACGAATATTGGTACAATACCAGTTATGAGGTTTACATCATTATGTCCATAACAGTGTGTCAAATGAAGGTGGATTAGGTTCAAGTGGAGGCAATATGTGGTGCATGTCAAAAGTATACTACTAATCCAAACTTGATCTAGTTTGGACTAGTACTTTCAATGTGCACCACATGTTGCCTCCACTTGAATCTAATCCGCCAGCACAAGCTATTTAATCATCATCATAGTCATTACCATCAACAGTATTTATTTAATCACCATTAACACTAGCTAATAATAATCATCATAGTCATTACCACCAACACTAGCTATTTTATCATCATAGTAATAGTGTAGCACATCATCATCCTCAAACTCATTTCTAGCTAGCTAATCACTCCTGCTGTTCTCTCTTAGGTAAAATAACATAAAACATGTGTAGCTCTCCTCCTTGATCAAGTTGGAGCATGCAAATGAACCTGTATCCTAATCATGGGTAGCGCATCTGTTTGCTGCCCCTAGTACTTCTCTGCGCTTCTCCATCACACATTTGGTCCAGTCTTGCACTATTAAGCATCCGTTGCTAATCTTGAATGCACTAAAGTAATCTGTAGGATATCTTGGCCGTAAGCTAATAATACTCATAGTACCTTTAGTCTCGAACCCATAAGGCACAACATTCATCGGGAGTCCCTGTTGAAGAACATCGTATGGTAACATACTTAGCAATGAAGTTTAGCTTCAAAAATAATGTATGGAAAAGATGCACTGAGGAAAAATAGTAAAACTCTTACCATCCTTCCTAAATAGATGTGACCGTAGTTCATTACGAACACTATTGGTCGCACGTTTTCAGTACTAACATTTCTAAATGCAGGAAGAAAATTTGTCTTGACAGTATCAAGATCCTCAAGCCATGAAACATAATGGCTTAGCTCCTCGCAGTTGAGTTCAGCCTCGGGACAGTAGTAGGTCCTGTCTACCAAGCCCTGGACATGTTTGCTTGCACCGAAATAAGCTGACAATACAAATTAGTTGTCAAATATTTTTGAATAAACAATATCGAAGACATAAATATGATTGAGAAACTTACATAATGGTATAACTAGAGGCGTCTGCACATCGACCCAGATGTCGATATTACCTTCAATATCATCTTCCGGACGAATATCAAAGGTGATAACCATATCAGGCTCAAATGCATAAGTCTTGCATAGTGCTCGCCATGTTTTGCATCCAAAATAGGTGTAGTCGTCTGAATTGTATAATTTTGCGTGGAAAATATAACCAGGCTCGGTCTTCAAGTAAACTTTCTTTACCTCCAAAGTATGACTGAAACCTATCTTATCCAATACAAAAATTCTTGCATGGCAGGGGATACGCTAATACAATAGTAAAAAAAATATAAGTTGAAGCAGATGTCATGCTTAATTATGAAAAAAGACTTGTCGTTGTGACTTACTGTATCCACTTCGAAGTTCTCGTCCAGCTTGATGCTGAAGCGCCTATCATCATCTAGGAAGATTCCGTCGCACAGGCCGCGCTCGTCTTCGCAGTATTTGCAAATACCAAAATCCTTTTCGTCATCAGACATTTCCTATGTTCATAGTTAAAACATTAATTGAAAATCGATCGAAGACAACTACCAGGATACTCAACACACAAATCCGGGGCACTCGATATTTCCTATATATTCTGGCACAAGTCATGCCAAAATTCACGGAAAAATCCGGCATGACCTTTGCTAAAATAGGACATATCGAGCGCCTGAAATTTGCCGGAACGGAAATGAATCAACACTCCGGCAAAACATAGGCCACTCGGAGGTGTAACCTGCAAACATGACCGGCCACTTGGATATTGAGCAACACAAGATATACATTTCAAAATATCTTATAGGACTCAAATTAGCATGCATTCAATAAGCAAAAGTAAATCATCTCATGCGTCCGTACATCATCGAATATTATCACTAATACATCCCAAATAGTGTCATACATATAACATCACTAATACAACTAAAACCCTAGCACACGACGGGTATCGGCGCGGGCGGTGGACACCCACAGAGAAGGAACCATCACGGGATCATAGCTCAAGTGAGATCCCTGGAGAACCTGCCAGGTATTGGAGAACCTGTGCTCCAACGCAAACAAGTAGCGACGGACGTGCGCGTCTTCCTCACTGACACGGTGACTCACCACCTCCGTGGAGTCCTCGAGCCTCTGGACCGTCACTGGCCCACGCGACCGCCACCAAAGAAGGTTCGGGTCAACGACAGGCTGGCTCCTCACCAACCTGTGCCCCCGATAGGTAGCGCCTCCCAGTACCACCCCAGCGGAGCCTAGTCCCGGACATGGCCCATCTGGTCAAGCAGGTGTCGTCCTCCACCGACTCGACGACGAGGATGCGGGATAGGCATCGTCCACGTCGATGTGAGAAAAGTTGCTTTAACTAAAAAAATAGCAACAAGTTCTTACTAACGAGATCTATTAATGAAATTAGTTCTTACTAAAAATAAACTTACTATAAATAAAAATAAACTAATACCTAATTACTACCTAGTTCTTACTAACTAATTAGTACCTAGGAACTACTGCCCTAAATACCATATAAGTAATTAACTAACTAGCACTAAAAATAGCCTAGGGTTCATACTAACTAGCACTAAATAGCTAGGGTTCATACTAAGAAGAGAAGAGGGATT
>NC_041382.1:389765394-389793824 GCF_002162155.2 Triticum dicoccoides
TTACAGAGGGCGGGGAGAGAGATGGGGTCGGGGAAGACGGCGACACCGAGGCGCGGCGAGGCGGGGTCGGGGGAGACGGCGAGGCGGAGGCGAGGCGGGGACGGGGGAGACGGCAGCGAGGCGGAGGTGAGGCGGGGTCGGGGAGACGGCGGCGAGGCGGAGGCGACGAGGAATAGTAGAGGAGAATTGGGGGAGGAAGCAGAGGAGAGGGAATCAGGCCGCCCGGGGGGTTAGGAGAAAATAGCTTTAACAGTAGCGTGGGGAGGCAAAACGCACTGCTGCTAAAATCCATAGTAGTAGCGCTGTTCGTAGAAGGGCGCTACTATTATACCTAGCACGTCGGGAATGGTGTGGCAATTATAGTAGTAGCGCGTTCTGTTCCTGCCGTGCTACTGCTAAGCGGGTAACAGTAGCGCCGTTCTAGCAGACCCGCTACTGCTAAGTAGCAGTAGCGCCTCATTTTAACAAGCGCTACTGGTAACATTCTATGTATAAGGTTTTCCCTAGTAGTGTGAAAAGAGCCTAAGCTTGGGGATGCCCATGGCACCTCAAGGAAATATTCAAGGAGAACCAAGCAACTAAGCTTGGATATGCCCCGGAAGGCATCCCCTCTTTCTTCTAACAACCATCGGTAATTTTACTTGGAGCTACATTTTTATTCGTCACATATCATGAGTTTGCTTGGAGCGTCTTGTATTATATGAATCTTTGCTTCTTTCTGTTTTTAGTTTCTCGCAATTATCCTTGCTGAACACACCTATTTGAGAGAGCCATAATGATGCCATGATTTGTTAGAATTGCTCTGTGTGCTTCACTTAAATTTTTTGAGCTATGGAATTGCTCTAGTGCTTCACTTATACCTTTTTCAGCATGGTGGTTGTTTAATTTTTGGATAAATGCTCTGATGCTTAACCTAGATTATTTTGAGAGTTCGTAAAAATTTGAAGAAATATTCTCTCATGCTTCAGTTATATTATTTTGAGAGTTGGAAATTTTGAAGAAATATTTATGCTCTTGTTCTTCACTTAGATGTGTTTGCGAGCTTGTTATAAGCAATGGTAATATATGAAACTAGTCCCAAAGTGATAGATATTCAAGAGGGATAATAAAAACTATCATGAAGATCATTGGATATTAAAACTTGATTCTTTAAAATAGTTTTGAGATATGGAGATAGTAATATGTGAGTCATGTTGGTGAGTAATTGTGCTTTAGTAAGAATATTGGTGTTAGGGTTTGTGATTCCGTATGCAAGAACAGAAGTCAATAGTAATGCAATGAAGTTACATCCTACTTATGCTGCATTATTCGGTGTTAGTTTTGTTTAATGCTCGCTTATGATTGTTTTCATTTCTTGGATGGTTGCTTCTCAATCTATTTGCCAGCCTTCCCTTGTACTAAGCAGGAATACTGCTTGTGCATCCAAACTCGTTAAACCAAGTTGTGCCGAATGAGTCCACCATACCTACCTATATGCGGTATTTCCATGTCATTACTAGTAAATTGGTATCCGCCAACTCTAATTTTCAAAATGAATTTCCTTTTTGTGTGCCCGTACCACTCATGAAGCGACACAGGGTGGTTAATATTTTTCATGCTAGATGTGTAATTCTCAAGACGAGTGTTTATTCACTTGTCATTGCACAAGAGTGTGGCAAGGTAATAGGGATGCCTAGTCCCGAATTGAAAAAGAAATTTACTTTATGTTGTCAATAATAAATTCCTTGGGAAGTATTGGTATGGAAGGCACCCGTGGATACGGCTAGCCATGGATTGTGAAAGAATGGTGGAAAAAGGAATAAACTTTATTTTATGTTTGGAGACCGCCTATGATGTATCTAGCATAGAAAGTATTGGGAATTCTCACTCGTTTTCGTTGACGGGAAAAGCATGCCTCTCAAAACAATTTTATCACTCAATTTAAGTTTTGAGCTCTGGCACCTCTACAAATCTATGCTTCCCTCTGCGAAGGGCCTATCTATTTACTTTTATGCAATTTTTATTTTTATTGAGTCTCCATCTTCTCTTATAAAGCACCAACTAGGGAGCACTATTATCATACTTTAGCATTGGATGTAGCTAATATTTGAGTGTGGTTCATGAATGGATCAATGATTGAGCATAATGGGCTAGGGACAACTTTCTTTGGTGTTGATATTTTGAAGGACATGGTTGCTTGTTGATATGCATGAGTATTGAAGTCTTCATGTCAAATTATAGACTATTGCTTTGAATCATCTAAAGTCCAAATGTCCAAGCTACAGAAGAAAAGAATATGTGATAAATATGATGCGTAGCATTCCACATCAAAAGTCTGTTTTTATCATTTACCTACTCAAGGACGAGCAGAAATTAAGCTTGGAGACGCTCATACGCCTCCAACGTATCTATATTTTTTTATTTCCATTCTATTAAAGTATCATTCTTGGATGTTTCATACGCATTTACTACCAAATTTATATCATTTTTTGGGACTAACCTATTGACATAGTGCCCAGTGTCAGTTGTTGTTTTCTGCTTGTTTTTTACTTTGCAGAATATCCATATCAAACGAAGTCCAAATGCAGCAAAACTTTTTGGAGGTTTTTTCCTGCCCAAAAGACACCCAGGAAGCCCAAGATGTGCACTAGAGGGGCTCTGTGTGGCCCACTAGGCACTAGGGCGCGCCAGGGCCCTCAGGCGTGCCTTGGCGGGTATTGGGGCCCACAGGCACCCCCTCCACTGCCTCTCAACTCTATAAATACTCAAATATTCCAAAAATCCTAGGGTAGTCGACAAAACACAATTCCAGCTGCCACAAGTTCCAGAACCACAAGCTCCAATCTTGAGGCCTTCTCCAGCACTCTGACGGAAGGGCAATGATCACAGAGGGGTTCTTCATCAGCACCCTTGCCCCTCCGATGAACCGTGAGTAGTTCACCACAGACCTACGGGTCCGTAGGCAGTAGCTAGATGGCTTCTTCTCTCTTTTTGATCTTCAATACAATGTTCTCCTCGATGTTCTTGGAGATCTATTTGATGTAATGACTTTTTGTGGTGTGTTTGTTGGGATCCGATGAATTGCGAGTTTATTATCAGATCTATCTATGAATATTATTTGAGTCTTTGTTGAACTCTTATATGCATGATTTTTATAGCCTGGTATTTCTTCTTCGAAACTTTTGTTTGGTTTGGCCAACTAGATTGATTTTTCTTGTCATGGGAAGAGGTGCTTTGTGATGGGTTCGATCTTGCGGTGCTCAATCTCGGTGACAGAAGGAGACATGACACGCATGTATCATTTCCATTAAGGATAAAAAGATGGCATCTATTCCTACATGAATAGATCTTGTTTACATCATGCCATCGTTCTTATTGCATTACTCCGTTTTTTCATGAACTTAATACACTAGATGCATGTTGGATAGCGGTCAATGTGTGGAGTAATAGTAGTAGATGCAAGCAGGAGTTGGTCTACTAATTTATCTTGGACGTGGCCTATATACATGATCATTGCCTTGGATATCGTCATAATTACTTGATCTTCTATCAATTGCCCAACAGTAATTTGTTTACCCACCGTATGCTATTTTTCTTGAGAGAAGCCTCTAGTGAAATCTTTGGCCCCCGGGTCTATTTCCTATCATATTGTTTCCGGATCTATTATTCCAGCAATCCAAAAAAATATCTTGCTGCACTTTTTATTTATTTATTTTGTGTTTTTTTCTAGATCTATTTATCCAATCTCATACAATTTAATCTATCTCAATGACGAGGAGGGATTGACAACCCCTCTTACGCGTTGGGTTGCAAGTTTTTGTGGGTTGTGTGCATGTGTTGTTTACATAGTGTTGCTTGGTTCTTCTACTGGATTGATAACCTTGGTTTCATAACCGAGGGAAATACTTACCGTTGTTGTGCTTTATCATCCTCTCCTCTTCGGGATGAATGTGATAGGTAGCATTCCACAACAAAAATTATGTTTTTATCATTTACCTACTCGAGGACGAGCATGGATTAAGCTTGGGGATGCTTGATACGTCTCCAACGTATCTATATATTTTTATTGTTCCGTGCTATTATAGTATCAACCTTGGATGTTTTATATGCATTTACAAGCAATTATATATCATTTTTTGGTACTAACCTATTAACTTAGTGCCCAGTGCCAGTTGCTTGTTTCTTTTGCCTGTTTTTGGTTTTCCAGAATATCAGTACCAAACAAAGTCAAATGCCATGAAACTTTTTGGAGATTCTTTTCTATACATAGGAGACCCTGGAAGCTTCAGGAGGGGACGAGAAGATGGAGCAGTGGACCACGAGGCACCAGGGCGCGCCCTGTTGGCTCATGGGGCCCATGTGGCTCCGTTTGACCTAACCCTGCCTCTATAAATTCTCTAAAATCGGGAAGCCAACAGAGAGCCAGCCAAAATACTTTTACCGCCGCCGCAAGTTCCTGTTCTCGCGAGATCCCATCTGGAGGCCTTTTTCGGCACTCTACGGGAGGGGGTTCAATCACGGAGGAGCTCTACATCAAATTTGCTGGCCTTCCGATGATGTGTGAGTAGTTTAGCACAGACCTACGGGTCCATAGTTAGTAGCAAGATGTCTCTCTCTCTCTCTCTGATCTTTAATACAATGTTCTCCTCAATGTTCTTGGAGTTCTATCCGATGTAATCACATTTTGCGGTGTGTTTGTTGGGATCCGATAAATTGTGAGTTTATGATTAGATTATCCATGAATATTATTTGAGTTTTCTCTAAACTCTTTTATGCATGATTGTTATAGCTTCTTATTTCTCTCCGATCTATTGATTTGGTTTGGCCAACTAGATTGATTTATCTTGCAATGGGAGAGGTGCTTTGTAATGGGTTAGATCTTGTGGTGCTCAATCCCAGTGACAGAAGGGGATATGACACGTATTTGTATCGTTGCCATTAAGGATAAAAAGATGGGGTTTATTCATGCATGAGTTTACTTTGTCTACATCATGCCATCTTGCTTAAGGCGTCGTTCTTTATGAACTTAATACTCGATGCATGCTGGATAGCGGTCGATGTGTGGAGTAATAGTAGTAGATGCAGGCAGGAGTCGGTCTACTTGTCTTGCACGTGATGCCTATATACATGATCATTGCCTTGGATATCGTCATGATTATTTGCTTTTCTGTCAATTGCCCAACAGTAATTTGTTTACCCACCGTATGCTATTTTCAAGAGAGAAGCCTTTAGTGAAAACCATGGCCCCGGGGTCTAATTCTATCATATATTAAGAATCCTAACAATACCTTGTTGCACTTTTTATTTATGTACTTTATTTTGTATTTTTGTTCAATCTATCTATCAATTACTACACAATTTAATCTTGCACGTAACCGTCGAGGGATTGGCAACCCCTTGTTCATGTTGGGTTCCGAGGATTTGTTGTTTGAGTGCAGGTGTTGATAACGAGGTGTTGTGTGGTTTGCCTACTGGATAGATATCCTTGGTTTTTAACTGGCGGAAATACTTATCTCTACTGTACTACATCATCCTCTCCTCTTCGGAGAAATCCCAACGCAATTCACAAGTAGCAAGCAACATTACTTAAAGTCTAGATGTGCCCTAGTTATCACACATCTTAAGTGACTCAATCAATCTAGAAAGAAAAGGAAAAAGGACAAAAGAAAATGATTGCATGAATCTTAGCGTAAAATTAATCACATAGGAATTAGATGTGCAATACTTAGAGCACATGTAGTTGTGCTTTAGCAAATCTGTTACTTAAAAGGGACGTCACTTTAACATGGGCATTGCTTCATTTTAACAGTGATAGTATTAGATTAGCAGCAACAATAGGAGCATATGGACAATGACCGCACAACCACCAAGTACAGTTGTAAAAAACAACATGTATACCTCCACCGAGGCATAAACCACAACTTTTGGAGTGGCTTTTCCCCTAAGTAAAAATTAGGTGATGTTGGACCAGTCGACGAACCCTAGCTACTGTACATGGGGAGTTGGGGAGTAGTGGTATCAAAGAAAACCCGCATGTGGCGACCTGGGGAGCTGGACCAGTACAATCAAGCATGAAATCCAAAAGAAGTTATACATCAAGTGGGCGAGATGTGGCTTAGGCGGGCGGGCGGGAACTACCCACACGACGGCAGTGAACAAGGGCACGGAGGACCTTCGTCGCGCCAGCGCTGGCTCGGAGAGGACGATGCACATCGGCTTCATCCATCGCCGACGGCGATAACGTCAATGATGCACCTCCTCACCTGCCGCAGCGGACGGAATCCGGCTGGATCGGTGACCACCGGTGAGGAGAGAGATAGTGGACACTATCATCTTGTTTAGATATCAAGAGGGTGAGAGAGCGACGCGGGAAACCCTATCAAACATGAGGCTACATATACAATGGAGTAAAAAATATCTCTCCATAGCAGTGGTTTTAAATAGAATACGCGTGTTCCCGAAAAAAAGAAATGAAAACTGGTGGATGAATCTTTTTTAACGTACCAGGAAAGAAAGCTCGATCAATAACACGCTCCCGCTTCCAGGTTGCACTTTGTATAGCTCACATGTGGTCCCCGACCCTCCACTATTAAGTGAAGAAAGTAAAGGGTCAAATTATCATGTAAGTTGCCTCTTCGTTTACAAATGTGCTCCATCGTGTACTCGCGGGTGTGTCGGAGGCAGAGTGCATGCGTGTGTGTGTGTGCTTGTGTGTTATGGAATATTTGCTAAATGATGAACTATTTTCCAACCATGTTTGTGAACTTCAATTTTCACTTGCAATTTGAATTTTGAATTTGTCTTTGATTTTTATCAACGGGCAATTTGGCTTAGTCAAACTTGATGACACGGCACCATTAGTGTGAGGTCACAGTAGCATGACACTGGGGGTGTTACACATTATTAATAGCTCAATACTACCCTAGTGCTACCGAACGTTAAGTGTGTGGCCCTACGGGTTCGGGAACATGTAGACATGACCGAGACACCTCTTCGGTCAATAATTAATAGCGGGACCTGGATGCCCATATTATTCCTACACATTCAATGAATATCTTCATCGGTTCAACCATGATGTCAAGGATTCAGTTAATCCCGTATGCAATTCCCTTTGTCCTGCGGTATGTTACTTGCCCGAGATTCGATCATCGACATCTCCATACCTAGTTCAATCTCATTACCGGTAAGTCTCTTTATTCGTTCCGCAATACAAGGTCCCGTGACTAAACTAATTAGTCACATGAAGCTTCTTGTGATGTTGTATTACCGAGAGGCCCCAGAGGTATCTCTCCGTCACACGGAGTGACAAATCCCAGTCTCGATCCATGCAACTCAACAGACACCTTCAGAGATACTTGTAGAGCGCCTTTATGATCACCCAGTTACGAAGTGAAGTTTGATAGCACACAAGGCATTCCTCTAGTATCCGGGAGTGGCATGTTCTCATGGTCTAAGGAACTGATACTTGACATGAAGAAAGTTGTAGCAAATAAATAAACGATCTGATGCTAAGCTTACGGTTGGGTCTGTGCATCACATCATTCTCCTAATGATGTGATCTCGTTATCAAATGACAACTCATGTCTATAGCTAGGAAACCTTAACCATCTTTGATAAACGAGCTAGTTTAGAAGAGGCTTACTTGGGACACTGTTGTTTATGTATTCACACATGTATTTATGTTTCCGGTCAATAAAATTCTAGCATGAATAATAAACATTTATCATGAAAAAGGAAATATGATAATAACCAATTTATTATTGCCTCTAGGGCATATTTCCAACATTGGGTGGGGCCCAAACTTTCCACAGGGTGTGGGGGGTTTTGATGTCGCTTACGAGGGGCGGGGAGGGGAAGAGGAAGGGGTGTCACAACGGCGAAGGCAGAGGAGCCTTTTCCGCCCCGACGCGCATCTGGCATGTCCCCAACTCATCCTCCCACACAGGCTCTTAAAGGTGTGCAGCGGGAGCCGCGGGAGACCCGGAGGGGCGGCAGAGCAAGGACGTCACATCGCCATGCGGGCAATCCCCCGCATTGAACATGAATGCGGGCATCAGTGGCAGCTCGAGCCACCACGATGGATGCAACGCGCACACTCTCGCCTTGAAGTGCCGACGGTTTCTCCATGGCCTCACCCGCCTTCAAGGCCTCCTGGAACCGTTCTCCGGAGGACAGAGAGGGTGGCGCAACGTCAGATCCGCACGGCGATCCGGCCGGATCCGAAGCTGCCAACATGGACAACCACTGGGGTAAAGTCGCAGGAAGACAGGCCGGCGACGACGGCTGAAAGTAAGGCAAGGAAAGGATGGATATGGTGGCCGGTGAGGCTAGAAAGGCCCTCACCCGGAGGGGTTGATGGTGGGACGGGCTCGGGGGTGGGTCACTCATGCTTGCACCATGCCGGTATGAAATACAATTTTTTTTTACCGTTGAGTTCTTAGACAAAAGGATCTAGATTAGAATGGAATTCAACTCGGAGTTGTTTTCTTCTTCTTGAGAAACACAATACAAATGCAAATGCTCCCAAACATGCACGCATATCTTACTCTATAATAGAACACACACTCACACACACCCTATCGTCATGAGCACATCCGAGACTCTGGCCCGGCAAATCATGAGATTGACGAAGTCATCACATGTGTATTATAGTGGATGGAAACATCGTCCCCCACTAAACAAACATCATCGAAGAGTCCGGGATTAATCTAGGAAAATATAGCACACGTTCACAAGGAATCTAACCATGTGAGTTACACTATTCACACACAAAAAGAACATCTGAGTTATGCCCACTCGGGGTCTCTTTGATTGATAAGATTACAAAATTTGGGAATAGAAAAAACACATAATTGTAAACCATGTATGAATCCTACAGAATTGTGTTGCGCATAAGTGGTTGGGCCATACAAGAAACAAATGGTTGTTTCCAAAGAGATTTGACTAGATGCTGTTTTTAAATGAGATCCTGAAAGAATACCCAATTGATTCAATCCTCCAGGTCAAACAATCAACATAAAAAAAAGTTCCAAGGATTCAATCCTCCAGTCCTCTATCATAATTTTCTAAGAAAGTTCTTTGAATCAAAGTATCCCTCAAATTTTCTCTTTGTGCCAAGGATTGAGAATTTGAGACTGTATATTATCTCTGTATTCAGATTGGATATACAAGATTTCCGATTTACACAATTTGGGTGCTGGGCCAAGTAACTTTTAAAATAGAGAAAGATTGAAAATTACAGAGATTCCATTCTATTCCCCGGGGACTGTGGGAAATGGTGGTCGCATCACAAAGATGCAGTGCAAGGACCGAATCTTGTATTACACGCGAGTACCATATTTTACTTCCATAGGTCGAGGTAGACCACACTTCCGCGCAAATTAGCTTTATGACATATTTCTTTTCCTTTTTTGATTTGATTCCTCCCTCTCGTTATCATTTTTATGTAGATCCAGAGGATCTTTGCGAAGAAGAACCTTCGGAATACATATATTCCAGTGGAGATTCAGATGGTGACCTCACGAAATAATAAGTGCTGTCCTGTCGATTCATTTGGGAGCTGGACTTTCTGTGCGCCAATGATAATACGAGGGATCGCCAACAGAGATGCACCATACAACTAGGGCCCTATGTGCTGTTCAATCAATCAACTGTGTGAGTGCGACGATTGAAAAGAAAAAATAATTATCGAAAATTGTGAGGATTGGCGAAGCTATCTTTTTTTTCTTTTTTCTCTTTCTTTTTTGAGAAGATTGGCGAAGCTATAGCTATCGAAAATTGTGAGGATTGGAGTATGAGTGAGGGGCAGCAACTTGTTTGTGTGCGTGCGTAGGGTGGGCCACGGGAAGCAGACAGAGCAAAGCAAAGATTCCATTAGGTCGGGCCCATGATGGAGCAGGCGCCAAGGCTGAGGTGGGCCTAACCTTCCCAACACTTACGAATGGTTGATGGCTGCTTGTTGCTTTCTCTTCCCAAGAAACAAAACTGAATTGTTTTTGCGAAACTACTGTGTGCACGATGCTCCTTGGCCGATATGTGCACGATGGAAAATCCAATGCTCTGCTAGTCTTTCATTGCTTGCACCAACGGTTTGATCTTTTGTGTCGTGTGAGAGTCGGCTGAGCTGCGTCGTGTGTGTAGCAGGTCTCTTGTTTTTGCTAGTTGTTGCTTGGTTTGAGCTGAGGCTCTGCTTGGATGCTCTCTTCTCTTGACGCTGCATTTTTCCTGCCTGCCCAGCTCTCAACTTGTGGTGCTTCTCCTTCTTCATCATCGGTGTCGGTGTCGATGTCGCTTTGGGATGTCACTGTCCCCAAAAAGGAGGTCGAAACTAATTGAGTTCACGGCTTCATAGCAACCACAGCCAGCCATCATCTGGAGGAGCTTCTTTTACCTCTCTTTTTCTTCTACTCTGAGGATTGCGGGAGACAATAATGCAGGTGCAGCCGTGCAGATGCGTGTCTAGCTAATGTATAGTCGCATATGGTGAGCATCTCCATTATTCAGTCCACGATTACGCGTAATCATTCAATCCGCATGTGATGCATGCATGTTGATGTGGTTTAGAGGCCAACCTGAGGCTGGAGAGCTGTCAGATTTAGCAGCATATATGTTCATCTTTGTCCACTACATGGATATACATTCTTCCCGGGAGAAAATTTGGAACTAGCAAAACCATGGTTTTTTTACATGTCACATGGGACCTCCCATCGACTATGAATGCATCAATGGCAATTTTGTCAATCTTAAAATAATGTGCCGGTTGAGTCTCTCGAAAGTGTTTATATGGATAAAATGTGTATGCATACATTCGTAGAAGTAAGTGAGTATGTATATATGAGAGTCTACATCTGTACTGCGTCAAGAAAAACCCAAAGACCTCCTATTGGACATGCTACGATTTTCTTTTCAGGCTAGCTCTCCAATATCTGGGCTGGCCTCTACTGATCAAGGCACTTTCCTGAGGCCTGCTTCACGCACTTTACTAATTTGGCCCACAAATCAACTGTTGAACATCCTTGTTTGGAGATCGATAACGATCATCGTCACTTGACGTGCTCTCAGTCATTCGCCACGTGTCGCGCTTTGGGTGTTTCTTTCGGATTTTCTTTTATTTTTTCGCACGCGTTTTCGGCTATTTAAACGGGTTTTTTCGGGTTTTTCAACTTTTTGGTTTTCCACTAGTGTTTCTTAACTTTTCGATCAAAAAAATTTTGAATTTTTTTTGCGCGAAAACACGTTTTCTGTTGTTTTTTTCTTTCGCGAGAGTCACGGTTTTGCTTCCGCGAGAGGCATGATTGTGTTTTCGCGAGAGTCACGGCCGTGCATCTCGAAAACGAAAACAAAACGTGTTTTTTGCTTTTTTTCCTTTCACGAGAGTTACGGTTTTGCTTCCGCGAGAGGCACGGTTGTGCTTTAACGAGAGTCATGACCGTGCCTCTCGGAAACGAAAAAAACGTGTTTTCAGGTTTTTTTCCTTTCGCGAGAGTCACGGTTTTGATTCCCCGAGAGGCAAGGTTGTGCTTTCGCGAGTCACGGCCGTGCCTCTCGGAAACGAAAAAAACGCGTTTTCTATTTTTTTCCTTTCGTAAGAGTCACGGTTTTGCTTCCGCGAGAGGCACGGTTGTGCTTTCGCGAGACTCACGGCCGCGCCTTTCGAAAACGAAAAAAAACGCGTTTTTTGTTTTTTTTTCTTTCGCGAGAGTCACGGTTTTGCTTCCGCGAGAGGCACGGTTGTGCTTTCGCGAGAGTCACGGCCGTGCCTATCAAAAATGAAAAAAAATGCGTTTTCTTTTTTACCTTTCGCGAGAGTCACGATTTTGCTTCCGCGAGAGGCACAGTTGTGCTTTCGCGAGAGTCATGGTTGTGCCTCTGGAAACGAAAAAAGTGTGTTTTTTGTTTTTTTCCTTTCGGAAGAGTCACGGTTTTTCTTCCGCAAGAGGCACGGGTGTGCTTTTGTGAGAGTCACGGCCGTGCCTCTCGCAAACGAAAAAAAACACGTTTTCTGTTTTTTTTCTTTTCGCGAGAGCCACGGTTTTGCTTCGGCGAGAGGAACGGTTGTGGTTTCGTGAGTCACGGCCGTGCCTCTCAAAAACAGGAAAAAAATGTGTTTTCTGTTTTTTTTTCTTTCATGAGAGTCACGGTTTTGCTTCTCCGAAAGGCACAGGTGTGCTTTCGCGAAAGTCACGGCCGTGCCTCATCGAAAACGAAAAAAAACACGTTTTCTTTTTTTCGTTCCGCGAGAGTCACGCTTTTGCTTCCGTGAGAGTCACGCTTTTGGTTCCGCGAAAAGTACGGTTGTGATTTCGTGAGAGGCACGGGCATGCCTTTTTCGAAAAGGGTAAAAACCCGTGCTCTCGGTTCGGTTTTTTCATCCGTTTTTTTATGAAAAAAAAAGTTCGTCAAAACCTATCAACATGGAATCTAATTTTAAAGATCTCGATACGAGGAATCCAACAGTGAAAGCGATTCGAGATTTGGACGCACAGTTTGAGAAATAAAACGTTTTGAATAAATTGATCTACGAAAAAGGGAAAACTCCCAGGTTGAGACAAGTGGCGGCATGTGCGTCACTTGTCGCAACTGGGGAAGTTGAAGTGATCTTTGCAACAAGTACTCCTCGAGTAGTGATTTCGTCGACCCTACAGGCTGAATAGGGAGGAAACGCGGGGAGTTTCTATGCGCCGCTCGTTGCGGCAAATGCCGAGCAGACGCAGAAGCACAACTCCAGCTGGGCCGACCCATTAACGTAACACAGTGAAAAATCCCCAAAAAGTGTCCTCGAGGGAGGGATCAAACCAGGGACCTCTCGTTGCTTATGCGCGAGCGTAGCCAACGGGATAGATGAGCTTCTTGGTTTATAATGCCACGCTAAGCTAAAGGTAATATAGATTCGACCATATTATCAAATTCTGAACGTGAACATTATTTTGGAAATATGTTTTTTTAAGCGAGCACTTTTCAACTTTGAGAAGAGGAAAAAAGCTTGAACATTTCTTGAATATCCTAACAAATTTTTGATAAACTGAACACTTTTTTGAATATCATGAACATTATTGAATTTGTGAACACATTTTTCTTAAAGGCGGCATTTTTTTAAACTTTGAACAATAATTTGGAAATGCGTATAGTTTTGGAATCCGTCAACAATTTTTGAAACAAGAACATTTTTTAAAACTCAGAACAAAATTTGAAAATGAGAACATTTTTTGAGAAATATGAACAGCTTTATCAAATCAAGAACATTTTTTAGAACTGTGAAATATTCTAAAAAGGAAAAAGGAACAGGACAATATAAGCAGAAAAACGAGAAAAAAAGATGAACATTTTTCAAATTCGTTAGCATTTTCAAAAAAAATTCGAACATTTTTTGGAACTCCCAAACGAAATTATGAACAGACACATTCTTGAAAATTGCGAACAAAATTTGAAATAGAAACAACTTTGAAACTACCGAACAAAATTGGAAAACACAAACATTTTTCTTAAATTTGCAAATGAATTTTGAAAGAGGAACATTTTTCAAACTCCTAAGCAAAATTTGAAAACATGAACATTTTTGAATTTTGTGAACAAAAATTGAGAACTATGAATATTTTGAATCTGTGAACAAAATTTGAGAACTAGAATAAATTTTGAAAGAAAGGAATTTAGATAGCACGAACATTTTTTGAAATTGAAGAACAAATTTAAAAATTTAGAAACTTTTTAAAAATCTCAAACAAGTTTGGAAATTCAAACATTTTTCAATTCATGAACAATATTTTTAAAACCGGAACATATTTTTAAAAATTTGAACATATTTTTCAATAAGCAAACAATTTTTTTAAACTTATACATTTTTGTAAGGAACGAATATTTTTTACATGCAAACAAATTTTGAATAGTTTGAAGATTTTTAAAATTATTGAAAATGAAAAAGTGAAGACGAGGAAAAATAAAGAAATGAAACAGAAAAAAAAAGGTGAAAAAGAAAACTTGAAAAAGTAGAAAAGGAATGAATAGGAAATGATAGAGAAGGAAAATTAAACAGGAAAAAAGAAAACGAAAAACTAAGAAAAAACAGAAAAAAAAAGTGTTAGGAAGCTCCTAGAAGGTTCCCCAAACCGGAAAAAAACGGCTGGGAACAAGCGAGAAGGTTCCTAAAACTGGAATCTTCCAAACATGTTACAGGCCGGCCCACACGCGAACCCTCGATCGTTCTCCCTGTACGTCCGCCCGACAACTTGCCGCAACGAGCGGCAAATAGGATATTCTGGAAACGTGCACCCCCTCCCCTCGCATGCGTTTTCGGCCATTCCCATATGGCCATACTAGATAATTCCCCCGCGCGCTGCTCCGGGAATTCTTAGTCCTACGCATGTGGTAATGCATAAATAGAATAACTTGTTTGAATAAGATGGATATATGATCTTAAGATGATTTTCTTTTGGAATGGGCATAATACTTGCAGTATAATTATAAAGATAGCAAATATAGTGTCATGGCATAAGTAATCTCATATCATTTGCATTAGTAATATTGTATATAAACACTCTAAGAGCCGGATTCTCAAATGGAGATGCGACGAAAGGTTATGTACAAATTCCCATTACTTATTGTGTATTATATGTGAGTCTTGTCATAAATATATCTTCTCCATGTTATTACATAAGTTCTACACAATATAACAATTTGTTCATATATAAAAGCAAGTGTAAAAATAGGGTGTGTTGCAACACATAGTTGTATCTGCTAATAAATTGGATACATTAGTTTGTTCCTGTCTTCATTAACATCTCTGGTAGCTTGTATAATAATTAGTGTGAACACCTACGAACATATTCCTCTTTCCAAATGAGAAGGGTATGTTCTGAGGCGAAACTAATGCATATAGTAGTAGCGGATACTTGACATGAAGGGATGATACCGTACTCAGGCTTCATCTTGCTAATGATAATATGAAATCTCTACAAAATATTAGAATGGGCTAATGAATCTGGGCATTATATGCAAGCTATAGAAAATTCTGATAGATCGTACACTGAGATTGGACAGAGATCAGTAACATTGTGCATGTAGAATATAAGTAAAGAAGATGGAACTTCACAATTGACAGATCCAATGAATATTTTGATGAGAGATCCAATTAATATTGGAGCTGAAAGAAAATAGAAGGTGCCTGCAAGAAATGACGATGCAAGTGAAAGCAACATATCAATCACCTCCTACTTGAGCAGGCAAAACAAGGTACCTACGTACATATACATGGAGGTAAGAGGGCAGAGGGAAATGCAAGCTTTCCCTTTTAAGAAAGTGTCTAAGGCATTAAGACAATCGGCAAGAGCACCATCGAAAACTAAAAAGTGCACTGGAATAGCACCACTTGAGCTATCAAATGCTTAATAAAAAATTAATTGCACAACTGCTAGTTTAATTCACGGTGTTAAAGCTTGTGCTAAGCAATTCAGTAAGCATCTCCCAAGAAAGCAGTAGGAGCAGTAAAGGAGCACAGATACTGAATTAACTTAAAAGGTGGGTTCCTTCAGAAACAATGACATAAAATTAATCTCGAGAAGAAAAAGTATGTCTGAAAACTATAGATGTTCTAGGACTAAAGGTGCCAATGGCCATTGGAAATAAATAGCAGGAATTCCAACACTTTAAGCATGGAACAAATAGAATAATAAATGCATGAATAGTAAGGAAAATCGGGTGAGTATGAAAGAACAAAGTAAAGGCACATGAACTTCATCTTGGCAGAGCAGTTTCTGCCTTATGCATTTCGAAACATGTATGAAACTTGAGTGACCGAAACGCTGCGCAGAAAGTATAGCTGGTCATTACCAAGCCGTGTTAAGCTATAAACAGAGGAGGAGAAAGAGATAAGAGGTACAGGTTATTTATTAACTTTATCAACAGGTTAACTGAACCTTGGTCCTGTGACTTACGCTCTGGCTGTTGGGAGCATTGACTAAAATATGTTTTTGTACCTGATTGGATTAAATTACTTTGTAGCTGATTTCGTACCTACAATATGCAAGATCGAGTTAATTAGGCAGATCCCAACAACTGCAAAGAGCCCTGTTCTTCCTCGCCCAACACAAGGCACGCCTACCGGCTCGCCGAGCTCCACGCCAGAGCAAAGGAAGGACTGAAGGGGCTTCACGACGGGAAGAAGCAAGGTTCATGTTGCCTTGCGATGGAGCGGAGTGGAGTGTGGAGGGCGGTGTGACGCCCTCGATTCAATCGTACACTAATCATACACACAAATGTGTACGATCAAGATCAAGGACTCACGGGAAGATACCACAACACAACTCTAGACACAAGTTAAAATAATACAAGCTTTATATTACAAGCCAGGGGCCTCGAGGGCTCGAATACATAAGCTCGAATACACAAGAGTCAGCGGAAGCAACAATATCTGAGTACAGACATAAGTTAGACAAGTTTGCCTTAAGAAGGCTAGCACAAAAGCAACAACGATCGAAAAGGCAAGGCCTCCTGCATGGGAGCCTCCTAACTACTCCTAGTCGTCTGCGGTCTTCACGTAGTAGTAGGCATCCTCCGGGTAGTAGTAGTCATCAGTGGCATCGTCTGGCTCCTGAGATCTGTCATCTGGTCGCAACAATCGGGTATGGGGGAAAAGAAGTAGCAAAGCAACCGTGAGTACTCATCTAAAGTACTCGTAAGACTTATATCAGATCTAAACTAAGTATGCATCTGTATCAAAGGAAAAGGTTGCATCTGTGGACTAAACTGCAGAATGCCAGAAGGGAAGGGAAAAGCCTAGCCTATCGAAGACTAGCATCTTCTGGAAACCACCATCTTGCAGCAACAGGAGGGAGTAAAGTAGTATAAAATAAAGTAGTAGAAGTGTTATCAACCTCGGCCAGAGATCCTTTCTCGACTCCCTGCGAGAAAGCAATCCTAGAGCCATACTATCCAAGTGGCAACACATTCCAGTTCTCATCACCATCCCGTTCTCATCACAAGTATCCAATTCTAGTTATATCGATCGGGATACAACTCCAAGTGTCCGTTACCGTAGGACAGGCTATCGATAGATGTTTTCTTCCCTGCAGGGATGCACCAACTTACCCACCACGCTCGATTAACTCCGGCCGGACACACTTTCCTGGGTCATGCCCGGCCTCGGCCAAACAATACGTCGCAACCTGACCTAGGCTTAATAGAGAGGCCAGCACGCCGGACTAAACCTATGCCCCCAGGGGTCATGGGCCATCTCCCCGGGAACTCCTGCATGTTGCGTACGCGGCCGGTGAGCAGACCTAGCTACCTCCTTCAACAAGGCAGGAGCTTACGCAGTCCAACCAGGCGCGCGCCGCTCAGTCGCTGACGTCTATTAAGCTTCGGCTGATGTATACGACGCAGAACGCCCATACTATGCCCACGTGATGGTTAGTGCTATCAGGCCAGAGGCCCCTCGGATCAAATATCCAAATCGTAGTGGATTAGGAACGCGCGGTAACGAGCAGAGACTCACGATCGATGTGACCGCGTCGCCCCGTCTCGAGTACTTGCGGCAAGGGCTAAGAATGCCCGGCCACGCCTCGTAAGTATCTCGCGGGCACCTTCAGGTCAACTCGACTCCACATCACTCGCAATTAAGCTCGCGCGGGTACCCCTCAGGGTCGACCCGTCTTTAGTAACATGGCTCAGTGTAAAGTCATAGTAACCATAGTAACTGTGTGTCTAACACCAAGGGGAAAACCCGAGGAATCACCCCCGATGAATCCCACTCGATGTTATCATCAAGGTGAACGTAAGAGGATCCATCCTCGAGGTTCACACTTGAGGGGTTGCATGACAGAGCGGTAACAGAAGTGGTTAAGGAGGAAATCACCCTCGATGACCTCGACCGTATAGCTACACTACAAAGATCTCATCAGTAGTGATGTATGAGGTTCACCCTCGGCACTCGATACTAACTCTGTAGTGTCGTACAACTAGGGGGGTGATGTGCGGTGTTGGGGCCTGGACATCGATCACGTTGATCGAGTCATCGAACATAAAGCAAGGCAACTGGGACAAGGTGGGGGTCACTGATGGATCACTAACCAACCTATACTAAGCAGTTTAGGATAAGCAGGTAAGGTATGAAAGCAGGTATCAAAAATAGGCTATGCATCAGAGTAGGATCATACAGAAAGCAGTAGCAGTTCTAATGCAAGCATGAGAGGGAAGGAAATGGGCGATATGGAATGCTCAAGGGGGGTTTGCTTGCCTGGTGGCTCTGGCAAGGAGGGGTCGTCGTCGACGTAGTCGTTCACAGCGGCATCGGCAGCCGCCACGGGGTCTACCGAAGAGAAGAGGGGGGAGAAACAGTAAATACATAGCAAGCGAGTGCATAACAGGACAACAGGAATAGCTAGACGTGTTCTAACGCGGTCCTAGATGTTATAGGTGAAGGGGGAATTCAACCGGGAAGGTATTCCCGGTTCCGGACCTGTGTCAGACAGATGACCAGAGGGGGAATGTTTCATGTTCAGCATGCTAGGGGCATGTGACAGATGAACGGAACGTGTATTCGGATTCGTTCGATTTTTGTGATCAACTTTCATATAGAAAACATTTTCATCGGAGCTACGGTTTAATTTCTATGATTTTCTAAAGTTTTTAAAAGACTTCCTAATTTCCTGGATTTAGTTTAAATCCATATATTAATAAACAGAAACTGCTATGGGTACACGAAAGTGTACCCAGCAGTGTGTGTATGTGTAAGACATGTGGGTCCTGTTGACTGTTGAGTCAGTAGTCAATACTCCCAGTTGAGTGGGCAGTGGGGCCCATGTGTCATTGACACATTTAGGTTAATTACTTAATTAACTAAATTAGTTAACTAAACTGTTAACTAACTAATTTATTAATTAATTTACTATATATAATTATTATTAATTTATTTTACCTAATCTTTTAGGGGGTGGGCCCCACTTGACAGGGGCACCTCACACACAGAACACACACACGCACGCAACCCACACACACACGGCGCACGGAGGCGTCGGCGGGCGCGACACCGGAGGAGGGCGGCGCCGGTCGAGGCCGGCGCCAGAGGGGGAGCAGCACCGGCGCGGGCCGGGCGCACTAGGCAGCCGAGCGGGGCGACGCGGGGCTTGGAGGCAAGGCACAGGGGAACGGAGCGGCGGTCGGCACGGTGGGCGGTGGGTTCGCGGGGGGGTGAAGACGGCGGGCGAGGCCTGGCGAGGTCAAGCGCGTGAGCAGGGGGACCACGAGCAGCGCAGCCCGGGCAACAGTAGCAGAGGCGGGGCACGACGAGGGAAGGTGGCGGCGGGTGCGGGCCGGGTTGGTTGGGCGCGGCGGCGTGGCCAGTGGGAGGGGAGGCGGCCGGCGCGAGCTTGCGCAGCAACAGCGAGCGCGGCGGGACTGGCCATGCACGCGCAGGGGAGGCAGTGGCGGCCTCCGGCGATGTGGTGCTAGGCGGCCAGAGCAGCAGTGTATAGAGCAGCAGCGGCGACAGCTAGCAAGGGCCGGCAGCACAGCAGCAGCGCAGTAGCAGGGGTGGCACGGCTGGGCTCACGCGTGCGGGAGTGCGATGAGCGGCCGTGGGGCGCTAGAGGCGTGCGGGAGCGCGAACTCACCCAGGCACGCGTGGCCAAGGACGACCTGAGGTAGATCGGGAGCGCGACCAAGGCACGTCGAAACGAAGCTCCGACCGCGGCGGACTAACTCGGGTGGGGCTCCTACGGCGAGGGACTCGAAGAGGAGAGGCGAGGAATCGGCAGAGGGGCTCACAATGAGCCTATAGAAGTGCAAAGCGGGCTCGGGGAGGCTCCGGCGAGGCCGAATTGAAGACGGCGAGCACCGAGATGCAGAGATGGTGATGAGCTCGATGGCGACGCGCGAGGCCCTCCCAGCTTGCTCCGATGGTTGAAGTCGACGGAGAAGAGGACGACGGTGCTCCTCGACTTCCTCCCGAGCACCGGGGAGGCTAGTGGTCGCGAGCACGGCGACGACACGACGATTGCGGTCGGGCGACAGAGGAGGGAAAAGAACGAGCGAGGAGGATGGGGAATGGGGATTAGGGTTTGCCTTGACGCTTGGGGTGGATCTTATCCATCTCCATGAGGAGCGGATGGCCGACACGGCGCCACCAGAGGCATGGATGTGCGCCACACCATCTCCATGAACAGAGAAAGGAGATGACGGGAGAGTTGGGCTGGCCTATGCATTGTGCATGTAGAGCCCAGTCCAACAGTGGGCCCTTTTCCTTTTCTTTTACTTTAAACAGTTTTCCTTTTCTGTTTTAGCTTTCCTTTATTAATAGAGAGAAAAAGGGAATTATTTGGTCAACTATTTCACTCAGGAAAAATTTGGAGGAGTCCCATTAAATTCCTGGTGATTATAGACAGTACCATAAATATTTTGGAGAATAGAATAATTCATTTGATATTTTTCATAAGTAGGATAGCATTTAAAAATGCTGAATTGGTGTTGTTATAATTGCTAATGCTCATCTTTGCACAAAAGTGATGTTGTGTTCCTTAACAAATAATTGTTATGAAAGTTTTGGCAAATGATAAACATTTTTCCAGCAACTTTTGAGCAACTTCAAACTTCACTTAAATTTGAATTGACTGAAATTTGAAATGGGATATTGAACAAAGGTGATTAAGCACTGTTTTAGAAAAAAATGATTAGCTTAATCAGAGAGGGTTACTGTAGCATGACACTGTGGGTGTTACAGGCGGCCTCAGCCGACTGAAGCCGATGCGGACGGTCAGAGGAGCCCGGCTTGGCGAAGCCGATGCGGGGCATTGGTGAGGCGCTGCAGCTCCCCGACAACACCTTTCTCTTCTCTTTTTTGAAAGGTACATCGCAGTATTACTGAACTTGTATTAAGGTAGTACTCCTCTAACAGTACAATACGCAAAGGACGACGAAGCTACAGACGAAGAAGAACACCTGCAGCCAACGCTGGTCACGGAGAGACACCACCACTCGATGCTCTGTGCGCCGCAGTTGTAGTCCGCCCTTGAAGACGAAATCTTGAAGGCGATAAACACGCATCGGACGGAGACAGCCTCCATGCCTAGTCGAGATCGCGCCGGAATACCCCACCTGAATAGGTTGAGGCCTGATTCCGCCGAGATCGAGCCACATCTTTGAGTGGTGACATGGTAGTGCGTTGCAGAGGTGGATTCCGGCGGCTGCGTCTGAAGATGAGATGCGCAGACGAAGCGCTGCTTTGTCCATTAGAGAAATGCGGTGGGAGCCTGGGAGGTGGAGCCGTGGAGGATGTGATGCATCTGGTCTTTTAGAATGGTTCGTATGTATGGCGAGGAGAAGCAATATTGCGATAATGTGGAGATCAAGCTAACTTATAGAGAGGGCAAAAAAGATGCAAGGAAAGGGAGAAGACGGCACATTTTTATCTTGATCGCCTAGATCAGTTCCTGTCTAGTCGTTTCTTATGGATTTGGTGAGTATCTATGATGTGGGCTGCTTTAATTGTCAGTTCGCTAGTGGGAGAAAACAAAAGGACTGGAAACGAATGGGCTGCCATGTACGCTAGACTTATGGGTCGCCAGTTTGCTAGCAACAGAAAACTGAACGGGCAGAAAAACAAACCACGGGATAAAAACCGAATAGGCACTTTGTAGAAAGGTGATGACATGGCAGGATAGATGAGGTGGATAGGTTGATGAGGTGGATAGGCTGCATGTCAAGAGAAATGAGATAGTGGGGATCAACTATTTATGTATTATAGATGTGGGGCAGGACGCCCTTATTTTTTTTCATTTTGTATTTTTTGCTTTTCTTTTTTATTCTTTCAAAGAGTTTGAGATTTTTAAAAAGTTGCGACTGTTGAAAACATCTGTACAGGAAATCGTAAAATATTCGTGAATTTACAAAAATATTCATGATTTTGAAAAAATAGGAAATCATAAAATGTTCACAGGTTCAAAAACGGTTCTTGATTTTGAGAAATTATTTGCTTATTAAAAAATGTCATGATTTTGAAGGAAAAAAAATCAGAAAATGTTCATGATTTTGAAAAAGAATGTTCAAGAAACAAAAAAAAGTTATGATTTTGAAAAAATAATATAATTCAAAAAATGTTCATGATTTTTCTAAATGTTCTTAGATTTCAAAATTAATCTCGAATTTAAATAAAATAAAAATTCAAAAATGACCCTGAATTTAAAAAGTTGTTTCCAAATTTCAAAAAATGTTCATCAATTCAAAAAAATCTTCACGAGTTTCAGGAACATGTTCAAGAATTTGTAAAAAAAAGTACATGAATTCTAAAAATGTTCAAGATTTCAAAAAAATATTCTCGAATTTGTAAGAACATATTCAGGATTTCAATAAAAATATTCATGAATTTCAAAGATGTTCGCACATTGAAAAGGGAAGAAAGAAAGAAAAAAACATGAAAAAACCGAAGCTACACGCAAATATCACAAAGAAACAAATACAATGAAACTTGTACAATCAAAGTAGTAAGACACCAAAATACTGTGATAATAGACCAGCAAAGAAGGCAAATTACTTACCTGACAACATTATCTCGACATTTCAACTACATGATAATCCAAAAGCTATAAAGAAAGGCAAATTAGTTACCTAGCAACCCTTGAAAAATACTAATCACTTAGTTACCTGATGAAAGAACCTCAACAGAAAACAAAGACACAAAATTAAGAAAATCGGTTACAACACGACAACAAGCGAATCACATCACAGCTCATTCATACATTAAGCCGTCTTAACACACCTTATTACAAAAGCAAGCATTGGTAACAGAGCACACTTGTAGAAACCGAGGGACTATACGCCACATGCGAAAAAAGGGATGAAAAAAATACGTGATATCTCACAAACCATCTCGTCTACATTGAAAATATCCGATATCTAGTAAAAAGAAGAAATGGTACAAGACCTTAGGCCGCTAGTTACTTAATGGAACAAAAACAATTGCAACGGACTAACACTACGGGTGGCGCGTCTGAATTTAGTACAAGGAAGTACTACACACCAAGCATAATAATTGATCATTAAGACATATGAAATTATAAGCATTAAAATGAAAAAGTGCAATGAGGTTACACACATGTGGACTTTATCATTATAGGCTAGCCAACTCCATTATTACTATCCAACACAAATTACAGGGGAATGCTATATTAATGACTATGCGGTACAACATATATTACAGGGGAATGCTATATTAATGACAATGCAGTACAACACATATTACAGGGAACACATAGTCCCCAATACACTGGAACCACTGAAGAAAACATCAGCCTAGTGTCATACATGGTGGGCTTCGGAGAGAAAAGTAGTTCTCCCATGCATGGGAGGTCCCGTGCATGGATCAACCGTCGACTCGGTTTGAGATTAAGAAACAGTAAATACTTGTGAGTAGTATATTTTTTATCCTCTGGAGTAACAGAATTCTGTCTTATGTCAGTCCATCAATGAACTTTATGCCATGCTACTCCTACTTTTCTACTGTTTTCCAGAACACATCATGAGTTCTCTCTCATCATTTTCCTCTCACACGGCATGCACACAAACTGGGTTATCTCTCCCAGTCACTAGTAACATGCATTTTATTTTCAATCCTAAACTTGAAACAAGTATATATGTTAAAATCAATTTCATAAAAAATATTATGTCTGAACCTATATCTTTCTTTTGATTATATCTTCAAAACAAGCCCAATACTGAATATGCTTTGACAAATTTCAATATTTGAGACATGATTAATCCTGTAGGAAATGGTCTAAACCACGAGAGAACATAAAGAAAAATTATTATTCTCATATCACAAAAAAACAAATTTACATGATACATATTTTAGGGTGCACTATGAAACATGATGAACCTCTAAAAAAAGCAATATCCAAATAAAATAAAAATATATTACATGCGAGTGTTCAAAACAATAATTAAAAATATGAATTAAAATTTAGATGGGGCTGACTTGTAGGGAAAATCTGACCTGGTTGCTTGTTGAAACGAAAAATCACGGGATGAAATGTTAGGTGAGAGAAAACATTGCATATGTCAGCGATACTACACATCAATAGCTACATGTTATATTTAATTGCTTTACATACTCTGTTGCACACATCCCAACAAAATAACGGGACGGTGGATGCATGCACGGTATCTACCGTGCACGGTAGAAAAACCAATCTCGGGCTTCAGACCACACTACAACAATTATGCTTCTTTAGCCAAAAAAATGTTAGAATCCAACAATCTCCTAACACAATGAGGAGAACAATCAAGCGCAAAACTATCATCTGTCCTGATTGAACAATTAAAAATCCTAGAAATGACGCAAACCTAAAACCAAAGCAAGCACAACCACCCAAACTAACAAGAGATCCAAGTCAACAGGACCTACAAGCAAGATAACAACATATGAAGAACACGACCTAGATTTTTTGTGAGGGGGGGTCACTCAAACAACCTAGAAACCATATCTATAGATGAACTATCAAGAACACACGAGAGCACAAGAGGGAGGGCTGAGCAAAATGAGACAACAAACTGCTATGCAGGACCTGAATCGACACCGCCACACCAGGGGCGGCAATCCTCAAGCAAAAACGACCAAAGATGGTGGAATCACCATGGAAAAGAAGGCGCCAAGATAGTCGCGTCTCTCCTCTCTTCTCTGTCTCTCTCTGTAGCTCTATCTCTTTCTCTCGAACAGAGCAAAATGGACAACCAGATAAACACTGAGGGGAAAATAAATTCAAAATACACTCGGAAAGAAGAGGGTGGCCGCGAGCAGCCCGGGAATGGAAAAGAGTTGCTTTTCATCGGAATGAAAAATTAGCAAAACCGTTAATTAGTGTACATATGACAGGAGGAGACTGGAATGCACAAGCCAAGAAGATGGATTTTGCGTACGTATATACAGGCATTTGATGTTTGTTTGTTTTTTTGCGGGTGAGGTATTTGATGTAGTATTAACATGTGCAAATGCGCTTATCCTATTATCCTCCTATAAACATATGGTGCCGGGTGCGACCGTGCGAGCCACAGCCATGTGTACATATCTCTTTAACGATCTCAGTTGCATGCCGCTACCTGCATCTTGTGCTTGGCAGCAGAGCTGGGCAAGGGCTTGCGATCGTCCATCCTGGCCTCCAGAAGCTTCTCCTGCAGGCTTTGCTTTTGCTTGTGCTTGTGCGGCCCTCGCGCCAATCCTTTGGATTCGTGGCTCCTCTGCCGCTGCTGCTGCGGTTTCACCAAGTAGGACGAACTGCACTGCTCCCCAACCGGCAATGCCGGGGTGATCACGGTTGACCTCTGCTGTTCCGATGTCGGCGTCGTCCCTGCAGACCCAGCTGTTTTCTTCCTGCTCTCGCTGATCGCCGACCTCCACAGCCGCCGTATCAACGCCGTGTTCTTCCCAGTGGCGGTGGCGCCCCTGCTTGGACTTGGATGGTGAACCTGATCAGTGAGGCCGCTGCCTCCTTTGCCATTGGACAACAAGGACGCGTTGCTCGCTCGCGCCACCGAACGGTCGCTGGTACCAGCCGAAGCACAAGAATCACGCCGCCGCTCACGGTCGGGCGTGTCCCAGCTACTGCCGCTGCCGTTCTCCAGGCCGGCGGAGCCGTCGAGCTTTTCCAAGAAGATGTCCGTCGCCGGGCTGACGGAGTGGACGTTGGACGCCGGGCTGCCGCCGCTTGCCGTCTCTTCTCTCCGGCAAAAGTGCTGGAACACCCGGTCCACGTCCTCCGGGGCATGAGGATTGCGATGGCTCAGCTCCTTGACTCCGCGGAGCCGGACGGAGCTCGCCGCCTCGCTGATCATCCGTGCCTCCCGCAACGTGGAGTTGTTGGCGTCGATGCTCTTGCCGTCCTTCCGCAGGAAGGACTCCATCTCGGCCTGCAGCCGGTTGAGCTGCGAGTACTTGTGCTCCAGCGCGAGCTTGGCGTCGGAGAGCTTCATCTGGACCCTCTCCTCGCGCCACACCTCCGCCATCTGCAGCATCCGGCGCTCCTCCTCCATCTCCTCCCGCATGCCCAGGCACTCGCGCCGCAGGAGCTCCACCTCCGCCTGGTCCTCCTCCACCTCCTTGGTCAGCTCCTCGCACGCGTCCTCCATCATCTCCCGCGCCTTGCGCTCCATCTCGTAGCTCTGCACCGCCTGCTTCGCCGACGCCTTGGCCTCCGCCAGCTCCTTCACCAGCTTGCCGTTGGCCGCCTCCAGCTGCCGCCGGTGACGCCTCTCCGTCTTGACGTCCTCTTTTGACGTGGCGATCACGTGCTGAGCCTTGTCACGCATCCTGCTCTTCCACGACGCCTTCTCCTCCGTGACCTTCCTCAGGAAGCGCTCCACCTTCTTCCTCATCACGCGCTTCTCGTCCTCGAGCTCGCTGATCCGAGCACGGGCCTTGTCAAGCTCGGCCTCCAGCGCCACCGCCACCGCCGAAGCATGGCCGTGAGCCGGCATTGCACGGGCGTGATGAACATGTGGTGGGAGCTGGCAAGGATCATGTGAAGCCAGCATGTTGTGCAGGCAGGCATGCTGCTGGTCCCATTTGGTTGCCTTCTCCATCCAACAACCATATGGCAAGTCCACAGCGCAGGCATCGATCTAATCAATGAACGTGCTCAAGTTAGAAAAATCAGCTTATGCATGCCAAGAGAGAACATAAACAGAATTATACATACAGTGCCTACCTTGTCTAAGATGCTATGATTTCTGCATGGGATTCCGACGCCCAAACCGCACCGCGTTTTGTTGCCATTGCAGAGTTTCGCTTTCCCTTTTCTTCGGTGTCGGGGGCTACGCTGTATCAAGCATTGATTGTTAGTAGCAATCAGAGTCATATATAGAGGAAATACAGTAAGCGATTCCATGGTTGAAAAATGCAGCTGTTGGAAAGAATCACAGGATTGACAATACGTTACTGCATTCATCTGGTTTTGGGATTACCCTGATAATCTACAATCCCGGATATATTTGAAATATTTATTTGTTTCATGGCATTGAAGATTAAATATGTTGTGTCCTGCACCTGATTTATTTTATATGATGATGTTCTCTTTTGGGGAAATAATTAGTGGAGGATTGACAGCACCAAAAGTACAGGGGGGATGCTGATCATTTACAAACAATCATGCTAATTGAAACACTTCTGAACCTAAGCAAACTGAAACGAATAATTGGAGGAAAAGAGGGAGCAAAATTTGGTCCTGAATTCGCAGCCATGCCTACAGCCTGGTAGGAACGAGGAAGAAAGACCATACACAATCGAACCAGATGAGTACTGAACCAGATGGCGCCAAAGAAACCAGCCATAAAGAGAAGAAACAGGCGATGGCATCAGTTTGGGGATCAGAGGTCAAAAGCGCAACCCAATTTTGACCATTGTGTAAGGAAGGATCAGGAAGAATCCGACCCCAAAATAATCTAGTGACAAATCAAATCAATCAATCTTGAATCAAGAAGAACAACCCCCCAAACCGGCTGACTCAACTGGAGAGAGGATCACAGCAACGAAGCGATGAGAGAGGGAGGCGGCGAGGGCACTCACGGGAGAATGAGCGTCGTGCCGCAGAGGGCCGGGGTTGACCGCCTGCCGCTCGGCGTGCCGCAGCCTCCAGAGGCCGGCGGCGAGCGCCCTTGCCGTGGCACCGGCGAGCGGCGGCGTCCTCGCCGTGGCGGCATTGTGACGTCGCCTCAGGTGAGCGCGGATGCCACGGGGGCTCCGGCGATGATGAGTGGCGGAGGGGGTCATGGGATCATGGAGCCGGAGATTGGAAGGTGGCAGGGAGTTATTGGCTGCTGTTGTTTTTGGATGGCAATTTCTTTCCGCATCTGCATGCACATGCCATGTGTGAGGAGACGGAGACCATCACAGGGACAAGACAGAGACAGACGGATCCTTTTTTCCTTCCTAACTTATTTCATTTTTATCAGGTAGTACTAGATCCAGGAGTGACTGTGATTTTGCTATTTATTCATATTAAGATTCTTCATTTTTCACCTTGCCATTAGTTACATATGCACATACACACCCCTATAAACGCACGCACACCCCAGCCCTATGAGCACCCTCGAGAGATTGAGCCGGCACATCATCTTGAGATTGATGAAGTCGACGTAGACGCCTTCGTAGTCGAGGGGAACATCTCCTCAACGCACATCGCCGAAATGTCCAGAATAAATCTAGAAAAATGCAAGCATCGATGTAAGTCTAAGGCTTAAACTCTGATGGACTGAGAATACCATTATTTTCCTAACCATCCAATGGTTTGCACCTTGTCCATTAGTTATTCTTACAACTCACATTCTATTTCAGCACACATTTGACAATTTTTTAGGAAGGGGACTAGTTAAGAAAGTTGTGGTGAGCCAAAATTCTTAAATAATTATAACTTAATTTTTTTTTTAGAAAAAATGACAACATAAGTTACGATCAAGGATGAAAATGACCTCTGTTTATC
>NC_041382.1:389794105-389817825 GCF_002162155.2 Triticum dicoccoides
GAGCCAAGACATGGGGTATAGTGTTCCCGTTTTCAATCATTTGCTTCGTATTCTAATTCTAATAGGGATTCGAGTATTGCTTCAGTACACCCCCTTGAAAAGGTTTTTGATTTTTTATGTAGATCAATGGTGGAGACTAAAAGGAGTATATAAGTTATAATATGAAGTGATGTGGTAATTTTCATTCGATCTACATAAGGTCAACTTCGATCTACTAAAGCCATGATCGGTTTCCATATTTCTCGCATTCAGTTGGTTGCATATTACTAGATATATGGGCATGAGTTGAAGAACTGTATGCGCGTGTTTACTCACATGATCAATCAATATATTGATATGACTGTATCTCGTGGTTGTATTTGGTTAACTTGGCTTACGATTTAAGTGATTTTGAGATCAGTGAACCACATTTGCACCGGGAAATTATGTGTAGGAATTGTGGAGGGGATTTATTCCTTTGGTTGGTTAGTGCAAATCGTTAGGTGATTATCTAAGTGATGACAACACAAGTTACAATAAAAGGACAAGATATAATAATTGAACAAGCACCTTCTGATTTCTAATCCCTATCTTGCTACCAAAACAACGGAAGCAGGAGTATCAAAACAGGCTTTCATCCTGCTTTATATTAAAGCACAGTCGGAGTAGGACTCTCAACCCCCATTTCTAATCTCTTATAAATTCTCATACCCTGTAACCTTCTTTTTTGACTTGGAACCCCTGGATTCCATTACAATGTACTCCCTCTATACAAAATGTAAGATGTTTTGGATATTTCCATATGGAGTACATACTAAGAGCTAGAATAGTTTATACTATTTCTGAACGAAGGGAGTATTTAAAGTCTCGTGCCCCTTCAACTTTCATTCCACGGGTGAGTTACCCCCACGAGACATGGTTTTAGAAAACAGTTTGCTGATTTGAGTTTCTTCTTTCTTTATTTATTTAGTTATTACCCTCTCTATCTTAAAATATTATAGTGTCAAAAATGATCTTACATTTTAGGCCGGAGCGAGTATTATTTATATGCTTTGAGTTGTTTATCTTACTGACTTGATGAACAAACAACGGAATGTGAAGTTAAACTATTGAGTATATTGTGTATGTGTATATTGTGTCTTGGGCCCACCTCTTAGTCCATCTATATAGTTGAGGTTATGGCCCTCCTCTGTACATCATATATACGTGCTTGGTGCACCGATCAGTGCATATGTTACACATCCTATTCTTTCCCTTCTACATAGTATCCATCGCAGGTTGATCCCAACCCTAGCCGCTGTCGCCGCCGCGCCACTTGCCGCCGCCACCTACCGCCGCTGTCGCCATCGGTTCCTCCGGTTGCCGCCGCTGCCACCGGTCGCTGCCGCTCTGCTCACCTCTAATCGACGCCACCCGCCGCCGTCGGTCGCCGCCATTCCAACCCAATTCCGCACCCACCCTAACCCCCACGCCTCCCTCCACCCGCGCCGCCCCCATCCCCCACCTGCGCCGCCCCAAACCCTAACCCGAGCCGCACCCACACCGACTCGCGTCGAACCCTAACTCCTTCACCCGCGTCGCGCCCCTCTCCCCTTGTTGCGCCATGAGTTCATCCTCCTCCACCGTCTCCAACCCCTTCGCCGGTCCCGATGTCGCCCTCGTCCGCGATCTCAACATCCACGAGCGCGTTCCGGTGGTGCTTAATCAATCCACCGCGTCCTACTCCGCTTGGAAGCGGTACTTCTCCTTGGTGGTTCGCGAGTGTCGGTGTCAAAACCGGCGGATCTCGGGGTAGGGGGTCCCGAACTGTGCCTCTAAGGCGGATGGTAACAGGAGGCAGGGGACACGATGTTTACCCAGGTTCGGGCCCTCTCGATGGAGGTAATACCCTACGTCCTGCTTGATTGATCTTGATGATATGAGTATTACAAGAGTTGATCTACCACGAGATCGTAGAGGCTAAACCCTAGAAGCTAGCCTATGGTATGATTGTTGTTGTCCAACGGACAAAACCCTCCGGTTTATATAGACACCGGAGGGGAATAGGGTTACACAGAGTCGGTTACAAGGGAGGAGATCTACATATCCGTATTGCCAAGTTTGCCTTCCACGTCAAGGAAAGTACCATCCGGACATGGGACGAAGTCTTTAATCTTGTATCTTCATAGTCCAACAATCCGGACGAAGGATATAGTCCGGCTGTCCGGAGACCCCCTAATCTAGGACACCCTCAGTAGCCCCTGAACCAGGCTTCAATGACGATGAGTCTGGCGCGTAGATTTGTCTTTGACATTGCAAGACGGGTTGTTCCTCCGAATACTCCATAGAAGATTTTGAACACAAGGATAGTGTCCGGCTCTGCAAAATAAGTTCCACATACCACCGTAGAGAGAATAATATTTCCACAAATCTAATCTGCTGACACGTTTAGCAACATGACATCACGTCATGGCCCGGTCATTATTCGAACCGTTTTTCTCAACCAGCGTTGCACATATTGTGAGGCGATTTTCTTGACACGTCTTGTCGAAGCAGAGATCGTGTCCCCCTTATCATGGGATTCTCATCAATACGGACATGGGTAACACGATCGTGCCCGTTGGTATGACTCCTCGATTTTAGGCAAGTCCCAAATGGCCACAAGGAGGACACATGATATTCACCGTCTTTATAAATAGGCCAAGGTCTATCCTTTTTTCCTTCTCGTACTCAATCGAATCCTTCCCCAGCCTCGAGTTCCAACACCCAAGGCTCAGGTCAGGCGCTTCGGACCTTCAACCATGCCCGGATCCAACCTTCAAGGTCGGTGGATGCCTTCCTCTGTCACAGAGGAAGACATCAAGAAGCTGAGAGAGGCAGGTATTTGACCATCAAAATCTCGCACAGGCTGCCTGCTCAAGGGCAGGTCATTCCCACTCCCGAACCCGGCGAGAGCGTTGTATTCATCTCTCACTTCCTCCAAGGGCTAGGCCTCGCTCTGGATCCCTTTGTTAGGGGGCTCATGTTCTATTATGGGCTGGATTTCCATGACCTGGCCCCGGATTCCCTCCTTCACATCTCGTCGTTCATCGTCGTGTGTGAGGCCTTTCTCCGCATTACCCCACATTTCGGCTTGTGGCTCAAGACTTTCAATGTGAAGCTGAAGATGATCGAGGGGCGACACGCAGAGTGCGGAGGTGCCATAATAAGCAAAAGTGCTGATGTTCCGTGGCCAGAGTGTTCCTTCCCAGAGGTGTCCGGTTTATGGCAACGGGAGTGGTTTTATATCACAGCTCCCCGAAGTGCCAAGTGGGTAGCCGCCCCTGCCTTTCGCTCGGGCCCCTCACCACAACTGACATCATGGATCAACAAGGGGCTGAACTGGGGGCCAGTAAATGATGTGCCGATATTGCAGAGTCGCATCCGAGATCTCCTTGAGAGAGATGTCAGCCTGGTCACGGTAATGCAAGTCATGCTAGTTCGTCGAGTCCCGCCTTGCAAATGTCGACCCCTCTGTATGTGGGAATTCAACCCGGAAGGACCGTGAACTATTCAACATTTCCTCGGCATGACACTCGAAGAGATGTACAAATTGTTCTTCGGATCACAAATAAAGTGTCCGGACACCACCGAGGTGAAGGAAATATGCCCTAGAGTCAATAATAAAGTTATTATTTATTTCCTTATATCATTATAAATGTTTATTATTCATGCTATAATTGTATTAATCAGAAACATAATACATGTGTGAATACATAGACAAACTGAGTGCCACTAGTATGCCTCTACTTGACTAGCTCGTTGATCAAAGATGGTTATGTTTCCTAACCATAGACATGAGTTGTCATTTGATTAACGGGATCACATCATTAGGAAATGATGTGATTTACTTGACCCATTCCGTTAGCATATCACTTGATCGTTTAGTTTGTTGCTATTGCTTTCTTCATGACTTATACATGTTCCTATGACTATGAGATTATGCAACTCCCGTTTACCAGAGGAACACTTTGTGTGCTACCAAACGTCACAACGTAACTGGGTGATTATAAAGGTGCTCTATAGGTGTCTCCGAAGGTACTTGTTGGGTTGGCATATTTCGAGATTAGGATTTGTCACTCCGATTGTCGGAGATGTATCTCTAGGCCCTCTCGGTAATGCACATCACTTAAGCCTTGCAAGCATTGCAACTAATGAGTTAGTTGCGGGATGATGTGTTACGGAACGAGTAAAGAGACTTGCCGGTAACGAGATTGAACTAGGTATTGATATACCGACGATCGAATCTCGGACGAGTAACATACCGATGACAAAGGGAACAACGTATGTTGTTATGCGGTCTGACCGATAAAGATCTTCGTAGAATATGTGGGAGCCAATATGAGCATCCAGGTTCCGCTATTGGTTATTGGCCGGAGACATGTCTCGGTCATGTCTACATAGTTCTCGAACCCGTAGGGTCCGCACGCTTAAAGTTTCGGTGACGATTGTATTATGAGTTTATGTGATTTGATGTACCGAAGGTAGTTCGGAGTACCGGATGAGATCGGGGACATGACGAGGAGTCTCGAAATGGTCGAGACGTAAAGATCGATATATTGGACGACTATATTCGGACATCGAAAAGGTTCCGAGTGATTCGGGTATTTTCGGGGGTACCAGGGAGTTACGGGAATACGAGGAAGAAGTAATGGGTCTCATGGGCCAAGTGGTGGAAGAGAGGAGGCAGGGCGCGCGGCCCCCTAGCCCAAACCGAATTGGACTAGGGGGCTGGCCCCCCTTTCCTCCTTTTCCTCCTTCTCCTTCCTTCTCCTTCTCCTCCTTCCTTTCCTCCTCCTAGTAGGAGTAGGAAAGGGGAGTCCTACTCCTACTAGGAGGAGGACTCCTCCTCCTGGCGCGCCCATAGAGGGCCGGCCGGCCTCCCCCCTTGCTCCTTTATATACAGGGGCAGGGGGGCACCTCTAGACACACAAGTTGATCAGTTGATCTCTCCCAGCCGTGTGCGGTGCCCCCCTCCACCATATTCCACCTCGGTCATATCGTAGCGGTGCTTAGGCGAAGCCCTGCGTCGGTAGCAACATCATCACCATCACCATGTCATCGTGCCGACGGAACTCTCTCGTGAAGCTTTGCTGGATCGGAGTTCGCGGGACGTCATCGAGCTGAACGTGTGCTGAACTCGGAGGTGACGTGCATTCGGTACTTGGATCGGTCGAATCGTGAAGACGTACGACTACATCAACCGCGTTGTGCTAACGCTTCTGCTTTCGCTCTACAAGGGTACATAGACAACACTCTCCCCTCTCGTTGCTATGCATCACCATGATCTTGCGTGTGTGTAGGAAAATTTTGAAATTACTATGTTCCCCAACACGAGGATGCGGGTTTGAGCTGTAATCGCCCAGATACCAAAGTAAGTAATCCAGTGGCTGAACATGCTGTCTTTTTATTTATCATAATATCATTCTGAAAAGTCGCTCCTTGACCAGGACTGGGTAACAAAGCCGAAGATGATCATGTGTTCGGCCCCCCTTCCCGATGGCTCAGCAAACCCAGTACTAGCCAGAATGCTCGAGCCGACGCCTTATCAGGCACCCTCAGGGGAAGATAAAGGGGAAAATAAAGAGGCTGAAAGCAGGCCTCACTCATTATTCATCCAAACCGGGGGAATTAGCGCTTCCGCGAAGGAGGATAACCAGGGAGAAGAATCTGAAATTCCCTATCCCCAAGGAAGGAAGAGGACCACCTCTGAAGATCCGGAAACAAAGGTTTCCAAACGGGGGAAGAAATCTTCGCTAGAGGGTCCTGCCTCGGAGGGTACTCTTGTCGCACAGTGCCCGCAAGAGGATCAGCCCTCGACCGAGCTGTAAGTAAACAAAAAGTGCTGAATGGTGAAAATATCCTACCTTACTTCTGAAGACAATAACCGAAGCTTATATCTTGTAGTTCGGATCGTAGCCCTTCTCGGCAGAGTTCGTCTTCGGGGGATCTTCTTCCGGAGATGATGGAGAGCGAAACACCTCCCCCTGCCACCCCGCCTCATGAGGCGGGCGACCCTGAAGTGTCGTCGTGGAGGGTTTCTCCTGATCCGCCAAGGCCGGAGGGTAATCCTTCGGCCACCCGAAGTCCTCAGTATTGGGCTCCTAAAGAGATCAACAGAAAGAGTCTGGAACCGTCCGGTGTGCGATTGGACGCACTGAAGGATCTTCTGGAGCAAGCGGCCATCTCAGAAGCGCATCGTACGCTAATGGGTACGGTGATTAAGAGGATTTCATCCGCCGAACGCGAGTTGCATGAAGCTTTTATGAGTCTGCTGAAAGGCTTTGAGGTACGTGAAATAGTGTATGTTTTTGATAGTACGTTAGGTGTGCCCTATGCAGATAGTAGCCCCTAAGACTCTGGTTGCCGTCGAGAATGGCGGCAAACGGAGGATCATAGTCCCAGGTAATAATCAGGCCGCCTTCATGTGCAGGTGGCTGGAGGTCCGGTGGCCAGCCGGACTGATGAGTTTGCCGCGCTGAAGCGGCAATTTGATGTGGCAGATGCCGACATCGCGCTTGTCAACAAGTGGCTTGACGAGGCACATGGTATGTGATTTCTCCGGTGAACAACACATAGTAAGAGGAGCATGATGCCAATATCTTTAATATGTTGTGACTGTAGATGGAGCTGCCGCCGCGGAGACCCTTCGGGCGGAACTTGCCCGAGCCAAGGAACAAGCCAGGAATAGTGATGCGGCCGCTCTAAAGGCGGTCGAAGAGCTGAGGGCCGAACAGGCTGCGCATTGCCAAAGAAAGGAAAAAATAGCCAAAATGGCCGTTGAGTTGAAAGATGCCGCCGACCGTTACCAGCTTCTTGAAGAAGAAAGCCGAGCTAAGGCGACGAACCTGGAGAAGGCCATGGTAGCAGCCAAGGAAGCCCGCTCCAAAATCAGAGCGGTGAAGGAGGAGTTGCGTCAAGCTGGAGATATCGCGGCTGGGAAGCCCTTTTGTTGCGGACGAAGTTCGGAGATCCGAAGTATGCCCCTCTTGATCAACTATGGAGTTCTGCAGACGCATACGTGGATTTGGCAGCAAGTGCTGCTGATGCGGCCGAGTACTTCAAGGATCAAAAAGATCATGAAGTGGAAAAGTTGTTCTGGTCACAATTCAATGTTCCAGTGTGTCCGCTGCTATTGAATGAGCGAATGGTCGAGTAGGCCGAGCTCCATAGGTTGTCCGGACTTGCCATGAGGTCTGTTGTGGATCATCTCGGGACGGAAGGGCCAAGGCCGAATAGTTATTTTAGTTTAGTGCAACAATTCCTTGGTGATGTGCCGCACATCGACGCTATGAAGAGGTCGGCGTGCATAGAGGGTGCGCGGATGGCACTTGCCCATGTCAAGACATAATGGACAGAGATGGAGGCCACCACTATTGCAACCCAGAGTTCGACCATAGGCCGAGTATCTGCCGAGCACTACTTTGAAGAAGTCCTTGAAGGCACTCGTTCAATAGAGGCTCAGTGCTCGAAGAATATTATGTTCTAGTGACATGTATTCCCATTGTAAAAACAATGTTTTATTGAATTATAAAGGTTGTGTTTATACTTTTGCCTGAAAGTATTATGATGCCTCCTGTGCGGCCGTTTATGTATATATGTATATAACCTGAAAGTTTGTAGTCGTCGGCTTCAGCACCCACGCATATAATGTGGGGGTTTTCGCAAAAAACGCTTATTCACACTTTATCCAATGTCTTGGTCCATTAAGGAGGTGGTAGCGCAGCGAACGAGGCAATCAGACTATATTGCTTTAACACTTTCACTTAGCCATAGGAGTTTGACGGTGGGACTACTATATAGCCCCTGGTACTTCCACGCTCGTCTGAATACGGGGCGCATACGTACATGACCGGGAAACGGCCCTTCGTTAATGCGAGGGATCCCGAAGATTCCGCTAAGTCATCGAGTGGTTGACCAGTCTCGCACTTTATCATGACAATCAGTTTTTGGCTTTCTCTACTGAGGTGCTCATCCGGATGAACCAGGGCACAATCGCAGTAGTTCTCCCGGTGCCCCCTTAGCCGATAGAGCGGAACGTAAGGTAGCAAAACATGGGAGCCGGGCAAACCCAACATTTGACCAAAGACATGATTCGGAGCTGATGCATATAAGGCCAAACTCGCGACGCCGAACACTCCCTAAGGTATTCGGTCTTTATAACATATGTCGGGCTAAACAATGCCCTTAATAATAAACCCCGAGTGTCCAGGTACGTGCAATATTCTGACGTGGTGAAATGCCAATAACGTCAGCATCCTTCTCGGTTGTATTGAGTATCCGGAGGATGTGAACAACAAGAGACAGTAAAAAAGGTTTACACAGGGTCTTAATATGAAAAGAAACCTTTGAGCGGGTCCCTGCTGCACGTCTGTGCCTGTGTTTCCGTTATGCCGTGTCCTGGACGGGTGCCGCATGATTGTCATCTGTAAAAGAGAAGAACTTAGGTGAAAGTTGTCGTGCCAAAAAATTGGTTATTCTTGATAAACCATTAAAATTCAAGATAAGTCAAGTTGAGCCGAACTAGCCCTGATTACACGCGGGAAGCCCCTGGTACCGTCTATGGAGGTTTAACCATCAAACCAATCTTAGGTATATCTACTGATGCGCCGGACTCGTCTAACCGTGTCCGCGGTCTTGACGACCTGTCATTTATTCTGGTTGGTGAGGCCGTCTAGTGCTTGGCTGTTAAAGCCGCCGCACGTTCTTCCGCGCGTAGAGAACGCTCAATATTTCCACTAACTGTGATGGTGCCACGTGGACCAGTCATCTTAAGCTTAAGAGAAGCGTAATGTGGTACCACATTAAAAGAAGCGAAAGCTGTTCTTCCGAGTAGTGCTTGATAGCCACTTTGGAATGGAGCAATGTCGAAGTCTATCTTCTCACTTCGGTAGTTGTCGGGTGAACCGAATACAACCTCTAGTAGTAGAGAGCCCGTGGAGCGGGCCTCCGGGCCTGGTATTACTCCCTTGAAGGTAGTATTACTGTGGCTGATTTTTGTCGGCTCTATCCCCATTTTGCGGACTGTGTCCGGATATATCAGATTTAGACCGCTACCGCCGTCCATAATGACTCGTGTGAGATGGTATCCGTTTATTATTGGGTCTAACACCAAGGCAGCCAATCCTTCATGTCGGATGCTTGTCGGGTGATCCCTACGATCAAAAGTGATCCGGCAGGCCAACCAGGGGTTGAGCTTAGGGGTGACGGGCTCTACGGCGCATATGTCTCGGAGTGCATGTTTGCTTCTCCTCTTCGTCACGTGGAACATGTTTACTGTTTTAACCTCTGGTGGGAATTTTTTCTGTCCTCCAGTGCTTTGCTAGCGGGCTTCGTCTTCGTCTTCGCTTGGTGTTTCCCTCCCCTTCTGTTCGGCGTTGAGCTTGCCGGCCTGCTTGAAGACCCAACATTCTCTGTGGGTGTGATTTGCAGGTTTATCGGGGGTGCCATGAATCTGACATAATTTGTCTAGAATCTTATTTAGGCTAGGCGGTCCATCTCTGCTACCATTGAAAGGCTTTTTCCGCTGACCTGGTCGAGAGCCCCTGAATCCGGCGTTTACCGCCGTATTATCTGGGCTGTCTTCTTTATTTCGGCGTTTTCTTTTACTGCATCGTGGTTTTCCATTGCCATCCCTGACTTCAGATGTGCTTGGGTCGCTGGTGCTACTGCGGGCTAACTAGCTATCTTCGCCCGCGCAAAAGCGGGTCATAAGGCTTGTCAGGGCTGCCATTGTTCTCGGTTTTTCTTGGCCGATGTGTCTGGCGAGCCATTCGTCTCGGATGCTGTGCTTGAAAACTGCTAAGGCTTCGGCGTCCGGACAGTCGATGATTTGGTTCTTCTTAGTGAGAAACCTATTCCAAAACTTTCGGGCTGACTCTCCGGGCTGTTGAATTATGACTTAAATCGTCTGCATCCGGAGGTTGGACATAGGTCCCTTGAAAATTAGCCCGAAAAGCATCCTCGAGCTCCTCCCAACTTCCAATTGAGTTTTCGGGGAGGCTTTTTAGCCAGTGCTGAGCTGGTCCTTTAAGCTTGAGGGGCAAGTACTTGATGGCATGGAGATCGTCTCCGCGAGCCATATGGATATGGAGGATAAAGTCCTCAATCCAGACCCCAGGGTCTGTGGTCCCGTCGTACGCCTCTATGTTCACTGGTTTGAATCCTTCTGGGAATTCGTGGTCCAACACCTCATCGGTGTAACATAGTGGGTGTGCGGCACCCCTGTATTTGGATGTATCATGGCGTTCGGACGGTTGTAGTATTCGGTTTTGGTTTTGTGCTGGAGCGCGCTTCCTAGATCCATAGATGGATCTGGTCATACTGGATTTTTGGCGCAAGTCCTCACGTAGATCGTGTGTGGACTTATGTGCGGTCTTGTTAGCCGCTCTATCGCGGTCACAAGGTGGTTGATCCGGCCAATTGGTCGTTTTATTTTTCGGCTGTGTGGGCTCTAATGCCTCATCGTCGAATTTTGGTAATAGCTTGCGCTTTGGATAGCTCTTTATGTGGTAACTTCCACCATACTTTTCTTCATTGTCGAGCACTTTGTTCCACCTGTTGTTGAGCGTATTTTGTGCGGCCTTAAGCCTTTGCTTCTGCTTCTTCAGACTCCTCGTTGTGGCAATAAGCATGCTGCAGAGGTTCTCTTGTTCCAAGTGCCTATCCAGGATGATGTGTGCATCTTCGTCCGGACTGTTTTCCTCCCCAGAGGGGGGGTGATGAGGTTTATCCGTGGCGTCACCGTGTTCGGACATTGGATCCGTACTATGTTCCCATTTGCAGTTTCATCGTGCTCTGCCGCCGGGTCAATGTGGTCGTCGTTTCTTCTGGAGTCGACTAGAGTGTTATTTTCTCTTGCGCTGTTATCGTTGTTTTTGCTGAGGCGGGATTTGGGGCGGCGCCTATGCCAACGCTTTGTTTGCTTCTTGGAGGGGTCATCCTCCGCTGTCTTGTCGCCATTGCCTTCTTCAGGTGTATCCACCATGTATATGTCATGTGATGAAGTGGCTGTCCGGCGCTCTGTGGGCACTGGTTCCTGTTCCTCTCCTGCATCGTCGTCCATGCCGTCGATGTCTTCGGAGTCGAAATCGAGCATGTCGGTTAAATCGTCGACAGTGGCTACTAGGTGGGTGGTGGGTGGGCAGCGGATTTCTTCGTCGTCCGCATCCCCTCCTAGCAGGACATAGTCCGGCCAAGGTTCTCCTGACAAGGAGAGAGACCTTAATGAATTTAGCACATCGCCGAAAGGCAAGTGCTGAAAGATATCCGCGGAGGTAAACTCCATGATCGGTGCCCAGTCGGATTTGATAGGCACAGACACAGGCGGCTCGGAGTCCGTGACCAGAGACGAATCCGGTGGTTCGGCAACACGACTCTCGTAAGGGGTGAAGTCAGTATCCGGCTCCATCGCCACTGAGAGTGCGGCCTCCATGGAGGGGTCTATCCACCCGTCCTCGGATGGCACACTTTGCTCTGGATTGAGGGCCGGATTAGTTGCAGATGCGATCTCCCGAACACTGTTCGACGACAGAGTTATGTCATGCTCGTCATGATTGTGCGGCGCACCTGACATGGGCTCGAATCTGTCGAAGATCAAGTCTCTGTGAATGTCGGCAGTGTAGTTTAAGTTTCCGAACCTGACCTGATGGCCAGGGGCGTAGCTCTCGATCTGCTCCAGATGGCCAAGCGAGTTGGCCCGCAGTGCGAAGCCACAGAATACGAAGATTTGTCCGGGGAGGAAAACCTCACCCTGGACCGCATCGTTACCGATGATCGAAGGAGCCATCAAGCCTTTACGGTGATGGCACAGTGGAACTCTCAATGAAAGCACCAATGTCGGTGTCAAAACCGGCGGATCTTGGGTAGGGGGTCCCGAACTGTGCGTCTAAGGCGAATGGTAACAGGAGGCACGAGACACGATGTTTACCCAGGTTTGGGCCCTCTCGATGGAGGTAATACCCTACGTCCTGCTTGATTGATCTTGATGATATGAGTATTACAAGAGTTGATCTACCACGAGATCGTAGAGGCTAAACCCTAGAAGCTAGCCTATGGTATGATTGTTGTTGTCCTACGGACTAAACCCTCCGGTTTATATAGACACCGGAGGGGGCTAGGGTTACACAGAGTCGGTTACAAGGGAGGAGATCTACATATCTGTATTGCCAAGCTTGCCTTCCACGCCAAGGAAACTCCCATCCGGACACGTGACGAAGTCTTCAATCTTGTATCTTCATAGTCCAACAGTCCGGCCGAAGGATATAGTCTGGTTGTTCGGAGACCCCCTAATCCAGGACACCCTCAGCGAGTACCTGCTCCACGGCCACGTCGATGGCACCGTGGACTCGAGCCTCATGATTCATGATGAGGAGTGGATGATCCTTGACGACACCATCATCCGTTGGTTCTACCTCACCATCTCCAACGACCTCTTCCACGCGGTGGCGGATGATGACAACGATGCCTACGCCGTATGGACCAAGCTCAACGGCCTCTTCACCAACAACAAACTACAGCGCAAGCCCCTCCTCCACGGCTAGTTTTACGGGTGCCAGCAGCTTGACTCGTCCATCGATGATTTTTGCATGCGCCTCAAAAAGCTTGTCGATGAGCTCTGCGATCTCGGCGAGACAGTCAACGACGAGCTCCTCATCAACACCCTCACTATCGGCCTCAATGAGAACTTTGGGAATGCCGCCTCCAACCTCACCTTCATCTCGGAGCCTACCTTTCCTAAGGTGGTGGCGTACCTCAAGCTGGAGGAGCGATGGATGAAGATGGACCGGACTCGGGCGACCCACACCACTCTCGTCACCGGCACCTGCGGGGGCCAGGCGCCGCCGTCGCGTCCCGCGCCGGCCCTCCGGCCTGCACCGGTCCACCCGCAGGCGCTGGCCGCCCCCTTCACGCCGCCCCCGCTGGCCGCTAACGGGGGCCCCCGCGGCGGCCGCAGCGGAGGCCGCATGCAGCAGCAGGGCACCGATACTTAGGGCGGAGCGACCCGCCCCCAGCAGCAGCAGTACCAGGCGGCCCCTTGGTATGCCGGCCAGAACCCTTGGACCGGCATTGTGCACGCCTACTTCATGCCGGTTCCCCGCCCCCTGCCTCAGGTATTCTCGGTGCATGGCCTCCATCTCATCAGGCGTTCTACGCCGCGCTGCAACCCTATGTGGCGCCCTACGGGCAGCCGCCGCAGCCAGGTGGGCTGCCGCTACTACCCCTGACGATGCCGCTCCAGCAGCCCACCCTCCCACCGGCACCGTGGGACCCGGTTCTCTTGGAAGGCCTGCACTCCGCTCCCTCACCGTTAACCTACACCGGCGGCGGCGACTAGTATATGGACACTGGAGCTACCATGCATATGGCGGCTCATCCCAGTAACCTTCACACCTCCTATCCCGTCCACACTTCCGCTTGCATCATCGTCGGTGACGGTTCCTCCGTTCCCATTACTCACATAGGACATGCATCTTTTCCATCTACTTCTACTCCATTGTCTTTATCTAACATCTTTAATTTCTCTTGATATTATTAAAAAGCTTATCTCTGTTCATTCTTTTACACGTGAAAATCTTGTTACCGTTGGGTTTGACAAATATGGTTTTTCTGTTAAGGATGCTCGTACCCGGATGATACTCCACCGATGTGATAGCCCCGACAAGCTCTATCCAGTCCACTCCACTACCTCCACCACCTCCGCCGCCCCTGTCGCTCTCACCACCGGAGTGGATCTTTGGCACGCTCGCTTGGGTCATCCCAACCCCGCCACCCTTTGTCATATACTTCGGAGTTTTTCATTCACGTGTAATAAGATCGAGGATCACTCGTGTCATGCATGTCGCCTCGGCAAACATGCTCGTCTTCCGTTTAAGGCATCTTCTCATGTTGCACCGTACCCGTTTGAGTTAATTAATAGTGATGTTTGGACCTCTCCTGTTGCAAGTAATATGGGCTATCTTTATTATCTTGTTATGCTTGATGATTTTCGCACTATGTGTGGACCTTCCCGTTGCATTGTAAGTCGGATTTCATCTCCACTCTCGCCACTTTCTACTTCTATGTTTTCACGCAGTTTGGTTGTCCCATTCTCACGTTTCAGACAGATAATGGGAAAGAGTTGGACAAGCTAGCTATTCTCACTCTCCTCACCACACATGGCACGACTTTTCGTCTCACATGCCCGTACACTTCGCAATAGAACGGTCGCGCTGAGCGTGTCCTTCGCACTCTTAACGACTGTGTTCGGACCCTTCTCTTTCATCCCAATGTGCCTCCGCGCTTTTGGCCTGACGCTCTCGCCACCGCATCCCTCCTCATTAACATCCGCCCCTATCGTAATCGCGGGAACTTCGCACCTCATCACCTCCTCTTCGGTGCACCGCCCTCTTATGATGAGCTTCGCATCTTTGGTTGTCTCTACTACCCTAGCATTACTACCACTGTGCTGCATAAGCTTGCACCCTGCTCTGTCGCCTGCATCTTTCTCGGCTACCCACCTAACACCAAAGGCTACCACTGCTACGACCCTGTCTCACATCATGTTTTCACTTCTCGACACATTTACTTTGATAAGAAGGTGTTTCCGTTTCAGCAGCAAGTACCTCCCGTCGCCCTGTCGCCGCCGGCCACCAGCAGCCCTTCGGTGACCCCGTCAGGTGGGCGGCCCCGCTCGACTCTCGGACCGCCTCCGGGATTTGGTGGCCCTCGCGTCGTGGGACGAGTTGTGCCTCGCGCACCCATGCCGTCGTCACTGCCCACGCCGTCTTCGCCGCCGGCACCCTCTCTGGCCTCCTCGAGCGCCTCGCCCGGCTCGGGCACCTCGGGCGACGCGTCCTCCCCGGCTGCCTCAGGTGCCTCGCCCACCTCCACCGCCTCGGGCGACACGCCCTCCCCAGCTACCTCGGGCGCCATGGGCGACACGCCCTCCCCATCTGCCTCAGGTACCTCGAGTGCTGCCCCTTCGTCAGCCGCCTTGCCGGCTGTCCCGGAGTTGCCGTCTCGCCCCCTCACACGGGCTCGAGCCGGCGTTCACCGCCCGAGTCTGCGGTACTCCAGAAATAAGTATCTCCTCGTCGCCTCCACCACTGAGCCGTCACCGATTCCTGCGTCCGCCAGAGCAGCCCTTCGTGATCCTAACTGGCTTGCTGTGATGCAGGAAGAGTTCAACGCTCTTTAGTGGAACCATACTTGGACACTGGTTCCTCGGCCTTGATGACCCACAAGTATAGGGGATCTATCGTATTCCTTTCGATAAGTAAGAGTGTCGAACCCAACGAGGAGCATAAGGAAATGACAAGCAGTTTTCAGTAAGGTATCCTCTACAAGCACTGAAATTATCGGTAATAGATAGTTTTGTGATAAGGTAATTCGTAACGGGTAACAAGTAATAAAAGTAAACAAGGTGCAGCAAGGTGGCCCAATCCTTTTTGTAGCAAAGTACAAGCCTAGACAAACTCTTATATAAAGGAAAGCACTCCCGAGGACACATGGGAATTATCGTCAAGCTAGTTTTCATCATGCTCATATGATTCGCATTCGTTACTTTGATAATTTGATATGTGGGTGGACCGGTGCTTGGTTACTGCCCTTCCTTTGACAAGCATCCCACTTATGATTAACCTCTCTTGCAAGCATCCGCAACTACAAAAGAAGTATTAAGGTAAACCTAACCATAGCATGAAACATATGGATCCAAATCAGCCCCTTACAAAGCAACACATAAACTAGGGTTTAAGCTTCTGTCACTCTAGAAACCCATCATCTACTTATTACTTCCCAATGCCTTCCCCTAGGCCCAAATAATGGTGAAGTGTCATGTAGTCGACATTCACATAACACCACTAGAGGAAAGCCAACATACATCTCATCAAAATATCGAACGAATACCAAATTCACATGACTACTTATAGCAAGACTTCTCCCATGTCCTCAGGAACAAACGTAACTACTCACAAATCATATTCGTGTTCATAATAAGAGGGGTACTAATATGCATAAAGGATCTGAACATATGATCTTCCACCAAATAAACCAACAAGCATCAGCTACAAGGAGTAATCAACACTACTAGCAACCCACAGGTACCAATCTGAGGTTTTGAGACCAAGATTGGATACAAGAGAAGAATTAGGGTTTGAGATGAGATGTTGATGGAGATTGACCCCATCCTGATGAGAGGATCGATGGTGATGATTTCCCCCTCCCGGAGGGATGTTTCCCCGGCAGAACAGCTCCGTCGGAGCCCTAGATTGGTTCTGTCAAGGTTCCGCCTCGAGACGGCGGCGCTTCGTCCCGAAAGCTTCCTTCTGAGTTTTTCCAGGGCGAAAGACTTCATATAGCAAAAGATGGGCACCGGAGGCCTGTCAGGGGGCCCACGAGACAAGGGGCGCGCCCAGGGGGTAGGGCTCACCCCCACCCTCGTGGATGGTGGGTGGCCCCCCTCTCGTGCTTTCTTCGCCCAATATTTTTTATATGTTCCAAAACTGACTTCTGTGGAATTTCATGACTTTTGGAGTTGTGCAGAATAGGTCTCTAATATTTGCTCCTTTTCCAGCCCAGAATTCCAGCTGCCGGCATTCTCCCTCTTCGTGCAAAAACCTTATAGAATAAGAGAGAAAAGGCATAAGTATTGTGACATAATGTGTAATAACATTCCATAGTGCAATAAATATCAATATAAAAGCATGATGCAAAATGGAAGTATCAACTCCCCTAAGCTTAGACCTCGCTTGTCCTCAAGCGGAAGCTGATATCGAAAAATATGTCCACATGTTTAGAGATAGAGGTGTCGATAAAATAAAATACGGACATGAGGGCATCATGATCATTCTTAGAATAGAAACATATATATATATATATATATATATATATATATTGTCATATGATTTCTTATGCTAAAGTAACAATCTATTCACAATGTGAAGTATGAATCAGAAACTTCATTGAAAACTAACAAACTATAATCTCAGTCATTGAAGCAATTGCAATTTATCATAACATCGGAAAGTGTCAATATAAGAGCTTTTCAGCAAGTCCACATACTCAACTATCATTTAGTATTTCACAATTTCTAACACTCACGCAATACTTATGGGTATGAAGCTTTAATCGGTCATAGAGAAAGATAGGGGCTTATAGTTTTGCCTCCAACCTTTTACCTCAAGGGTAATGTCAACAATAATAGTTTATGAAAACCCACATCCAATTATCTATATATATCAGGATCTTTCCAACACAAAGTGCTTGCCAAAGGATAAAATGTAAAAAGGAAAGGTGAAGATCACCATGACTCTTGTATAAGGTATAAGACAAAAGTAAAAGATAGGCCCTTCGCAGAGGGAAGCAGAGGTTGTCATGTGTTTTTATGGTTGGATGCACGAAATCTTAATGTAAAAGAACGTCACTTTATATTGCCACTTGTGATATGGACCTTTATTATGCAGTCTATCGCTTTTATTTCTTCCACATCACAAGATTGTATAAAGCTTATTTTCTCCACACTAATAGATCATACATATTTAGAGAGCAATTTTTATTTCTTGCAACAATGACAACTTACTTGAAGGATCTTACTCAATCCATAGGCAGATATGATGGACTCTCATGGCAAAACTGGGTTTAAGGATATTTGGAAGCACAAGTAGTATCTCTACTTGGTGCAAAGAATTTGGCTAGCATGAGGGGAAAAGGCAAGCTCAATATGTTGGATGATCCATGACAATATAATTTATTTCGGATGTAAGAAAACATAACCCATTAAGTTGTCTTCCTTGTCCAACATCAACCTTTTAGCATGTCATATTTTAATGAGTGCTCACAATCATAAAAGATGTCCAAGATAGTATATTTATATGTGAAAACCTCTCTTTCTTTATTACTTCCTATTAATTGCAACGATGACTAAAACTATGTTTGTCAATACTCAACAACTTTTATTCATCATACTCTTTATATGTGAAGTCATTACTCTCCATAAGATAAATATGATCTCTTTATTTCTTTTTATTCTTTCTTTTTTTCTCAAGATCATAGCAAGATAACCAATCCCTTGACTCAAAACTAATCTTTATTATATATATCTCACATGCTCGATTACATAGAAGGATCATAAAGCAAAACTCAAAACTAGATCATACTAAACTTTATTCTACTAGATCAAGATATAACCAAAAGGATCGAACTAAGAAAAACGGTAAAGATAGAAGTGTGATGGTGATACGATACCGGGGCACCTTCCCCAATCTTGGCAGTTGCCAAGGGGAGTGCCCATACCCATATATTTATGTCTCTTTCTTCGGAGGTGGTGATGAAGGGATTGTTGATGACGTCGGCTTGTCATCCAACATCGAGCGTAGGAGGTGCTCCAACTTACAAATAATGGCCTTGAGTGTAGTGATATGTTCTTGCAACAGAATATTTTCATGAGTTAGATACTTGTTCTGCACTCAAACTATTTCAATCATCTTGAAAGCTTCAACTTCAGTAGGGGTGAGAAGATTGTAATGAGGTTGAAGAATGTCTTCTTCTTCTGCTGCTGGAGCTTGATCCTCCGTGGCCTTCTTGATCCTATCATCCTTGTTGATCTCCCCGGGTTCTTCTCTCTTCAGCTCTATCTTCATTAGCCAAGCATCGTCGCCCTCATTTTTGGAGGAGGGGGACGACATGATGCATGGCCTTGACAACTCTGGCAGAAAACAGTTCGAAACAAAAGCAGAGGATATTTGCATGGTACGGTGGTCAAAACCTTCGGGAGATTATATAATGAATTTTTACCGACCAAAAGAAGTATCGTGCAAGAAAATGTAGTTCGGAGGGCACACGAGGTGCCCACGAGGCAGGGGGGCGCCCAGGGGGGTAGGGCGCACCCTCCACCCTCGTGAATGCCTTGTGTCCTTTACGGACTACTTCTAATTTTCCTATTTTCTTAAATATTCCAAAACAGAGAAAAATTGCTATTATAACTGTTTTGGAGTCGGTTTACTTACCGTACCACATACCTCTTCCTTTTCAGAGGCTGAAATGTTCTGGAAGGTGTCCCTTATATACTCCTCCGGGGTTACGGTTTCGATAACATTAGTTTCAACATTTATTGGATTACCTGAGATATAATGTTTGATTCTTTGACCGTTCACCACCTTCGGATTTGTGCCTTCGAAGTTGTTGATTTTTATGGCCCCGGAATGATAGACCTCCTCGATAATGTAAGGACCTTCCCATTTAGAGCGGAGTTTTCCTGCAAAAAATCTTAAACGAGAGTTGTATAGCAAAACATAATCACCTACATTAAACTCACGCTTTTGTATCCTTTTGTCATGCCATCTTTTAACTTTTTCTTTAAACAGTTTGGCATTCTCATAGGCTTGGGTTCTCCACTCATCAAGTGAGCTAATGTCAAATAGTCTCTTCTCACCGGCAACTTTGAAATCATAATTGAGCTCTTTAATGGCCCAATATGCCTTATGTTCTAGTTCGAGAGGTAAGTGACATGCTTTTCCATAAACCATCTTATACGAAGACATACCCATAGGATTTTTATATGCAGTTCTATAGGCCCATAATGCATCATCAAGTTTTTTGGACCAACTCTTTCTAGATCTATTAATAGTATTTTGCAAAATTAATTTAATCTCCCTATTACTTACTTCTACTTGACCACTAGATTGTGGATGGTATGGAGATGCAATTCTATGATTAACATCATATATAGCAAGCATTTTACGAAAGGCACCATGAATAAAATGTGAACCAACATCAGTCATTAAATATCTAGGGACTCCAAACCTCGGAAAAATAACTTCTTTAAGCATCTTAATAGAGGTGTTATGATCAACACTACTAGTTGGAATAGCTTCTACCCACTTAGTAACGTAATCAACAACAACTAAAATATGTGTATACCCATTAGAGGAAGGAGACGGTCCCATATAATCAAAGCCCCAAACATCAAATGGTTCAATAACAAGTGAATAATTCATAGACATTTCTTGATGTCTACTAATATTACCAATTCTTTGACATTCATCACAAGACAAGACAAACTTACGGGCATCCTTGAAGAGAGTAGGCCAATAAAAATCGGATTGCAATACCTTATGTGTAGTTCTATCTCCAGCATGGTGTCCTCCATAAGCCCCGGAGTGACACTTGCGTAGGACCTGTTCCTGTTCATGCTCAGGTACACAACATCTAATAACACCATCTACTCCTTCTTTATAAAGGTGTGGGTCATTCCAGAAGTAATGTCTTAAATCATAGAAAAACTTTTTCTTTTGCTGATAGGTGAAACTAGGTGGTATAAATTTAGCATCAATGTAATTAGCATAATCAGCATACCATGGAGCAGTACGAGAAGCATTTATGATAGCTAATTGTTCATCAGGAAAGCTATCATCAATAGGTAGTGGGTCATCAAGAACATTCTCTAACCTAGACAAATTTTCTGCAACGGGGTTCTCAGCTCCCTTTCTATCAATAATATGCAAATCAAATTCTTGTAGTAGGAGAACCCATCTAATAAGTCTAGGTGTAGCATATTTCTTTTCCTAAGATATTTAATAGCAGCATGATCAGTGTGAACAGTTACTTTAGAATCAACAATATAAGGTCTGAACTTATCACAAGCAAACACAACTGCTAAAAATTCTTTTTCAGTAGTAGCATAATTTCTCTGGGCACTTTCTAGAGTTTTACTAGCATATTGGATAACATTTAATTTCTTATCAACTCTTTGTCCTAGAACAACACCTACAACATAATCACTAGCATCACACATAATTTCAAAGGGTAAATTGCAATCAGGTGGCTGAACAATGGGTGCAGAAATCAAGGCTTTCTTAAGTATTTCAAATGCTTCTACACAATCATCATCAAAGACAAAAGGAACATCTTTTTGTAAGAGATTAGTCAGAGGCCTGGAAATTTTTGAGAAGTATTTAATGAACCTCCTATAAAAAACGGCATGACCAAGGAAACTTCTTATGTCTTTTATGTCCTTTGGACACGACATCTTTTCAATAGCATCAACTTTAGTTTATCAACTTCAATACCTCTTTCAGAAATTTTATGCCCCAAGACAATACCTTCATTAACCATAAAGTGGCACTTCTCCCAATTCAAGACAAGATTAGTTTCTTCACATCTCTGCAAAACTCGATCAAGGTTGCTTAAGCAATCATCAAAAGAAGTTCCATATACGGAAAAAGCATCCATGAAAACCTCAACAATCTTTTCACAAAAGTCAGAGAATATAACAGCCATACATCTTTGAAAGTTAGGAGGTGCATTACATAAACCAAAAGGCATGCATCTATAAGCAAAGGTACCAAAAGGGCAAGTAAAGGTGGTCTTTTCTTGATCCTATTTTGACACATGTATTTGAGAGAAACCAGAATAACTGTCTAGAAAGCAAAAATGTGTATGTTTGGATAATATTTCTAGCATTTGATCAATAAAAGGTAAAGGGTAATGATCCTTTTTAGTACCTTTATTTAGTTTGCGGAAATCAATTACCATTCTATAACCTGTAACCATTCTTTGTGGGATCAATTCATCTTTATCATTAGGAACAACAGTAGTACCTCCCTTCTTAGGGACACAATGGACAGGACTTACCCACTGACTATCATCAACGAGATAAATTATACCTGCCTCTAGAAGCTTTAGTATTTCTTTTCTTACCACTTCTTTCATCTTAGGATTTAACCGTCGTTGGAGATCAACAACCGGTTTAGCGTCTTTCTCCAATTTTATTTTGTGCTGGCATAGAGTGGGACTAATGCCCTTAAGATCATCAAGAGTATATCCAATAGCAGCACGGTGCTTCTTCAGAGTTTTCAATAATTTCTCTTCTTCTTGCTCTGAAAGGTTATCACTAATAATAACAGGATATATCTTCTTTTCATCAAGATAAGCATATTTAAGAGTATCAGGCAATGGTTTAAGCTCAAAGACGGGATCACCCTTGGGTGGAGGAGGATCCCCTAGAATTTCGACAGGCAAGTTGTGTTTCAAAATAGGTCCCTGTTTAAAGAATACTACATCTATTTCCCTTCTTTCATTCATAAACATATCATTTTCATGGTCTAGCAAATATTGTTCTAAAGGATCATTAGGAGGCACAACAATAGAAGCAAGACCAATAATTTCATCTTTACTAGGCAATTCTTTATCATGGGGTTGTCTATGAAATTTAGCAAAATTAAAATCATGAGACATATCCCCTAAACCAACAGACACAATATCCTTTTTGCAGTCTATCTTAGCATTAACAGTATTCAAGAAGGGTCTACCAAATATAATGGGACAAAAGTTATCTTGTGGGGAAGCAAGAACAAGAAAATCAGTAGGATATTTAATTTTCCCACACAAGACATCAACATCTCTAACAATCCCAACCGGTGAGATAGTATCTCTATTGGCAAGCTTAATAGTAACATTAATATGTTCTATCTCAGCAGGTGCAATATCATGCATAATTTCTTCATATAAGGTATAAGGTATTGCACTGACACTAGCACCCATATCACATAAGTCATGATAATAGTGATCTCCTATTTTAAAAGAAACAACAGGCACGCCAGCAACAGGTCTATGTTTATTTTTAGTATCGGGTCTAGCAATTCTAGCAGCTTCATCACAAAAGTAAATAACAAGCCCATCAATATTATCAACCAAGAGATCTTTAACCATAGCAATACTAGGTTAAACTTTAATTTGCTCAGGGGGTTTGGGTGTTCTAATATTACTTTTGTTGACCACTGTTGAAGCCTTAGCATGATCCTTTATTCTAACTGGGAAAAGTGGTTTCTCAATATAAGTGGTAGGAACAATAGGATCAGCATTAGGTTCAACTACTTTTACTTCAATGGGAGGATGATATTTAAACCACTTCTCCTTAGGGAGATCAACATGAGTAGCAAAGGATTCACAGAAAGAAGCTACTATCTCAGAGTCAAGTCCATATTTAGTTCTAAATTCACAAAAAGTATCGGTATCCATAAAAGATTTAACACAATCTAGGTGTTATACCTGACTCCTTACCTTCGTCGAGTTCCCAATCTTCAAAGTTGTGTTTAATTATTCCCAATAAATCCCATCTGAATTCAATAGTCTTCATCATAAAAGAACCAGTACAAGAAGTATCGAGCATGGAGCGATTATTGAGAGAAAGCCGAGCATAAACATTTTGAATAATAATTTCTCTTGAGAGCTCATGATTGGGGCATGAATATAACATTGACTTAAGCCTCCTCCAAGCATGAGCGATGCTTTCTCCTTCGTGAGGCCAAAAATTATATATATAATTACGATCACGGTGAACCAGATGCATAGGAGAAAACTGTTGATGAAAGTCCAATTTCAATCGGTTGTACTTCCATGATCCAATATCATCGCATAGCCTAAACCAAGTCAATGCCTTTCCCTTCAAAGATAAAGGGAAGACCTTTGATACGTCTCCAACGTATCTATGATTTTTGATTGTTCCATGCTATATTATATTCTGTTTTGGACATTATTGGGCTTTATTATACACTTTTATATTATTTTTGGGCCCAGCCCTGAATTGCTGTTTTTTTTGCCTATTTTAGGGTTTCGCAGAAAAAGAATATCAAACGGAGTCCAAAGAACGTGATTTTCGGAATGAACATGATCCAGAGGACTTGGACCCTACGTCAAGACATCAACCAGGAGGCCACGAGGTAGGGGGGCGCGCCTACCCCCCC
>NC_041382.1:389818158-389868620 GCF_002162155.2 Triticum dicoccoides
GCGCCCTCCACCCTCGTGGGCCCCCTATTGCTACGCCGACATACTCGTTCCTCCTATATATACCTACATACCCCCAAACTACCAGATACGGAGCCAAAACCCTAATTCCACCACCGTAACTTTCTGTATCCACGAGATCCCATCTTGGGGCCTGTTTCGGAGCTCCGCCGGAGGGGCATCGATCACGGAGTGTGAGTAGTTTACCTCAGACCTTCAGGTCCATAGTTATTAGCTAGATGGCTTCTTCTCTCTTTTTGGATCTCAATACAAAGTTATCCCCCTCTCTTGTGGAGATCTATTCGATGTAATCTTCTTTTGCGGTGTGTTTGTTGAGATCGATGAATTGTGGGTTTATGATCAAGTTTATCTATGAACAATATTTGAATCTTCTCTGAATTCTTTTATGTATGATTGGTTATCTTTGCAGGTCTCTTCGAATTATCAGTTTGGTTTGGCCTACTAGATTGATCTTTCTTGCAATGGGAGAAGTGCTTAGCTATGGGTTCAATCTTGCGATGTCCTTTCCCAGTGACTGCAGGGGCAGCAAGGCACGTATTATATTGTTGCCATCGAGGATAACAAGATGGGGTTTATACCATATTGCATGAGTTTATCCCTCTACATCATGTCATCTTGCTCAAAGCGTTACTTTGTTCTTATGAACATAATACTCTAGATGCATGCTGGCTAGCGGTCGATGTGTGGAGTAATAGTAGTAGATGCAGGCATGAGTCGGTCTACTTGTCTCGGACGTGATGCCTATATACATGATCATACCTAGATATTCTCATAACTATGCTCAATTCTGTCAATTGCTCAACAGTAATTTGTTTACCCACCGTGAATACTTATGCTCTTGAGAGAAGCCACTAGTGAAACATATGGCCCCCGGGTCTATCTTCCATCATATTAATCTTCCAATACTTAGTTATTTCCTTTGCCATTTATTTTACTTTGCATCTTTTATTTCTCTTTATTATAAAAATACCAAAAATATTATCTTATCATATCTATCAGATCTCACTCTTGTGAGTGACCGTGTAGGGATTGACAACCCCTCATCGCGTTGGTTGCGAGGATTTATTTGTTTGTGTAGGTGCGAGGGACTCGTGCGTGGCCTCCTACTGGATTGATACCTTGGTTCTCAAAAACTGAGGGAAATACTGCTGCATCACCCTTTCCTCTTCAAGGGAAAACCAACGCAAGTGCTCAAGAGGTAGCAAGAAGGATTTCTGGTGCCGTTGCCGGGGAGGTTCGCGCAAAAGTCAACATACCAAGTACCCATCACAAAACCTTATCTCCCGCATTACATTATTTGCCATTTGCCCCTCGTTTTCCTCTCCCCCACTTCACCCTTGCCGTTTTATTCGCCCTCTTTCTCTATCCTCCCTCTCTTTCTCTATTTGCCTCTTTTTGCCCGTTTCTTGTTTGCTCGTGTGTTGGATTGCTCTCTTGTCACGATGGCTCAATATAACACTAAATTGTGTGAGTTTACCAATACCAACAACAATGATTTCCTTAGCACTCCGATTGCTCCTCTTACCGATACTAAATCTTATGAAATCAATACTGCTTTGTTGAATCTTGTCATGAAAGATCAATTCGCTGGCCTTCCTAGTGAAGATGGCGCTACCCATCTGAATAGCTTCATTGATTTATGTGATATGCAAAAGAAGAAAGATGTGGATAATGATATTGTTAAATTGAAGCTATTTCCTTTTTCGCTTAGAGATCATGCTAAAGCTTGGTTTGCGGCTTTGCCTAAAAGTAGAATTGATTCTTGGAATAAGTGCAAAGATGCTTTTATCTCTAAGTATTTTCCTCCCGCTAAGATTATCTCTCTCAGAACGATATTATGAATTTTAAGCAACTTGATCGTGAACATGTTGCACAAGCTTGGGAGAGGATGAAATTAATGATATGTAATTGCCCTACACATGGTTTGAATTTGTGGATAATTATACAAAAAAATAATGCCGGATTGAATTTTGCTTCTAGAAATCTTTTAGATTCGGCCGCGGGAGGCACTTTTATGGAAATCACTTTAGGATAAGCTACTAAACTCCTAGATAATATTATGGTTAATTATTCTCAATGGCACACTGAAAGATCTACTAATAAAAAAGTGCATGCGATAGAAGAAATTAATGTTTTGAGTGGAAAGATGGATGAACTTATGAAATTATTTGCTAATAAAAGTGTTTCTTCTGATCCTAATGATATGCCTTTGTCTACTTTGATTGAGAATAATAATGAATCTATGGATGTGAATTTTGTTGGTAGGAATAATTTTGGTAACAATGCGTATAGAGGAAACTTTAATCCTAGGTCGTATCCTAGTAATTCCTCTAATAATAATTATGGTAATTCCTATAATAATTCTTATGGAAATTATAGTAAGATGCCCTCTGATTTTGAAACTAATATTAAAGAATTTATTACTTCGCAAAAGAATTTCAATGCTTTGATTGAAGAAAAATTGCTTAAGATTGATGAGTTGGCTAGGAACGTTGATAGAATTTATCTTGATGTTGATTCTTTGAAACTTAGATCTATTCCACCTAAGCATGATATCAATGAGTCTCTCAAAGCCATGAGAATTTCCATTGATGAGTGCAAAGAAGGAACCGCTAGGATGCGTGCTAAGAAAGATTGTTTTATAAAAGTGTGTTCTTCTAGTTTTCATGATAATAAAGATGAAGATCTAAAAGTTATTGATGTGTCCCCTATTAAATCTTTGTTTTGCAATATGAATCTTGATAATGATGGGACTGAATATGATCCACCTTTACCTAGACGGTGTTCCAAGAATTCGGAGTCTTTAGATCTTGATGCTAAAACTGTTAAAAGTGGGATTGAAGAAGTCAAAACTTTAAATATTAATGAACCCACTATTTTGGATTTCAAGGAATTTAATTATGATAATTGCTCTTTGATAGATTGTATTTCCTTGTTGCAATCCGTGCTAAATTCTCCTCATGCTTATAGTCAAAATAAATCTTTCACTAAACATATCGTTGATGCTTTGATGCAATCTTATGAAGAAAAACTTGACTTGGAAGTTTCTATCCCTAGAAAACTTTATGATGAGTGGGAACCTACTATTAAAATTAAAATTAAAGATCCTGAATGCTATGCTTTGTGTGATTTGGGTGCTAGTGTTTCCACGATTCCAAAGACTTTGTGTGATTTGCTAGGTTCCCGTGATTTTGATGATTGCTCTTTAAACATGCACCTTGCGGATTCCACCATTAAGAAACCTATGGGAAGAATTAATGATGCGTTTATTGTTGCAAATAGGAATTATGTGCCCGTAGATTTTATTGTTCTTGACATAGATTGCAATCCTTCATGTCCTATTATTCTTGGTAGACCTTTCCTTAGAACGATTGGTGCAATTATTGATATGAAGGAAGGAAATATTAGATTCCTATTTCCGTTAAGGAAAGGCATGTAACACTTTCCTAGAAATAAAATAAAGCTACCATATGAATCTATCATGAGAGCCACTTATGGATTGCCTACCAAATATGGCAATACCTAGATCTATCTTTGCTTTTTATGCCTAGCTAGGGGCGTTAAACGATACGCTTGTTGGGAGGCAAACCAATTTTATTTTTATTCCTTGCTTTTTGCTCCTGTTTAGTAATAAATAAATTATCTAGCCTCTGTTTTGGTTGTGTTTTTTGTGTTTCATTAGTGTTTGTGCCAAGTAGAATCGTTGGGAAGACTTGGGGAAAGTCCTTTTAATCTTGCTGTAAAAACAGAAACTTTAGCGCTCACGAGAACTGTTGCCATTTTTATTTGGAAAGTGATATTTAGTTAATTATTTTTGAAGATGATTAATAGGTAAATTCCTCACGTCCAGAAATTTATTTTAGAATTTTTGGGGTTCCAGATCTTGTGTTAGCTACAGATTACTACAGACTGTTCTGTTTTGACATATTCTATTTTTCGTGTGTTGTTTGCTTATTTTAATGAATCTATGGCTAGTAAAATAGTTTATAAACCATAGAGAAGTTGGAATACAGTAGGTTTAACACCAATATAAATAAAGAATGAGTTCATTACAGTACCTTGAAGTGGTGTTTTGTTTTCTTTCACTAACAGAGCTCACGAGATTTTCTACTTTAAGTTTTGTGTTGTGAAGTTTTCAAGTTTTGGGTGAAAGATTTGATGGATTATGGAACATGGAGTGGCAAGAGCCTAAGCTTGGGGATTCCCATGGCACCCCAAGATAATCTAAGGACACCTGAAAGCCAAAGCTTGGGGATGCCCCGGAAGGCATCCCCTCCTTCGTCTACTTCCATCGGTAACTTTACTTGGAGCTATATTTTTATTCACCACATGATATGTGTTTTGCTTGGAGCGTCTTGTATGATTTGAGTCTTTGGTTTTTAGTTTACCACAATCATCCTTGCTGTACACACCTTTTGAGAGAGACACACATGATTCAGAAATTATTAGAATACTCTATGTGCTTCACTTATATCTTTTGAGTTATATAGTTTTTGCTCTAGTACTTCACTTATATCTTTTAGAGCACGGTGGTGGTTTTGTTTTATAAAAACTATTATTCTCTCATGCTTCACTTAGATTATTTTGAGAGTCTTAAATAGCATGGTAATTTACTTAAATAATCCTAATATGCTAGGTATTCAAGACTAGTAAAAACTTTCTTATGAGTGTGTTGAATACTAAGAGAAGTTTGATGCTTGATGATTGTTTTGAGACATGGAGGTAGTGATATCAAAGTTGTGCTAGTTGAGTGGTTGTGAATTTGAAAAATACTTGTGTTGAAGTTTGCAAGTCCCATAGCATGCACGTATGGTAAACGTTATGTAACAAATTTGAAACATGAGGTGTTCTTTGAGTGTCCTCCTTATGAGTGGCGGTCGGGGACGAGCGATGGTCTTTTCCTACCAATCTATCTCCCTAGGAGCATGCGCGTAGTGCTTAGTTTTTGATGACTTGTAGATTTTTGCAATAAGTATGTGAGTTCTTTATAACTAATGTTGAGTCCATGGATTATACGCACTCTCACCCTTCCATCATTGCTAGCCTCTTCGGTACCGTGCATCGCCCTTTCTCACTTTGAGAGTTGGTGCAAACTTCGCCGGTGCATCCAAACCCCGTGATATGATACGCTCTTTCACACATAAACCTCCTTATATCTTCCTCAAAACAGCCACCATACCTACCTATTATGGCATTCCCATAGCCATTCCGAAATATATTGCCATGCAACTTTCCACCGTTCTATTTATCATGACACGTTCATCATTGTCATATTGCTTTGCATGATCATGTATTTGACATAGTATTTGTGGCAAAGCCACCATTCATAATCCTTTCATACATGTCACTCTTGGTTCATTGCATATCCTGGTACACCGCCGGAGGCATTCATATAGAGTCATACTTTGTTCTAGTATCGAGTTGTAATCATTGAGTTGTAAATAAATAGAAGTGTGATGATCATCATTTTCTAGAGCATTGTCCCAAGTGAGCAAAAGAAGAAAAAAAAGAGAAAGGCCATAAAAAAAGAGAAGGCCCAAAAAATGAGAGAAAAAGAGAGAAGGGACAATGTTACTATCCTTGTTACCACACTTGTGCTTCAAAGTATCACCATAATCTTCATGATAGAGAGTCTTTTGTTTTTTCACTTTCATATACTAGTGGGAATTTTTCATTATAGAACAATGGGCTTCCTCAAATGCCCTAGGTCTTCGTGAGCAAGCAAGTTGGATGCACACCCACTTAGTTTCTTTTGTTGATCTTTCATATATTTATAGCTCTAGTGCATCCGTTGCATGGCAATCCATACTCCTTGCATTAACATAAATTGATGGGCATCTCCATAGCTCATTGATTAGCCTCGTTGATGTGAGACTTTCTCCTTTTTTATCTTCTCCACATAACCCCCATCATTGTATTCTATTCCACCCATAGTGCTATATCCATGGCTCACGCTCATATATTGCGTGAAGGTTGAAAAAGTTTGAGATTACTAAAGTATGAAACAATTGCTTGGCTTGTCATCGGGGTTGTGCATGATGAGAGCATTCTTGTGTGACGAAAATGAAGCATGACTAAACTATATGATTTTGTAGGGATGAACTTGTTGGGGAACGTAGTAATTTCAAAAAAATTCCTACGCACACGCAAGATCATGGTGATGCATAGCAACAAGAGGGGAGAGTGTGATCTACGTACCCTTGTAGACCGACAGCGGAAGCGTTAGCACAACACGGTTGATGTAGTCGTACGTCTTCACGGCCCGACCAATCAAGCACCGAAACTACGGCACCTCCGAGTTCTAGCACACGTTCAGCTCGATGACGATCTCCGGACTCCGATTCAGCAAAGTGTCGGGGAAGAGTTCCGTCAGCACGACGGCGTGGTGACGATCTTGATGTTCTACCGTCGCAGGGCTTCGCCTAAGCACCGCTACAATATTATCGAGGATTATGGTGGAAGGGGGCACCGCACACGGCTATGAATATGATCACGTGGATCAACTTGTGTGTCTAGGGGTGCCCCCTACCCCCGTATATAAAGGAGCAAGGGGAAGTGCGGCCGGCCAGGAGGAGGGCGTGCCAGGAGGAGTCCTACTCCCACCGGGAGTAGGATTCCCCCCCTTTCCTAGTTGGAATAGGATTTGGGAGGGGGAAAGAGGAGAGAGAGAAGGAAGGGGGGCGCCGCCCCCCTCTCCTTGTCCTATTCGGACTAGGGGGAGGGGCGCGCGGCCCAGCCCTGGCCACCTCTCCTCTCTTCCACTAAAGCCCACTAAGGCCCATATACCTCCCGGGGGGTTCCGGTAACCTCCCGGTACTTCGGTAAAATCCCGATTTCACCCGGAACACTTCCGATATCCAAATATAGGCTTCCAATATATCAATCTTTATGTCTCGATCATTTCGAGACTCATCGTCATGTCCGTGATCACATCCGGGATCCGAACAAACTTCGATACATCAAAATGCATAAACTCATAATATAACTGTCATCGAAACCTTAAGCGTGCGGACCCTACGGGTTCGAGAACAATGTAGACATGACCGAGACACGTCTTAGGTCAATAACCAATAGCGGAACCTGGATGCTCATATTGTCTCCTACATATTCTACGAAGATCTTTATCGGTCAGACCGCATAACTACATACGTTGTTCCCTTTGTCATCGGTATGTTACTTGCCCGAGATTCGATCGTCGGTATCTCAATACCTAGTTCAATCTCGTTACCGGCAAGTCTCTTTACTCGTTTCGTAATACATCATCTTGCAACTAAATCATTAGTTGTAATGCTTGCAAGGCTTATGTGATGTGCATCACCGAGAGGGCCCAGAGATACCTCTCCGACACTCGGAGTGACAAATCCTAATCTCGAAATACGCCAACCCAACATTTACCTTTGGAGACACCTGTAGAGCTCCTTTATAATCACCCAGTTACGTTGTGACGTTTGGTAGCACACAAAGTGTTCCTCCGGCAAAAGGGAGTTGCATAATCTCATAGTCATAGGAACATGTATAAGTCATGAAGAAAGCAATAGCAACATACTAAACGATCGGGTGCTAAGCTAATGGAATGGGTCATGTCAATCATATCATTCTCCTAATGATGTGATCCCGTTAATCAAATAACAACTCTTTTGTTCATGGTTAGGAAACATAACCATCTTCGATTAACGAGCTAGTCAAGTAGAGGCATACTAGTGACACTCTGTTTGTCTATGTATTCACACATGTATTATGTTTCCGGTTAATACAATTCTAGCATGAATAATAAACATTTATCATGATATAAGGAAATAAATAATAACTTTATTATTGCCTCTAGGGCATATTTTCTTCAGAACTTTCTTTGGCCATGTTATTTTGAGAGGACATAATTGCTTAGTTAGTATGCTTGAAGTATTATTATTTTTATGTAAATATTGAACTTTTATCTTGAATCTTTCGGATCTGAATATTCATACCACAATTAAGAAGAATTGCATTGAAATTATGCCAAGTAGCATTCCACATCAAAAATTCTATTTTTATCATTTACCTACTCGAGGACGAGCAGGAATTAAGCTTGGGGATGCTTGATATGTCTCCAACGTATCTATAATTTTTTATTGTTCCATGCTATATTATATTCTGTTTTGGACATTATTGGGCTTTATTATACACTTTATATTATTTTTGGGACTAACCTATTAACCGGAGGCCCAGCCCAGAATTGCTGTTTTTTTGCCTATTTTAGGGTTTCGCAGAAAAAGAATATCAAACAGAGTCCAAACGGAATGAAACCTTCGGGAACGTGATTTTCGGAACGAACGTGATCCAGAGGACTTGGACCCTACGTCAAGACATCAACTAGGAGGCCACGAGGTAGGGGGCGTGCCTACCCCCCCCCCAGGCGCGCCCTCCACCCTCGTGGGCCCCCTGTTGCTCCAGCGACGTACTCCTTCCTCCTATATATACGTATGTACCCCCAAACTACCAGATACGGAGCCAAAACCCTAATTCCACCGCCGTAACTTTCTGTATCCATGAGATCCCATCTTGGGACCTGTTCCGGAGCTCCACCGGAGGGGATCATGGGGGGCTTCTACATCAACACCATAGCCCCTCCGATGAAGTGTGAGTAGTTTGCCTCAGACCTTCGGGTCCATAGTTATTAGCTAGATGGCTTCTTCTCTCTTTTTGGATCACAATACAAAGTTCTCCCCCTCTCTTGTGGAGATCTATTCGATGTAATCTTCTTTTGTGGTGTGTTTGTTGAGACCGATGAATTGTGGGTTTATGATCAAGTTTATCTATGAACAATATTTGAATCTTCTCAGAATTCTTTTATGTATGATTGGTTATCTTTGCAAGTCTCTTCGAATTATCAGTTCGGTTTGGCCTACTAGATTGATCTTTCTTGCAATGGGAGAAGTGCTTAGCTTTGGGTTCAATCTTGCGGTGTCCTTTCCCAGTGACAGTAGGGGCAGCAAGGAACGTATTGTATTGTCACCATCGAGGATAACAAGATGGGGTTTATATCATATTGCATGAGTTTATCCCTCTACATCATGTCATCTTGCTCAAAGCATTACTCTGTTCTTATGAACTTAATACTCTAGATGCATGCTGGATAGCGGTCGATGTGTGGAGTAATAGTAGTAGATGCAGGCAGGAGTCGGTCTACTTGTCTCGGACGTGATGCCTATATACATGAGCATACCTAGATATTGTTATAACTATGCTCAATTCTGTCAATTGCTCAACAGTAATTTGTTTACCCACCGTGAATACTTATGCTCTTGAGAGAAGCAACTAGTGAAACCTATGGCCCCCGGGTCTATCTTCCATCATATTAGTCTTCCAATACTTAGTTATTTCCAATACTTAGTTATTTAGAGCAATTGATAGAATTGAGCATAGTTATGAGAATATCTAGGTATGATCATGTATATAGGCATCACGTCCGTGACAAGTAGACCGACTCCTACCTGCATCTACTACTATTACTCCACACATCGACCGCTATCCAGCATGCATCTAGAGTATTAAGTTCATAAGAACGGAGTAACGCTTTAAGCAAGATGACATGATGTAGAGGGATAAACTCATGCAATATGATATAAACCCCATCTTTTTATCCTCGATGGCAACAATACAATATGTGTCGTTTCCCCTACTGTCACTGGGATCGAGCACCACAAGATTGAACCCAAAGCTAAGCACTTCTCCCATTGCAAGAAAGATCAATCTAGTAGGCCAAAGCAAACTGATAATTCTAAGAGACTTGCAAAGATAACCAATCATACATAAAAGAATTCAAAGAAGATTCAAATATTGTTCATAGATAATCTTGATCATAAACCCACAATTCATCGGGTCTCGACAAACACACCGCAAAAGAAGATTACATTGAATAGATCTCCAAGAGAATCGAGGAGAACTTTGTATTGAGATCCAAAGAGAGAGAAGAAGCCATCTAGCTAATAACTATGGACCCAAAGGTCTGAGGTAAACTACTCACACATCATCGGAGAGGCTATGGTGTTGATGTAGAAGCCCTCCGTGATCAATGCCCCCTCCGGCGGAGCGCCGAAAAAGGCCCCAAGATGGGATCTCATGGGTACATAAGGTTGCGGTGGTGGAATTAGGTTTTCGTGGTGTCCTCTGATGTTTTCAGGGTACGTAGGTATATATAGGAGGAAGAAGTAGGTCGGTGGAGCCACGAGGGGCCCACGAGGGTGGAGGGCGCGCCCAGGGGGTAGACGCGCCCCCTGCCTCGTGGCCTGCTCGTTGACTGCTTGACGTCCACTCCAAGTCCTCTGGATCACGTTTGTTCCAAAAATCACTGTAACATCCCAAATTTTCAATTTGGAATGTTATACATTAGATCATCAATGCATATCATATTTTATTTTGCATTTTGGTTGATCCTAGAAATTCTACGCAACTCAATGACCCACGGTGAGAGTTGGGGTTTTCGTTATTTTCATATTTGAGTTTCCTCAAATTTTGAGAGTAGGATCATTTGATTTTATTTATTTTATCATCAGTTATTTCTATTACAAAAATATGAGAGAGGGAATAAAATGACTTTCCCAAAATAAAGAAATATTGAGGATTTAATAATAAAATCAAATAAGTTTTATTTTGGAGTTTTTCGGTGTTTTATTTGAATTTAGGAAAAATGTGCATTTTTCAAAATTGCATTTAGGTCCCAAATAAATGTTCAACTTGTGCGGCTTGATTTTAGAAGCCCGTAAAAATTTATTTCGGAATTTTTGGAGTCCGTTTAGTATTTCTTTTTATTTTTCTTCCGAGCGAAATAATTAAAAAAACAAACCGACCTACGGGCCGTGTCCGGATAGGACTCCAGCCCGAGGTGGCCTTTAAAAGCCGGCCCAGCCCCAAAGCCGCCGCCGCCACCCGCTCCCGCCGCCGCCGCCGCCCCGCGCCGCTGCCGTCGGATGCCGCCGAGGTCCGCCGCCACCTCGAAATCCGCGCCGTTTTTTTTTTCGAAAAAAACCGTCCGGTTTTTCCGTCGGTTTTTCCGTTGGTTTTTTAGATTCGGTTTTTTTTAAATAGATCGGTTTTTACGGTTTATTTAAATAGCGAGCGTTCGTCCGTTCGTTCGTTCTAGCGAGCGTTCGTCGTTTTTCTTTTTCTCGGATTAAATCCGCGATTTTTCTGATCACGATTCCTGACCTGATTTTCGTTTTAGTATAACTTTTCGCTAGTTTATCGGAATCAGACGATTCAAGCACCTAGAGTTTCGTCTCGAAACCCTCTATCCGTTTAACCAACTTAAACAAGATTTTGCTACTGTAAAATTTTCTCTAGATCCAGATTAGTAGAACAAAGTTGTTTTCTTTCGCCGTTTGACTTTTGTTGCTTCGTTCGATTTGATTCTTTTTGCCAACCGGAGTTCTTAAGTTGAACCTTCTAGTTAGATCTCTTATTTGAGTTTTACCTGTGCATTAGATGAGTACTTATTGTATGCTTGTTTGTTTGTCTGCGATAGAATACCCGGAGTGCGCCGCTTGTTACTTCGAATCGCTAGGTTTCCCGGATCATCAACAAGGCAAGTAACACTTTGATCATACCTTTTCTACTACCCAGTTTTATTGCATTAGATCAACCCTCACACATTGCATGGTTAGGATCTAATTAAATTGTGGGATGGGAAGTAGATGAGGTAGTACCTATTACCTGTTTATTATCAAACCTTTGGGAGTTACTTCTACGTTTGCTTATTATGCCATGCTATGCTAGTAGACGTGGATTGGGTGAGTGATATCCATGACAGATGTGAGTTTTATTAATTAATGATTTATCTAAGGTGGCAACTTAAACACACATCTGGGTGGATTGAGGCACCTGGGTATTCCAGGACTTGCCTGTTTTCTTTTGGACCGCCACCCAGACTCAAAGGGATCATGAGACTATTCATACTAGAAACTTCCGTGTGCAGCCACAAGCTATTATGGGCTCTAGCATAGTTGACTAAGTCGTGCGAACTCTTACAGTGGTAGACTAGCAGATGTAGGGAATGTAGGTGGTACGGTCTACCCGATCGTAAGGTGCTAGCGCTTCTGAAAGACTATGTCTCGGTCATCCGTCTTCTCAAACACCATGTAGTGCGAGAAACCAAACGGAGGCGATCGAGTCTTGTGGGGAAAAGTGCGCAAACCTCTGCAGAGTGTAATAAACTAATCATGGTTAGCCGTGTCCCCGGTTATGGACATCTTGAGTATCTAGTACTTGGATTATCATGTGAATCTCAACATGTTACTCTAAATTAATTTTGTTGGGTTATGTTTAATGATGATGCTTAATTGGGATTGAGAATGCTGTCAACCATTCTCAATGTTTAACAACTACCATGATAGTTAAATAAAAATTTATTCCTTTGAAGCAGGGAAAATTGGCTTTACGCAAAACTGTAACCATAGAGCCTTCCACCAGCCAAATATGCATATAGTATAGCTATTTCATTCCATTACTCTCTATGTGTTACATTGCCAGCATATTCCATGTGCTGACCCATTTCGGGCTGCAACGTTAATGTTGCAGACTTTTCAGACGACGATTAAGGAGTTTTAGGTCGTGGTTCTATACTCAGTGATGCCGTTGGAGTTGATGGACTCACTTATCTTCCAAGCCTTCCGCTGTTATCGTTATTAGATGGCCTTAAGCCATATTTATTTGTAATAAGTTCTCTATGGAGACACTCGATGTAATAAGTGTGTGATTGCTACTCTGCTATAAATCCTCCGAGTACTATGTGGTATCAGCATTACTGATCCAGGGATGACACCGGAGCACAGAGATCACACTGTTTGAGGTCTGGTCGCTACAATCACGCTCCCGAAGGTTTGGACTCCGTTTGATATTCTTTTTCTGCGAAACACTGAAATAGGCAAAAACAACAATTTGGGTTGGGCCTCCGGTTAATAGGTTAGTCCCGAAAATAATATAAAAGTGTATAAATAAGCCCATTAAACATCCAAAATAGAATATATAATAGCATGGAACAATCAAAAATTATAGATACGTTGGAGACGTATCAGCGACTGATACGTCTCCAACGTATCTATAATTTTTGAATTTTCCATGCTATTATATTATCAACCTTGGATGTTCTATATGCATTTATATGCTATTTTATATGATTTTTGGGACTAACCTATTAACCTAGAGCCTAGGGGCAGTTTCTGTTTTTTCGTTGTTTTTGAGTATCGCAGAAAAGGAAAACCAAACGGACTCCAATTGACCTAAAACTTCACGAAACTTATTTTTGGACCAGACGGAGGCCATGGAGTAAAAGAGTTGGGCCAGAAGAGTCCCGGGCTGCCCACGAGGGTAGGGGGCACGCCCACCCCCCTAGGCGCGCCTCCCTACCTCATGGACAGCCTGGAGACCCCCTGACTTGTTCTCGACTCCAACACCTCTTATATAACTCAAAACTTCCAGAAAGAAACCTAGATTGGGAGTTCCGCCGCCAGAAGCCTCCGTAGCCACCGAAGACCAATCTAGACCTGTCTCGGCACCCTGCCAGAGGGGGGATCCCTCTCCGGTGGCCATCTTCATCATCCCGGCGCCCTCCATGACAAGGAGGGAGTAGTTCACCCTCGGGGCTGAGGGTATGTACCAGTAGCTATGTGTTTGATCGCTCTCTCTCTCTCGTGTTCTTGATTTGGCATGATTTGGATGTATCGCGAGCTTTGCTATTATAGTTGGATCTTATGATGTTCCTCCCCCTCTACTCTCTTGTAATGGATTGAGTTTTCCCTTTGAAGTTATCTTATTGGGTTGAGTCTTTAAGGATTTGAGAACACTTGGTGTATGTCTTGCACGTGCTTATCTGTGGTGACAATGGGATATCACGTGATCTACTTGATGTATGTTTTGGTGATCAACTTGCGGGTTCCGTGACCTCGTGAACTTATGCATAGGGGTTGGCACACGTTTTTGTCTTGACTCTCTGGTAGAAACTTTGGGGCACTCTTTGAAGTTCTTTGTGTTGTTTGAATAGATGAATCTGAGATTGTGTGATGCATATCGTATAATCATACCCACGGATACTTGAGGTGACATTGGAGTATCTAGGTGACATTAGGGTTTTGGTTGATTTGTTTCTTAAGGTGTTATTCTATTACGAACTCTAGGATAGATCGAACGGAAAGAATAGCTTCGTGTTATTTTACTACGAACTCTTGAATAGATCGATCAGAAAGGATAACTTTGAGGTGGTTTCGTACCCTACAATAATCTCTTCATTTGTTCTCCGCTATTAGTGACTTTGGAGTTACTCTTTGTTGCATGTTAAGGGATTGTTATATGATCCAATTATGTTATTATTGTTGAGAGAACTTGCACTAGTGAAAGTATGAACCCTAGGCCTTGTTTCCTAGCATTGCAATACCGTTTTCGCTCACTTTTATCATTAGTTACCTTGCTGTTTTTATATTTTCAGATTACAAAATCCTTTCTCTACCATCCATATTGCACTTGTATCACCATCTCTTCGCCGAACTAGTGCACCTATACAATATATCATTGTATTGCGTGTGTTGGGGACACAAGAGACACTTTGTTATTTGGTCGCATGGTTGTTTGAGAGAGACCACTGTTGGGGAATGTAGTAATTTCAAAAAATTTCCTACGCACACGCAAGATCATGGTGATGCATAGCAACGAGAGGGGAGAGTATGATCTACATACCTTGTAGATCGACAACGGAAGCGTTTGGTTGATGTAGTCGTACGTCTTCACGGCCCGACCGATCAAGCACCGAAACTACGGCACCTCCGAGTTCTAGCACACGTTCAGCTCGATGATGATCCCCGGACTCCGATCTAGCAAAGTGTCGGGGAAGAGTTCCGTCAGCATGACGGCGTGGTGACGATCTTGATGTACTACTGTCGCAGGGCTTCGCCTAAGCACCGCTACAATATTATCGAGGACTATGGTGGCATGGGGCGCCACACACGGCTAAGAATATGATCACGTGGATCAACTTGTGTTCATGGGGTGCCCCTTGCCTCAGTATATAAAGGATGGAGGAGGAGGAGGCCGGCCAAGGCTAGGTGCGGCCAGGATGTGGAGTCCTACTAGGACTCCAAGTCCTAGTAGGAGTCCACCAAGAGGGGAGGAATGGAGAAGGAAGTGGAGGAGAAGGAGAGGTGGCCGACCCCCTTTTCCCTAGTCCAATTCGGACTAGAGGGGAGGGGGGGCGCAGCAGCCCCTTGGCCCTTTCTCCTCTTCCCACTAAAGCCCATCAAGGCCCATTGCTTCTCCCGTAACTACCCGGTACTTCGAAAAATACCCGAATCACTCGGAACCTTTCCGATGTCCGAATATAGTCGTCCAATATATCAATCTTTATGTCTCGACCATTTCGAGACTCCTCGTCATGTCCCCGATCTCATCCGGGACTCCGAACTCCTTCGGTACATCAAAACTCATAAACTCATAATATAACTATCATCGAAACCTTAAGCGTGCGGACCCTACAGGTTCGAGAACAATGTAGACATGACCGAGACACGTCTCCGGTCAATAACCAATAGCGGGACCTGGATGCCCATATTGGCTCCTACATATTCTACGAAGATCTTTATCGGTCAGACCGCATAACAACATACGTTGTTCCCTTTGTCATCGGTATGTTACTTGCCCGAGATTCGATCGTCGGTATCTTAATACCTAGTTCAATCTCGTTACCGGCAAGTCTCTTTACTCGTTCCGTAATACATCATCTCAGAACTAACTCATTAGTTGCAATGCTTGCAAGGCTTATGTGATGTGCATTACCGAGAGGGCCCAGAGATACCTCTCCGACAATCGGAGTGACAAATCCTAATCTCGAAATACGCCAACCCAACATGTACCTTTGGAGACACCTGTAGAGCTCCTTTATAATCACCCAGTTACGTTGTGACGTTTGGTAGCACACAAAGTGTTCCTCCGGCAAACAGGAGTTGCATAATCTCATAGTCATAGGAACATGTATAAGTCATGAAGAAAGCAATAGCAACATACTAAACGATCGGGTGCTAAGCTAATGGAATGGGTCATGTCAATCACATCATTCTCCTAATGATGTGATCCCGTTAATCAAATAACAACTCTTTTGTTTATGGTTAGGAAACATAACCATCTTCGATTAACGAGCTAGTCAAGTAGAGGCATACTAGTGACACTTTGTTTGTCTATGTATTCACACAAGTATTATGTTTCCGGTTAATACAATTCTAGCATGAATAATAAACATTTATCATGATATAAGGACATAAATAATAACTTTATTATTGCCTCTAGGGCATATTTTCTTCAGTCTCCCACTTGCACTAGAGTCAATAATCTAGTTCACATCGTCATGTGATTTAACAGCAATAGTTCACATCACCATGTGATTAACACCCATAGTTCACATCGATATGTGATCAACACCCAAAGGGTTTACTAGAGTCAGTAATCTAGTTCACATCGCTATGTGATTAACACCCAAAGAGTACTAAGGTGTGATCATGTTTTGCTTGTGAGATAATTTTAGTCAACGGGTCTGTCACATTCAGATCCGTAAGTATTTTGCAAATATTTATGTCAACAATGCTCTGCATGGAGCTACTCTAGCTAATTGCTCCCACTTTCAATATGTATCTAGATTGAGATTTAGATTCATCTAGATTAGTGTCAAAACTTGCATCGGCGTAACCCTTTACGACGAACCTTTTTTTCACTTCCATAATCGAGAAACATATCCTTATTCCACTAAGGATAATTTTGACCGCTGTCCATTGATCTACTCCTAGATCACTATTGTACTCCCTCTCTTAACACAGTGTATGGTATACAATAGATCTGGTACACAGCATGGCATACTTTATAGAACCTATGACTGAGGCATAGGGAATGACTTTCGTTCTATTTCTATCTTCTGCCGTGGTCGGGCTTTGAGTCTTACTCAATTTCACACCTTGCAACACATGCAAGAACTCTTTCTTTGACTGTTCCATTTTGAACTACTTCAAAATCTTGTCAAGGTATGTACTCATTGAAAAAACTTATCAAGCGTCTTGAACTATCTCTATAGATCTTGATGCTCAATATGTAAGCAGCTTTATCGAGGTCTTTCTTTGAAAAACTCCTTTCAAACACTCCTTTATGCTTTGCAGAATAATTCTACATTATTTCCGATCAACAATATGTCATACACATATACTTATCAGAAATGATGTAGTGCTCCCACTCACTTTCTTGTAAATACAGGCTTCACCGCAAGTCTGTATAAAACTATATGCTTTGATCAACTTATCAAAGCGTATATTCCAACTCCGAGATTCTTGCACCAGTCCATAGATGGATCGCTGGAGCTTCCATATTTAGTTAACACCTTTAGGATCGACAAAACCTTCTAGTTGCATCGTATACAACTCTTCTTTAGTAAATCCATTAAGGAATGCAGTTTTGTTTATCCATTTGCCAGATTTCATAAAATGCGGCAATTGCTAACATGATTCGGACAGACTTAAGCATAGATACGAGTGAGAAAATCTCATCGTAGTCAACACCTTGAACTTGTCGAAAACCTTTTGCAACAATTCTAGCTTTGTAGATAGTAACACTACTATCAGCGTCCGTCTTCCTCTTGAAGATCCATTTATTTTCTATGGCTTGCCGATCATCGGGCAAATCCATCAAAGTCCATACTTTGTTCTCATACATGGATCATATCTCAGATTTCATGGCCTCAAACCATTTCGCGGAATCTGGGCTCATCATCGCTTCCTCATAGTTCGCAAGTTCGTCAAGGTCTAGTAACATGACTTCCAGAATAGGATTACCGTACCACTCTGGTGTGGATCTCACTCTGGTTTACCTACGAGATTTGGTAGTAACTTGATCTGAAGTTACATGATCATCATCATTAGCTTCCTCACTAATTGGTGTAGTAGTCACAGGAACAGATTTCTGTGATGAACTACTTTCCAATAAGGGAGCAGGTACAGTTACCTCATCAAGTTCTACTTTCCTCCCACTCACTTCTTTCGAGAGAAACTCCTTCTCTGGAAAGGATCCATTCTAAGCAACGAATATCTTGCCTTCGGATCTATGATAGAAGGTGTACCCAACATTTTCTTTTGGGTATCCTATGAAGACGCACTTCTCCGATTTGAGTTTGAGCTTATCAGGATGAAACTTTTCATATAAGCATCGCAACCCCAAACTTTAAGAAACGACAACTTTGGTTTCTTGCCAAACCATAGTTCATACGGTGTCGTCTCAACAGATTTAGATGGTGCCCTTTTAACGTGAATGCAGCTGTCTCTAATGCATAACCCCAAAATGATAGTGGTAGATCAGTAAGAGACATCATAGATCGCACCATATCTAATAAAGTACGGTTATGACGTTCGGACACACCATTACATTGTGGTGTTCCAGGTGGCGTGAGTAGTGAAACTATTTCACATTGTTTTAAACTGAAGGCCAAACTCATAACTCAAATACTCTTCTCTACGATCAGATCGTAGAAACTTTATTTTCTTGTTATGATGATTTTTCACTTCACTCTGAAATTCTTTGAACTTTTCAAATGTTTCAGACTTATGTTTCATCAAGTAGATATACTCATATCTGCTCAAATCATCTGTGAAGATCAGAAAATAATGATACTTGTCGCGAGCCTCAATATTTATCGGACCACATACATCAGTATGTATGATTTCCAACAAATCTGTTGCTCGCTCCATTGTTCCGAAGAACAAAGTCTTAGTCATCTTGCCCATGAGGCATGGTTCGCAAGCATCAACTGATTCATAATCAAGTGATTCCAAAAGCCCATCATGCGCTTTACACCAATATGACCTAAACGGTAATGCCACAAATAAGTTGCACTATCATTATTAACTTTGCATCTTTTGGTTTCAATATTATGATTATGTGTATCACTATGATCGAGATCCAACGGACTATTTTCATTGGTGTGTAACCATATGAGGTTTTATTCATGTAAACAGAACAACAATTTATTCTCTTACTTAAATGAATGACCGTATTACAATAAACATGATCAAATCATATTCATGCTCAACGCAAACACCAAATAACGCTTATTCAGGTTCAACACTAACCCCGAAAGTATAGGGAGTGTGCGATGATGATCATATCAATCTTGGAACCACTTCCAACACACATCGTCACTTCACCCTTAACTAGTCTCTGTTTATTCTGCAACTCCCGTTTCGAGTTACTAATCTTAGCAACTGAACTAGTATCAAATACTGAGGGGTTGCTATAAACACTAGTAAAGTGCACATCAATAACATGTATATCAAATATACTTATGTTCACTTTGCCATCCTTCTTATCTGCCAAACACTTGGGGTAGTTCTGCTTCCAGTGACCAGTCCCTTTGCAGTAGAAACACTTAGTCTCAGGCTTAGGACCAGACTTGGGCTTCTTCACTTGAGCAGCAACTTGCTTCCTGTTCTTCTTGAAGTTCCCCTTCTTCCCTCTGCCCTTTTCTTGAAACTAGTGGTCTTGTCTACCATCAACACTTGATGTTTTTCTCGATTTCTACCTTCGTCAATTTCCGCATTACGAAGAGCTTGGGAATCGTTTCCGTTATCCCTTGCATATCATAGTTCATCACAAAGTTCTACTAACTTGGTGATGGTGACTAGAGAATTCTGTCAATCACTATCTTATCTGGAAGATTAACTCCCACTTGATTCAAGCGATTGTTGTACTCAGACAATCTGGGCACATGCTCACTAGTTGAGCGATTCTCCTCCATCTTTTAGCTATAGAACTTGTTGGAGACTTTCATATCTCTCAACTCGGGTATTTGCTTGAAATATTAACTTCAACTCCTGGAACATCTCATATGCTCCATGACATTCAAAACGTCTTTGAAGTCCCGATTCTAAGCCATTAAGCATGGTGCACTAAACTATCAAGTAGTCATCATATTGAGCTAGCCAAATGTTCATAACGTCTGCATCTGCTCCTGCAATAGGTCCATCACCTAGCGGTGCATCAAGGACATAATTCTTCTGTGCAGCAATGAGGATAAACCTCAGATCACGGATCCAATCCGCATCATTGCTACTAACATCTTTCAACATAATTTTCTCTAGGAACATATCAAAATAAACATATGAAAGCAACAACGCGAGCTATTGATCTACAACATAATTTGCAAAATACTACCAGGACTAAGTTCATGATAAATTTAAGTTCAATTAATCATATTACTTAAGAACTCCCACTTAGATAGACATCCCTCTAATCCTCTAAGTGATTACGTGATCCAAATCAACTAAACCATGTCCGATCATCACGTGAGATGGAGTAGTTTCATTGGTGAACATCGCTATGTTGATCATATCTACTATATGATTCACGCTCGACCTTTCGGTCTCCGTGTTCCGAGGCCATATCTTTATATGCTTGGCTCGTCAAGTATAACCTGAGTATTCCGCGTGTGCAACTGTTTTGTACCCGTTGTATTTGAACGTAGAGCCTATCACACCCGATCATCACGTGGTGTCTCAGCACGAAGAACTTTCGCAACGGTGCATACTCAGGGAGAACACTTCTTGATAATTAGTGAGAGATCATCTTAAAATGCTACCGTCAAACTAAGCAAAATAAGATGTATAAAAGATAAACATCATATGCAATCAAAATATGTGACATGATATGGCCATCATCATCTTGCGCCTTTGATTTCCATCTCCAAAGTAATGTTATGATCTCTATCGTCACCGGCATGACACCATGATCTCCATCATCTTGATCTATATCAATGTGTCTTCATGTGGTCGTCTCGCCAACAATTGCTCTTGCAACTATTGCTATCGCATAGCAATAAAGTAAAGCAGTTATTGGGCGCTTGCATCTTATGCAATAGAGAGACAACCATAAGGATTTTGCCAGTTGCCGATAACTTCAACAAAACATGATCATCTCATATAACAACTTATATCTCATCATGTCTTGACCATATCACATCACAACATGCCCTGCAAAAACAAGTTAGACGTCCTCTACTTTATTGTTGCAAGTTTTACGTGGCTGCTACGGGCTTAAGCAAGAACCAATCTTACCTACACATCAAAACCACAACGATAGTTTGTCAAGTTGGTGCTGTTTTAACCTTCGCAAGGACCGGGTGTAGCCACACTCGGTTCAACTAAAGTTGGAGAAATTGTCACCCGCTAGCCACCTTTGTGCAAAGCACGTTGGGAGAACCGGTCTCGCGTAAGCATACACGTAATGTCGGTCTGGGCCGCTTCATCCAACAATACCACCGAACCAAAGTATGACATGCTGGTAAGCAGTAAGACTTATATCGCCCACAACTCACTTGTGTTCTACTCGTGCAGATAACATCAACACATAAAACCTAGGCTCGGATGCCACTGTTAGGGAACGTAGTAATTTCAAAAAAATTCCTACGCACACGCAAGATCATGGTGATGCATAGCAACGAGAGGGGAGAGTATGATCTACATACCTTGTAGATCGACAACGGAAGCGTTTGGTTGATGTAGTCGTACGTCTTCACGGCCCGACCGATCAAGCACCGAAACTACGGCACCTCCGAGTTCTAGCACACGTTCAGCTCGATGACGATCCCCGGACTCCGATCCAGCAAAGTGTCGGGGAAGAGTTCCGTCAGCACGACGGCGTGGTGACGATCTTGATGTACTACTGTCGCAGGGCTTCGCCTAAGCACCGCTACAATATTATCGAGGACTATGGTGGCATGGGGCGCCGCACACGGCTAAGAATATGATCACGTGGATCAACTTGTGTTCATGGGGTGCCCCTTGCCTCAGTATATAAAGGATGGAGGAGGAGGAGGCCGGCCAAGGCTAGGTGCGGCCAGGATGTGGAGTCCTACTAGGACTCCAAGTCCTAGTAGGAGTCCACCAAGAGGGGAGGAAGGGAGAAGGAAGTGGAGGAGAAGGAGAGGTGGCCGGCCCCCTTTTCCCTAATCCAATTCGGACTAGAGGGGAGGGGGGCGCAGCAGCCCCTTGGCCCTTTCTCCTCTTCCCACTAAAGCCCATCAAGGCCCATTGCTTCTCCCGTAACTACCCGGTACTCTGAAAAATACCTGAATCACTCGGAACCTTTCCGATGTCCGAATATAGTCGTCCGATATATCAATCTTTACGTCTCGACCATTTCGAGACTCCTCGTCATGTCCCCGATCTCATCCGGGACTCCGAACTCCTTCGGTACATCAAAACTCATAAACTCATAATATAACTGTCATCGAAACATTAAGCGTGCGGACCCTACGGGTTCGAGAACAATGTAGACATGACCGAGACACGTCTCCGGTCAATAACCAATAGCGGGACCTGGATGCCCATATTGGCTCCTACATATTCTACGAAGATCTTTATTGGTCAGACCGCATAACAACATATGTTGTTCCCTTTGTCATCGGTATGTTACTTGCCCGAGATTCGATCGTCGGTATCTTAATACCTAGTTCAATCTCGTTACCGGCAAGTCTCTTTACTCGTTCCGTAATACATCATCTCACAACTAACTCATTAGTTGCAATGCTTGCAAGGCTTATGTGATGTGCATTACCGAGAGGGCCCAGAGATACCTCTCCGACAATCGGAGTGACAAATCCTAATCTCGAAATACGCCAACCCAACATGTACCTTTGGAGACACCTGTAGAGCTCCTTTATAATCACCCAGTTACGTTGTGACGTTTGGTAGCACACAAAGTGTTCCTCCGGCAAACGGGAGTTGGATAATCTCATAGTCATAGGAACATGTATAAGTCATGAAGAAAGCAATAGCAACATACTAAACGATCGGGTGCTAAGCTAATGGAATGGGTCATGTCAATCACATCATTCTCCTAATGATGTGATCCCGTTAATCAAATAACAACTCTTTTGTTTATGGTTAGGAAACATAACCATCTTCGATTAACGAGATAGTCAAGTAGAGGCATACTAGTGACACTTTGTTTGTCTATGTATTCACACAAGTATTATGTTTCCGGTTAATACAATTCTAGCATGAATAATAAACATTTATCATGATATAAGGAAATAAATAATAACTTTATTATTGCCTCTAGGGCATATTTCCTTCAACCATCTTCATCCTACGCCTCCCACGGATTGATAAACCTTATGTCATCCACTTGAGGAAAATTTTCTACTGTCCCACAAACCTCTGCACTTGGAGGCCCAACAACGTCTACAAGAAGAAGGTTGTGTAGTAGACATCAAACTCTTTTCTGGCGCCATTGCCGGGGAGGCTAGTGCTTGAAGGTATATCTTTAGATCTTGCAATCGAATCTTTTAGTTTCTTGTTTTATCACTAGTTTAGTCTATAAAAGAAAACTACAAAAGAATGGAATTAAGGGTACCTCATATGCTTCATCTTTTTAATATCTTCCATGAAAATAAGGATTCTGATAATTGTGCCAAAATGCTAGAAGAAGAATGCATTAAAATGTTTGGCACTAAATCTTTGAATTATGAGCATGATTGCAATGTTGTTAGTACGAACTCTTTGAATATCCATAGCACTAATGATGATTGCACTAGTCATGATGAAAATGACTCTTATAAGCATGTCAATTTTTGTGGAGTGCATAGGGTTTGCAAGTACACACCAATTAGGGAAGATAGATTTTGTAAGAGGCATAAGTATTTAGGAACTAAATGGTTGCAAGAAAGGCTCGATGTTTGTGCTGAAAATTTAAATTTTCTTAGCCATGCTTGTGAACTTTGCAATGAACATGGTCATTTAAATATCCAATGCAAATTGTTTCATGATCGAATCGTGTCCAAAAATTATGATGACTTGATTTCCCTTGCACATCATAATGAATTTAGTTTGCTTGTGGGTTATGAAGAAATGAAACGTATAACTAAGGATATTCCAGAATTTGCCCTCGATAAAGTTCTTGATTTTGATCTAGAGGAAATTTATATGTATTGTGCGGTGAATTGCATTGAAAATCATTATATTTCCAATTACATAAAGTCAAGAAAACAATTAGAAGATGAAGAGAATACTAATGAAAGGGAAGAGACTTCCCATTATCCTCCTATTATTTCTTATGATGAATCAGGTAACGAGGAGGAGCCTCCTATTCAACCAATCTCATTAATAAGGAGCTCCAAAAAGAGGATTAAACCCACACATGATGCGAAGAAGAAAAATAAAAGACGTACAAGCGAAGGTAAAAAGGTATCCCTCCCAAATGATGTTGCTCCTATTACTCATTGTGATGATGATAATTGCTATGCTATTGGTGCTATCCATACTATTAATGATGAGAGTGATTATGCTTATGATATGAAAAGGCCCAAGCTTGGGGATGCTATGTTTGATGACATGTTTGAGAATTTATTTGCTGCAATTAATGTTTGTCCCAAGCTTGGGGATGCTATGTTTCATGAAGATGATATATTTAACCTCCCAAGTTTTGATATGCAAATTTATTATGATGATAGCATGCCTCCTATTTATGATGGTTATATTGGTGAAAGTGGCTTTGGAAGAGCGTCGACTTTAGGAAGTAATGATCCCATTATTTTGGAGGATGTTGAATCTTATTGTGACAATTATGAAAGTGGATTTGGAGAGGTCATGACTTTATTTAGTAATGATTCCATATCTTGGAAGAGGTTTCAATTGATTATGATGAGAATAAAGTTGCTACTTATGATGATTATTGTGATGACACTTATGCTATAAAAAGTAGTGATGATTATATTTATAATACTTTTCATGATTATGATTACCCTTTTTCTAAAAATTACTCTTTTAATGTGGAAACAATTTATAGTATTGGAGTCTCTTATGATACTCCCACTATTCCGAATGAGAAGAATTTCGCTTATGTGGAGAATAGTAAATTTTCTATGCTTGTAGATCATGAAAAGAATGCTTTATGTGATAGTTATATTATTGAATTCATTCATGATGCTACTAAAAATTATTATGAGGGAGGAATATATGCTTATAGGAGTTGCAATAATATCAAGTTTCCTCTCTATGTGTTGAAAATCTTGAAGTTATCCTTGTTTTACCTTCCTATGCAAGTTGATTCTTGTTCCCACAAGTTGTTTGCTCACAAAATCCCTATGCATAGGAAGTGGGTTAGGCTTAAATGTGCTAGTTATATTCTTCATGATGCTCTCTTTATGTTTCAATTCTTATCTTTTATGTGAGCATCATTGAAATTATTATGCCTAGCTAGGGGCGTTAAACGATAGCGCTTGTTGGGAGGCAACCTAATTTTATTTTTGTTCTTTATTTTTTGTTCCTGTTTAGTAATAAATAATTCATCTAGCCTCTGTTTAGATGTGTTTTTATGTTTTAATTAGTGTTTGTGCCAATCAGAACCTTTGGGAAGACTTGGGTGAAGTCTTTGTGATCTTGCTGTAAAAAACAGAAACTTTAGTGCTCACGAGTTTTGCTGCCATTTTTTACTGGAGAGTGAGATTAGGTTGATTATTTTGAGATGATTAATAGACAAATTCATCAAGTCCACCAATTTATTTCAGAATTTTTGGGGTTACATAAGTATACCTTTGAGACAGATTACTACAGACTGTTCTGTTTTTGACAGATTCTGTTTTCATTGTGTTGTTCGCTTATTTTGATGAATCTATGAGTAGTATCGGAGGGTATGAACCATAGATAAGTTGGAATACAGTAGATATTATACCAATATGAATTTATAATGAGTTCACAACAGTACTTAAGTGGTGATCTATTTTCTTATACTAACGGACCTCATGAGATTTTCTGTTAAGTTTTGTGTTGTGAAGTTTTCAAGTTTTGGGTAAAAATTCGATGGACTATGGAATAAGGAGTGGCAAGAGCCTAAGCTTGGGGATGCCCAAGGCACCCCAAGGTAACATTCAAGGAAAACCAAGAGCCTAAGCTTGGGAATGCCCCGGATGGCATCCCCTCTTTCGTCTTCGTTCATCGGTAACTTTACTTGGAGCTATATTTTTATTCACCACATGATATGTGTTTTGCTTGGAGCGTCATTTTTTTGCTTGCTGTTTGAATAAAATACTAAGATATGAAATTCTTAAATGTTAGAGAGTCTTCACATGGTTACATAATTATTCGACTACTCATTGATCTTCACTTATATCTTTCAGAGTAGTTTGTCGTTTGCTCTAGTGCTTCACTTATATCCTTTTAGAGCACGGTGGTGGTTTTATTTTCAAGAAAGAGATGAACTCTCGTGCTTCACTTATATTATTTTAAGAGTCTATAGAACAGCATGGTAGTTTGCTTTGGTTATAAATCTAGTCCTAATATGATGGGCATTCAAGATGGGTATAATAAAAACTTTCACAAAAGTCCATTGAATACTAAGAGAAGTGTGATACTTGATGATTGTTTTGAGATATGGAGATGGTGATATTAAAGTTGTGCTAGTTGAGTAGTTGTGAATTTGAGAAATACTTGTGTTGATGTTTGCAAGTCCCGTAGCATGCGCGTATGGTAACCGTTGTGTGACAAATTTGAAGCATGAGTTGTTTCTTTGATTGCCTTCCTTATGAGTGGCGGTCGGGGACGAGCGATGGTCTTTTCCTACCAATCTATCCCCTAGGTGCATGTGCGTAGTGCTTGGTTTTTGATGACTTGTAGATTTTTGCAATAAGTATGTGAGTTCTTTATGACTAATGTTGAGTCCATGGATTATACGCACTCTCACCCTCCATCATTGCTAGCCTCTTCGGTACCATGCATTGCCCTTTCTCACCTTGAGAGTTGGTGCAAAATTCGCCGGTGCATCCAAACCCCGTGATACAATACGCTCTATCACACATAAACCTCCTTATATCTTCCTCAAAACAGCCACCATACCTACCTATTATGGCATTTCCATAGCCATTCCGAGATATATTGCCATGCAACTTTCCACCGTTCCGTTTATGCATCATCATTGTCATATTGTCTTGCATGATCATGTAGTTGACATCGTATTTGTGGCAAAGTCACCATGCATATTATTTCATACATGTCACTCTTGATTCATTGACCATCTCGGTACACCGCCGGAGGCATTTATATAGAGTCATATTTTGTTCTAGTATCGAGTTGTAATCATTGAGTTGTAAATAAATATAAGTGTGATGATCATCATTAATAGAGCATTGTACCAAATTAAAAAAAGGCCAAATAAAAAATGGAAGGCCCAAAAAAAGAGAAAGAAATAAAAAGGGGCAATGCTACTATCCTTTTTCCACACTTGTGCTTCAAAGTAGCACCATGATCTTCATGATAGAGAGTCTCTTATATTGTCACTTTCATATACTAGTGGGAATTTTTCATTATAGAACTTGGCTTGTATATTCCAACAATGGGCTTCCTCAAATGCCCTAGATCTTCGTGAGCAAGCAAGTTGGATGCACACCCACTTAGTTTCTTTTGTTGAGCTTTCATACATTTATAGCTCTAGTGCATCCGTTGCATGGCAATCCCTACTCCTTGCATTGACATCAATTGATGGGCGTCTCCATAGACCGTTGATTAGCCGCGTCAATGTGAGACTTTCTCCTTTTTTGTCTTCTCCACACAATCCCCATCATTATATTCTATTTTACCCATAGTGCTATGTCCATGGCTCGCACTCATGTATTGCGTGAAAAATGAAAAAAGTTTGAGATTACTAAAGTATGAAACAATTGCTTGGCTTGTCATCGGGGTTGTGCATGATGAGAGCATTCTTGTGTGACGAAAATGGAGCATGACCAAACTATATGATTTTGTAGGGATGACCTTTCTTTGGCCATGTTATTTTGAGAAGACATGATTGCTTAGTTAGTATGCTTGAAGTATTATTATTTTTATGTCAATATTAAACTTTTGTCTTGAATCTTATGGATCTGAATATTCTTGCCACAATAAAGAAAATTACATTGATAAATATTTTAGGTAGCATTCCACATCAAAAATTCTGTTTTTATCATTTACCTACTCGAGGACGAGCAGGAATTAAACTTGGGGATGCTTGATAGTCTTCAACGTATCTATAATTTTTGATTGTTCCATGATATTATATTATCAACCTTGGATGTTTTATATGCATTTATATGCTATTTTATATGATTTTTGGGACTAACCTATTAATCTAGAGCCCAGTGCTAGTTTTTGTTTTTTCCTTATTTTTGAGTATCGCAGAAAAGGAAAACCAAATGGAGTCCAATTGACCTGAAACTTCACGGTGTTTATTTTTGTACTAGAAGAAGGTCATGGAGTAAAAGAGTTGGGCCAGAAGAGTCTCGGGCTGCCCATGATGGTAGGGGGCGCGCCCAACCCCCCTGGGCGCGCCTTCCTACCTCATGGACAGCCCGGAGACCCCCTGACTTGTTCTCGACTCCAACACCTCTTATATAACTCAAAACTTTCAGAAAGAACCTTAGATTGTGAGTTCCGCTGCCAGAAATCTCTGTAGCCACCAAAAACCAATCTTGACCCGTCCCGGCACCCTGCCGGAGGGGGGGTCCCTCTCCGGTGGCCATCTTCATCATCCCGGCGCTCTCCATGACGAGGAGGGAGTAGTTCACCCTCGGGGCTGAGTGTATGTACCAGTAGCTATGTGTTTGATCTCTCTCTCTCGTGTTCTTGATTTGGCATGATCTTGATGTATCGCGAGCTTTGCTATTATAGTTGGATCTTATGATGTTTCTCCCCCTCTACTCTCTTGTAATGGATTGAGCTTTCCCTTTGAAGTTATCTTATCGGGTTGAGTCTTTAAGGATTTGAGAACACTTGATGTATGTCTTGCATGTGCTTATCTGTGGTGACAATGGGATATCACGTGATCTACTTGATGTATGTTTTAACGATCAACTTGCGGGTTCCGTGACCTCGTGAACTTATGCACAGGGGTTGGCACATGTTTTCTTCTTGACTCTCCGGTAGAAACTTTGGGGCACTCTTTGAAGTTCTTTGTATTGGTTGCATAGATGAATCTGAGATTGTGTGATGCATATCGTATAATTATACCCACGGATACTTGAGGTGACATTGGAGTATCTAGGTGACATTAGGGTTTTGGTTGATTTGTGTCTTAAGGTGTTATTCTAGTACGAACTCTAGTATAGATTGAACGGAAAGAATAGCTTCATGTTATTTTACTACGAACTCTTGAATAGATCGATCAGAAAGGATAACTTTGAGGTGGTTTCGTACCCTACAATAATCTCTTCGTTTGTTCTCCAGTATTAGTGACTTTGGAGTTACTCTTTGTTGCATGTTGAGGGATTGTTATATGATCCAATTATGTTATTATTGTTGAGAGAACTTGCACTAGTGAAAGTATGAACCCTAGGCCTTGTTTCCTAGCATTGCAATACCGTTTTCGCTCACTTTTATCATTAGTTACCTTGCTATTTTTATATTTTTCAGATTACAAAAACCTTTATCTACCATCCATATTGCACTTGTATCACCATCTATTCGCCGAACTAGTGCACCTATACAATTTACCATTGTATTGGGTGTGTTGGGGACACAAGAGACTCTTTGTTATTTGGTTGCAGGGTTGTTTGAGAGAGACCATCTTCATCCTACGCCTCCCATGGATTGATAAATCTTAGGTCATCCACTTGAGGGAAATTTGCTACTGTCCTACAAACCTCTGCACTTGGAGGCCCAACAATGTCTACAAGAATAAGGTTGTGTAGTAGACATCAGCGACACGACTGCATGTTTGCTTCTCTACGTCAACGACATCATCCTGACGGCCTCCTCCGCAGCCCTTCTTCAGCAGATTACTCTCCGGTTGCGTGATGAGTTTGCCATCAAGGAACTGGGCGCTCTGCATTATTTCCTTGGCATTGAGGTTGTTCGGCGACCTAACGGTTTCTTCCTTCATCACCAGAAGTATGCACATGAGCTACTTGAGCGTGCCGACATGCTCAACTGTCACCCTAACACTACTCTTGTTGACACGAAAGCCAAGGTTTCTGCTCTCGAGGGCTCGCTCGCGTCGGATGCTCCCTTCTACCAGTCCATTGTTGGTGCTCTTTAGTATCTGACTCTCAACCGGCCGGATCTACAGTATGTTGTTCATCAGGCGTGTCTCCATATGCACGCCCCTCATGACTCCCATGTTGGGGAACGTAGCAGAATTTTAAAATTTTCTATGCATCACCAAGATCAATCTATGGAGTCATCTAGCAACGAGGGAGAGGGGAGTGCATCTACATACCCTTGTAGATCGCGCGCGGAAGCGTTCAAGAGAACGGGGTTGATGGAGTCGTACTCGTCGTGATCCAAATCACCGATGACCTAGCGCCGAATGGACGGCACCTCCGCGTTCAACACACGTACGGTTGGGAAGACGTCTCCTCCAACTTGATCCAGCAAGGGGGAAGGAGAGGTTGATGAAGATCCAGCAGCACGACGGCGTGGTGGTGGAAGCAACAGTGATCTTGGCAGGGCTTCGCCAAGCTCAGGGAGAGGGAGGAGTGTCACGGGAGGGAGAGGGAGGCGCCAGGGGCTAGGGTGCGGCTGCCCTCCCTCCCCCCACTATATATAGGGTCCCTAGGGGGGCGCCGGCCCTAGGAGATCCAATCTCCAAGGGGGGCGGCGGCCAAGGGGGTGGCTTGCCCCCCAAGCCAAGTGGAGCGCCCCCCACCCCTAGCGTTTCCAACCCTAGGCGCAGGGGGAGGCCCAAGGGGGGCGCACCAGACCACTAGGGGCTGGTTCCCCTCCCACTTCAGCCCATGGGGCCCTCCAGGATAGGTGTCCCCACCCGGTGGACCCCTGGGACCCTTCCGGTGGTCCCGGTACAATACCGATTACCCCCGAAACTTTCCCGATGGCCGGAACTTGACTTCCTATATATAAATCTTCACCTCCGGACCATTCCGGAACTCCTCGTGACGTCCGAGATCTCATCCGGGACTCCGAACAACTTTCGGGTTACCGTATATATCTCAACAACCCTAGCGTCACAGAACCTTAAGTGTGTAGACCCTACGGGTTCGGGAGACACGCAGACATGACCGATAGGACTCTCCGGTCAATAACCAACAACGGGATCTGGATACCCATGTTGGCTCCCACATGCTCCTCGATGATCTCATCGGATGAACCACGATGTCGAGGATTCAATCAATCCGTATACAGTTCCCGTTGTCAATCGGTACGTTACTTGCCCGAGACTCGATCGTCGGTATCCCAATACCTCGTTCAATCTCGTTACCGGCAAGTCACTTTACTCGTACCGTAATGCATGATCCCGTGATCAACCACTTGGTCACATTGAGCTCATTATGATGATGCATTACCGAGTGGGCCCAGAGATACCTCTCCGTCATACGGAGTGACAAATCCCAGTCTCGATTCGTGCCAACCCAACAGACACTTTCGGAGATACCTATAGTGTACCTTTATAGTCACCCAGTTACGTTGTGACGTTTGGCACACCCTAAGCACTCCTACGGTATCCGGGAGTTGCACAATCTCATGGTCTAAGGAAATGATACTTGACATTCGGAAAAGCTATAGCAAACGAACTACACGATCTTTGAGCTATGCTTAGGATTGGGTCTTGTCCATCACATCATTCTCCTAATGATGTGATCCCGTTATCAATGACATCCAATGTCCATAGTCAGGAAACCATGACTATCTTTTGATCAACGAGCTAGTCAACTAGAGGCTCACTAGGGACGTGTTGTGGTCTATGTATTCACACATGTATTACGATTTCCGGAGAACACAATTATAGCATGAACAATAGACAATTATCATGAACAAGGAAATATAATAATAACCATTTTATTATTGCTTCTAGGGCATATTTCCAACAGTCTCCCACTTGCACTAGAGTCAATAGTCTAGTTACATTGTGATGAATCGAACACCCATGCATGAACAATTGATCTAGTTCTGCAGTTCTAGTTACATTGTGATGAATCTAGGGAGAGGTTTAGTCAACGGATCTGCCACATTCAGGTCCGTATGTACTTTACAAATATCTATGTCTCCATTTTGAACACTTTCACGAATGGAGTTGAAGCGACGCTTGATATGCCTGGTCTTCCTGTGAAACCTGGGCTCCTTGGCAAGGGCAATAGCTCCAGTGTTGTCACAGAAGAGAGTCATCGGGCCCGACGCATTGGGTATGACTCCTAGGTCGGTAATGAACTCCTTCACCCAGATTGCCTCTTGTGTTGCCTCCGAGGCTGCCATGTACTCCGCTTCACATGTAGATCCCGCCACAACGCTTTGCTTGCAACTGCACCAGCTTACTGCCCCACCATTCAAAATATACACGTATCCGGTTTGTGACTTAGAGTCATCCAGATCTGTGTCGAAGCTAGCATCGACGTAACCCTTTACGACGAGCTCTTCGTCACCTCCATAAACGAGAAACATATCCTTAGTCCTCTTCAGGTACTTCAGGATATTCTTGACCGCTGTCCAGTGTTCCATGCCGGGATTACTTTGGTACCATCCTACCAAACTTACGGCAAGGTTTACATCAGGTCTGGTACACAGCATAGCATACATGATAGACCCTATGGCTGAGGCATAAGGGACGACACTCATCTTTTCTCTATCTTCTGTCGTGGTCGGGCATTGAGCCGTGCTCAATCTCGTACCTTGCAATACAGGCAAGAACCCCTTCTTTGACTGATCCATTTTGAACTTCTTCAATATCTTGTCAAGGTACGTACTCTGTGAAAGACCAATGAGGCGTCTCGATCTATCTCTATAGATCTTGATGCCTAATATATAAGTAGCTTCTCCAAGATCCTTCATTGAAAAACACTTGTTCAAGTAGGCCTTATGCTTTCCAAGAATTCTATATCATTTCCCATCAACAGTATGTCATCCACATACAATATGAGAAATGCTACAGAGCTCCCACTCACTTTCTTGTAAATGCAGGCTTCTCCATAAGTCTGCGTAAACCCAAACACTTTGATCATCTCATCAAAACGAATGTTCCAACTCCGAGATGCTTGCACCAGTCCATAAATCGAGCATTGAAGCTTGCACACCTTGTCAGCATTCTTAGGATCGACAAAACCTTCCGGCTGCATCATATACAATTCTTCCTTAAGGAAACCATTAAGGAATGCCGTTTTGACGTCCATTTGCCATATCTCATAATCATAGAATGCGGCAATTGCTAACATGATTCGGACGGACTTCAGCTTCGCTACGGGTGAGAAAGTCTCATCGTAGTCAACCCCTTGAACTTGTTGATAGCCCTTAGCGACAAGCCGAGCTTTATAGATGGTCACATTACCATCCGCGTCTGTCTTCTTCTTAAAGATCCATTTATTTTCTACGGCTCGCCGATCATCGGGCAAGTCAGTCAAAGTCCATACTTCGTTTTCATACATGGATCCTATCTCGGATTTCATGGCTTCCAGCCATTTGTCGGAATCCGGGCCCGCCATTGCTTCTTCATAGTTCGAAGGTTCACCGTTGTCTAACAACATGATTTCCAACACAGGGTTGCTGCACCACTCTGGTGCAGAACGTGTCCTTGTGGACCTATGAAGTTTAGTAGCAACTTGATCTGAAGTTTCATGATCATCATCATTAACTTCCTCTCTAGTCGGTGCAGGCACCTCAGGAACATTTTCTTGAGCTGCGGTACTTACCGGTTCAAGAGGTAATACTTCATCGAGTTCTACTTTCCTCCCACTTATTTCTTTCGAGAGAAACTCTTTCTCTAGAAAGGATCCATTCTTGGCAACAAAGATCTTGCCTTCGGATCTGAGGTAGAAGGTGTACCCAATAGTTTCTTTAGGGTATCCTATGAAGACGCATTTTTCTGACTTGGGTTCGAGCTTTTCAGGTTGAAGTTTCTTGACATAAGCATCGCATCCCCAAACTTTTAGAAACGATAGCTTAGGTTTCTTCCCAAACCATAATTCATACGGTGTCGTCTCAACGGATTTCGACGGAGCCCTATTTAAAGTGAATGCGGCAGTCTCTAAAGCATAGCCCCAAAATGACAGCGGTAGATCGGTAAGAGACATCATAGATCGCACCATATCCAATAGAGTGCGATTACGACGTTCGGACACACCATTACGCTGAGGTGTTCCAGGCGGCGTGAGTTGTGGAACTATTCCACATTTTCTTAAGTGTGTGCCAAATTCGTGACTCAAGTATTCTCCTCCACGATCTGATCGCAAGAATTTGATTTTCCTGTCACGTTGATTCTCAACCTCACTCTAAAATTCCTTGAACTTTTCAAAGGTCTCAGACTTGTGTTTCATTAAGTAGACATACCCATATCTACTCAAGTCATCAGTGAGGGTGAGAACATAATGATAGCCACCGCAAGCCTCAACACTCATTGGACCGCACACATCAGTATGTATGATTTCCAATAAGTTGGTTGCTCGCTCCATTGTTCCTGAGAACGGAGTCCTGGTCATTTTACCCATGAGGCATGGTTCGCACGTGTCAAATGATTCATAATAAAGAGACTCCAAAAGTCCATTTGCATGGAGCTTCTTCATGCGTTTGACACCTATGTGACCAAGGCGGCAGTGCCACAAGTATGTAGGACTATCATTATCAACCTTACATCTTTTGGTATTCACACTATGAATATGTGTAACATTACGCTCGAGATTCATTAAGAATAAACCATTCACCAGCGGAGCATGACCATAAAACATATCTCTCATATAAATAGAACAACCATTATTCTCGGATTTAAATGAGTAGCCATCTCGAATTAAACGAGATCCTAATACAATGTTCATGCTCAAAGCTGGCACTAAATAACAATTATTGAGGTTTAAAACTAATCCCGTAGGTAAATGTAGAGGTAGCGTGCCGACGGCGATCACATCGACCTTGGAACCATTCCCGACGCGCATCGTCACCTCGTCCTTCACCAGTCTCCGCTTATTCCGCAGTCTTTGAGTTACAAATGTGAGCAACCGCACCGGTATCAAATACCCAGGAGCTACTACAAGTACTGGTAAGGTACACATCAATTACATGTATATCACATATACCTTTAGTGTTGCCGGCCTTCTTGTCCGCTAAGTATTTGGGGCAGTTCCGCTTCCAGTGACCACTTCCCTTGCAATAAAAACACTCAGTCTTGGGCTTGGGTCCATTCTTTGGCTTCCTCCCGGCAGCTTGCTTACCGGGCGCGGCAACTCCCTTGCCGTCCTTCTTGAAGTTCTTTTTACCCTTGCCTTTCTTGAACTTAGTGGTTTTATTCACCATCAACACTTGATGTTCCTTTGTGATTTCCACCTTCGCTGATTTCAGCATCGAATATACCTCAGGAATGGTCCTTTCCATCCCCTGCATATTGAAGTTCATCACAAAGCTCTTGTAGCTCGGTGGAAGCGACTGAAGGATTCTGTCAATGACCGCGTCATCCGGGAGATTAACTCCCAGCTGAGTCAAGCGGTTATGCAACCCAGACATTTTGAGTATGTGCTCACTGACAGAACTATTTTCCTCCATCTTACAGCTGAAGAACTTGTCGGAGACTTCATATCTCTCGACCCGGGCATGAGCTTGGAAAACCATTTTCAGCTCTTCGAACATCTCATATGCTCTGTGTCTCTCAAAACGCTTTTGGAGCCCCGGTTCTAAGCTGTAAAGCATGCCGCACTGAACGAGGGAGTAATCATCAGCACGTGACTGCCAAGCGTTGATAACGTCTTGGTTCTCTGGGATGGGTGCGTCACCTACCGGTACTTCTAGGACATAATCTTTCTTGGCAGCTATGAGGATGATCCTCAGGTTCCGGACCCAGTCCATATAGTTGCTGCCATCGTCTTTCAGCTTGGTTTTCTCTAGGAACGCATTGAAGTTGAGGGCAACATTAGCGTGGGCCATTTGATCTACAAGACATAGTGTAAAGATTTTAGACTAAGTTCATGATAATTAAGTTCATCTAATCAAATTACTCAATGAACTCCCACTTAGATAGACATCCCTCTAGTCATCTAAGTGAAACATGATCCGAGTCAACTAGGCCGTGTTCGATCATCACGTGAGACGGACTAGCCAACATCGGTGAACATCTTCATGTTGATCGTATCTTCTATACGACTCATGCTCGACCTTTCGGTCTTCCGTGTTCCGAGGCCATGTCTGTACATGCTAGACTCGTCAAGTTAACCTAAGTGTATTACGTGTGTAAATCTGGCTTACACCCGTTGTATTCGAACGTTAGAATCTATCACACCCGATCATCACGTGGTGCTTCGAAACAACGAACCTTCGCAACGGTGCATAGTTAGGGGGAACACTTTCTTGAAATTATTACGAAGGATCATCTTATTTAAGCTACCGTCGTTCTAAGCAAATAAGATGTAAAACATGATAAACATCACATGCAATCAAATAGTGATATGATATGGCCAATATCATTTGCTCCTTTTGATCTCCATCTTCGGGGCTTCATGATCATCGTTGTCACCGGCATGATACCATGATATCCATCATCATGATCTCCATCATTTTGTCTTCTTGAAGTTGTCTCGTCATCTATTACTTCTACTACTACGGCTAACGCTTTAGCAATAAAGTAAAGTAATTACATGACGTTTATGTTGACACGCATGTCATAAATAAATTAAGACAACTCCTATGGCTCCTGCCGGTTGTCATACTCATCGACATGCAAGTCGTGATTCCTATTACAAGAACATGATCAATCTCATACATCTCATATATCATTCATTACATCCTTTTGGCCATATCACATCACACGGCACATGCTGCAAAAACAAGTTAGACGTCCTCTAATTGTTGTTGCAAGTTTTTACGTGGCTGCTATAGGTTTCTAGCAAGAACGTTTCTTACCTACGCCAAAACCACAACGTGACATGCCAATTTCTATTTACCCTTCATAAGGACCCTTTTCATCGAATCCGATCCGACTAAAGTGGGAGAGACAGACACCCGCCAGCCACCTTATGCAACTAGTGCATGTCAATCGGTGCAACCAGTCTCACGTAAGCGTACGTGTAAGGTCGGTCCGGGCCGCTTCATCCCACGATGCCGCCGAATCAAGATAAGACTAGTAACGGCAAGCAAATTGACAATATCGACGCCCACAACTGCTTTGTGTTCTACTCGTGCATAGAAACTACGCATAGACCTAGCTCATGATGCCACTGTTGGGGAACGTAGCAGAATTTTAAAATTTTCTACGCATCACCAAGATCAATCTATGGAGTCATCTAGCAACGAGGGAGAGGGGAGTGCATCTACATACCCTTGTAGATCGCGCGCGGAAGCGTTCAAGAGAACGGGGTTGATGGAGTCGTACTTGTCGTGATCCAAATCACCGATGACCTAGCGCCGAACGGACAGCACCTCCGCGTTCAACACACGTATGGTTGGGAAGACGTCTCCTCCAACTTGATCCAGCAAGGGGGAAGGAGAGGTTGATGAAGACCCAGCAGCACGACGGCGTGGTGGTGGAAGCAACGGTGATCTCGGCAGGGCTTCGCCAAGCTCAGGGAGAGGGAGGAGTGTCACGGGAGGGAGAGGGAGGCGCCAGGGGCTAGGGTGCGGCTGCCCTCCCTCCCCCCACTATATATAGGGTCCCTAGGGGGGGCGGCCCTAGGAGATCCAATCTCCAAGGGGGGCGGCGGCCAAGGGGGTGGCTTGCCCCCCAAGCCAAGTGGGGCGCCCCCCACCCCTAGGGTTTCCAACCCTAGGCGCAGGGGGAGGCCCAAGGGGGGCGCACCAGCCCATTAGGGGCTGGTTCCCCTCCCACTTCAGCCCATGGGGCCCTCCGGGATAGGTGGCCCCACCCGGTGGACTCCCGGGACCCTTCCGGTGGTCCCGGTACAATACCGATTATCCCCGAAACTTTCCTGATGGCCGAAACTTGACTTCCTATATATAAATCTTCACCTCCGGACCATTCCGGAACTCCTCGTGACGTCCGGGATCTCATCCGGGACTCCAAAAAACTTTCGGGTTACCGTATACTAATATCTCAACAACCCTAGCGTCACCGAACCTTAAGTATGTAGACCCTACGGGTTCGGGAGACACGCAGACATGACCGAGACGACTCTCCGATCAATAACCAACAGTGGAATCTGGATACCCATGTTGGCTCCCACATGCTCTTTGATGATCTCATCGGATGAACCATGATGTCGAGGATTCAATCAATCCGTATACAATTCCCTTTGTCAATCGGTACGTTACTTGCCCGAGACTCGATCGTCGGTATCCCAATACCTCGTTCAATCTCGTTACCGGCAAGTCACTTTACTCGTACCGTAATGCATGATCTCGTGATCAACCACTTGGTCACATTGAGCTCATTATGATGATGCATTACCGAGTGGGCCTAGAGATACCTCTCCGTCATACGGAGTGACAAATCCCAGTCTCGATTCGTGCCAACCCAACAGACACTTTCGGAAATACCTGTAGTGTACCTTTATAGTCATCCAGTTACGTTGTGACGTTTGGCACACCCAAAGCACTCCTACAGTATCCGGGAGTTGCACAATCTCATGGTCTAAGGAAATGATACTTGACATTCGGAAAAGCTATAGCAAACGAACTACACGATCTTTGAGCTATGCTTAGGATTGGGTCTTGTCCATCACATCATTCTCCTAATGATGTGATCTCGTTATCAATGACATCCAATGTCCATAGTCAGGAAATCATGACCATCTTTTGATCAACGAGCTAGTCAACTAGAGGCTCACTAGGGACGTGTTGTGGTCTATGTATTCACACATGTATTACGATTTCCGGATAACACAATTATAGCATGAAGAATAGACAATTATCATGAACAAAGAAATATAATAATAACCATTTTATTATTGCCTCTAGGGCATATTTCCAACATCCCATTGGACCCTTGTGAAGCGGATTCTCCGCTACATCCGTGGCACGATGGCTCTTAGGCTCACTCTCACGGCGTCCACTTCTCTGGAGATGGTAGCCTATTCCGACGCGGACCGGGCCAGCTGCCCTGACACCCGTCGCTCCACCCTGCCTACTGCGTCTACCTCGGTCCTTCACTCGTCTCGTGATCGTCCAAGCGACAACCCACCGTCTCGCACTCTAGCGCGGAGGCCGAGTACCGAGCAGTGGCTAACGTTGTCGCCGAGTGCACCGGGCTACGACAGCTACTTCAGGAGTTGCATCATGACGTCTCCCATGCTACGGTTGTCTACTGTGACAACGTCTCTGCGGTGTACCTTTCCACAAACCCCGTTCATCATCGTCGGACTAAGCACATTGAGCTGGACATTCACTTTGTCCGTGAGCATGTGGCCCTTGGACGCATTCGGGTCCTCCATGTTCTAACTGCACAACAGTTCGTCGATGTGATGACTAAGGGACTGCCGACTTCCACCTTCGAGGAGTTTCGTTCCTGTCTCTGCGTCTCCGGCGCAGCTTCGACTGCGGGAGGGTGTTGAGTATATTGTGTATGTGTATATTGTGTCTTGGGCCCACCTCCTAGTTCATATGTATAGTTGAGGTTGTGAACCCCCTTTATACATCATATATACGTGACTGGTGCACCGATCAATGTATTGTGTTGCACAACATATTCTTTCCCTTCTACATAGACCACCTGACTAAAAACAGTTTGAATTTTATTACTCTTGTGGAATGAGATGAGATGGCCCGCAGAAGAGAGTGATGTGCGCTGTGCACGGTTCTGTTGAGTGGGCTCCATTTTCTTTTCCCATTGAGTGACTCTGAAGCCGGACGGATGTGGACGTGGCAGGAATGGAATATTTGCCTTGGGCTTCAACGGCCTCGTCGACGTCGTGCTCTGCTGCTGCTAAACTGCAATCATTTCATCTCATCTCTTTGTCAGCAAGAGGATTGTAGCCAAGTCGGGTGATGAGAGTGTCATCATCTCTTTGTACCGGGAATCCATCCATCGCCCTTTTCTCGACAATGAGCACACAATCGATGATGCCACTAGCAAATGTCCAACCCAACTGCTCATAAAATATGGCTGGCACTGTTGATGGAAGTGACCACCTTTCGTATAGGGGAGAGGGGAATATACCGCAGGATGGTAAAGTACAAGAGGAAGGGATGCTAAGCACAGTGTTGATTAGTAGCTGATTGATGGACAGGTGCCTCCGCTGCTGTGTTAGTGTTGCTGCTGTGGGCTGCAAGGAGATTTGGATCATGCCCAACCCTGATTATATTATACCACTAGTACGGTAGTAGTACCTGTATCTAGATCACTCCTTCCCAGGCTCATCATAGAGTGTAGCAGCTTCCACTGAAAGATCTTTGGTTGTCTGACTGATCTGGTCCCCCTGTGTGTGTTGATGGCATTATACGTATGTGTGTGCTGCTTGTGCTAATCTCACTCATGGTAGTCCATCTGTTGCATCGTCATGATTTTTGTGCACAAACACTGCAGATGGATGTAGAATTTGTATCTGCTCATGCAAGTTGATGATCTGTACTGGCATATATGCATGTGGTTATGCAGAGGCCGGGCATTCTTTCGATGCGATTGTATCACCTTGATATTTCAATTCAATGAAATGCTCTTTATGGAAGAAAAAAATATGCATGCAGTATCTTCTAATGAATCAGCCCGATTATGCAGACAAGGCAAGATGATATATTTTTGAGTACTTGGTGCTGACATGGCAAGTAGGTATATTTTCGATATACTATAACAAATGAGCCACATGAAAGTTTTTTGGTTTTTTTTTTTTTTGAAACCAAAGCCAGCCAGCCACATGGAAGTAGATGAGCTGCAACAAGATCAAAGATCACGGGAAAGGCTCCTGACATCCATCTCTCAAAACAGAGTTTCCTGAGCAGGCCATGCTTCCGACTTGTTGAGGCCTTCATTAATTATAATTATAATTAATAACAACAATAAAACAAACAATATAAAGGTGAACCAATGATAAAAATCATTAATAAAGTGACAAACCATTAGACAACAAAATCAAGGCTATCCAAGTTGTCATGCAGAATTATGGAACCTTCACTACTCGCTATACAAAAGGCATAATAGTAATAAATTAGAGTCAGTGTTGCATTCACTGTCATTCTGTGGCTTACAACAAATTACACTAATAGCTACCAGTTACAATGCTCTGATGCGATGACCAAGCACGCACAAAAACTCTGCGGTTCACAGTTCCAATCAGCTCTCCTCAACCTCTGGACAATTTGACAAACTAGGTGAACTAGACTTGAAGTAAAATAGTGGCCACAAGGGCGCCAAAGCAGACGGCTAGGCTAAGCTCCAGTCTGTTGTGGTTGACACCTGAAAAAAAAGGGATCGTCACTTTTATAGGCTCCAGAATGCACCACGACGGAGAAAGAAGAACATTTGAGCTTACCGTTCTGCGCCGATGTCGCCGCAGGCCTCTCTGGGATTGTTGGACCAGGAGCAGCTGCTGAAAAAATGGCCAAAAGTTAAGTGGAAGCCTAACTTGAATAAAAGCAACAAAAACAGCAGGAAGCTTGTGACGGGTTGCAACTGTCGATGCACATTGAAGTACTCCAATGCCACAACCATTTGGCTCAACTGTTCGCAGCACACAACTTTACAGCCAAGATGAAAGTTGTAGAGGTACAGGCAATTTATAATAGTATATAAAAAAGGCATAATGATAATGATTTCATTTGACGTTATTTCAGCAAAAGAGAGATAAAATATTACAGCAGATTTAGATAGAAGATTTCAATTTGTAAGTAGCCTACTCTGCTGAATAGTTTAAATTTTGAGAAACAACAAGAAGCGATCAAGTATGTAAACAACTGCATAATCAGCACCATAGGTAGATAACATAACGTACATTTATTGCATGTTGAAGCCGATGCTTGCAAAGAAGGCGACCATGGGGCAGCTATGTTATCATTCAGATCACATGTGAAACTAATCCCAGAAGAAGGGTCAAATGATGCATCAGAGGGCATACTTGGAAGAAGGCATCCAGATTCTGCATCCAACCACAAAGCACGGATCAGCAACAATATATCAAGCCTAGTTTCTTAAGCTGCTTTCAAACTTATGGTGTGAAATTCAATGTAACTAGTAAGGCCTAAAACTGACATCCCAACCAGTCTGGGCTGTATAACAGAACTAACTGGCAGCTAGGCGAAAATGCACATCATCGAAATAAATGTTTCGCTATATAACTGGCAGATATTTATCTCAGTGTATTGGTTTCTTCTTAGTAGGAACTAATATGAGCATATTAAGAATTTAAGACTTCAACTTATATATGTCCACTATTCCAAATATCGGTCAGTTAACTGCCAACATGGTCAGTTAACTGCTATTCGGACCTCTCCCGATATGGGAACGTGCTATTCAAGCCATTAACTGGTCGGTCCAGTTAATTTGTCTGACAAGCTGATTTATCAGCTGTCAGGCCGAATTATTGTCCTGCTACGCATTTTTTAGCCCAAAATTGGCCTGTTCCCTCCCTACTTTTCGATGTACAGGTCTATGGCCTTCCAGATTGGCTGCAACATCATCAGAACACCAAGGCAACACTTTTCCTTGTTGCTATGTAGCCTAGGATTGCATATTTACACACTTGGTACATTGCATGTTGCTATTAGCCTAGGATATATAAATATGGCTCTAGTTAACCTACCGATAAATGGTTACCAATAAATTCAGTTAAATGCCGGATTCGCCGATTAATCCCTACTCAGCACCTTGCCGGTACCAGTTACCGGTATCTTGAACATTGTATGTCTTTCCATCTCTGGATGGTAGCAAGTGGAGTCCTCCCGAACTGATTTAAGACTAACTACAATTCCGTATCGAACTAATTCATACAGCTCGTTTTAGTCAGAACTGATTCATATGGCTGATTAGAACAACAAGAGTTGTGTAGGCTAGACCTGAAACCCTTTTTTTCGAAAAGGAAGATTACCCCCGGTCTCTGCATCAAGAGGTGCACACAGCCATTTTATTATATTATTCAACAGAACCCAACAAAACAAATACATGAATCAACCCAAAGCCAACGTCCTGGCAACAATTGTCGCTACACCTACAAGCCCTGACCTCACATCAACACACACCATCTAATCAGGTGGCCTCATCAGGCCGCCTGCCGGCAAGCAGAGAGCACCAACCGGTCTAGCTAGACCCTCTGAGCACATCACATGCGCACACTCTAGAATCAACCGCCACCATCTTCCGTCGTCCCACCTTCAGGAGCGATCAACGCATTCACCTCGCCAGGCCATTCTGCCATCCACGTCACCACGACGCCAGGTAACGCCACCATCATGCGCGAGTCCATCAACATGCGCCTGTCGCCGAGACTCCGCTGTGGTAGATGCAACACCGCTCCTCCTCTTGTTCCCTCCATCCAGCACCTGCTCCAAAACGTTGCCCCCAAGAGGGTTAACGGCCCTAAAGGAACCGCCAACGTCCGATCCGAGAGACCCAGATCTATAGTTTCCCTCGGATCATCTGAAACTAAGTGATGACGGTTGCAACCAACGATGTTTGACAAGGAGATGACGCCTAAGACGCCGCCATCATCTGCCATGACCGAGGTCCACACGGATTTCACCGGCAATCAAGGCACTCCAAACCAGCAGCAGGCTGGATCCATGCTGAGCTATGCCATGACGGCGCATGCAGCTGTTAGTACGCCAGCAGGGAACACAGCAAGCCTCGCCGATCCCTCAACGCGCCGCCGGCCGGCCATAGGCAAAACCGACGATGTATCTGGTGGGGATCAGATCCGCGGCCGCCACCGCGCCCACCATCGCCTGAGACGTGGGATCTTGTGGGACATGGAGGCTAGCGCGGCCACCGCACGACCAGGGGCGCTGCCCTGGCTGCTGAGCGCAACTCCCCCCGGGCCACGGCCCAGCCGCACCAGGAGGTCGCCGCCGCATCAAAGACTCCCCGGCTCCTTCGGCACCGAGCCCGCCGCCACCGCGGCATACACCGGCGACATCAGCGGATACGAAATCAACGGCGCAAGGAGGTCTCTAGCGGCACTAGGGTTCGCCCCTGGCGTCGCCCTGGGGAGACGACACGAGGGGGTAGCGAATCTATTTCTCTTCGTCTGTTTTGACCTTTTCCCAGTCGTTCTGAAACCCATAAGATCTCGAAACCAGGTCATGGTTCTGGCACGTGGATAGCTAACTTCCATGCACCCACGTCCATGGCTAGTTCTTTGGTGATATCAAGTTTGGTCTAACCCGACATCTCTTGACATTATCAACACACTTTAAGCGCCTGCTATGCATAGCACTGACACTTCTGGAGGCCTACGTTGTATAAGCCCAACACATCTCAGATGATGTTGGACAAGCTTCTCTTCAATCGGTGCTACCCCAACTCTATCACATATATCATCATTCTGGACCCGATCATTTCTTGTGTGGCCACATATCCATCTCAACATGTGCATCACTGTTACACCTAACTGTTGGACATGTCGCCTTTTGGTTGGTCAACATTCAGCACCATACAACATTGCAAGGTCGAATTGAATAACCCGGTTGAAGGGTAATGATCATACGTCTGTAATGCATTGTATGGCCCAGAATAGGTCCTATTCTTCTACCTTTTCCAGGTAGTCGATGGCTATTCACAGCTACCACCTTAACACCAAAGAAGAGTTCGACCCAATGCTTTATTTCTGTCTCAGTGAATCCCGATTCGACATTAGACATGTTAGAGGCTTGTATTCAAGCCTTTTTTGTCCACCAGTTTCTGGTACTCTAGAGCGGAGTAGAGCAGTTTGGTAGCTCACGAGGCTCATAACCTTGAGGTCACGGGTTCGATTCCCGTCTCCGCACTTAGCAGTCTGTATAAAAGGACTATTCTATTTCTCATTGGTTGTGCTCGAAATGGTTGTGCTCGAAAGGCAGTTATGAATTGATTGACTAATCCAATTCCAATATCTTGATTTCGCGCGGCAATGCATCGTGAACCGATATATATATCGTCTGCTAATACACGACCAATTAGTGTTTGGACAAAAAGTTTTTCCGTCATCCCATTTTGAGGACTTACAGAAATACCTCGGTTGATGATATCAGCCCAAGTATTAATAACGCGACCTTGACTATCAACTACAGATTGGTTGAAATTGAAACCATTTAGGTTGAAAGCCATAGTACTAATACCTAAAGCAGTGAACCAGATTCCTACTACAGGCCAAGCAGCCAAGAAGAAGTGTAAAGAACAAGAGTTGTTGAATGTAGAAAGAGTACCTCTTTTTGCCTGGACTTCAAGCAGTTTAGCTTTAACCGTGTTAATGGTCTCACATTCTTGGTTTATAGAGAATCAAAGTTGATTTACCAATGAGTCGCGAAATGCTATGGTTCTTCCATATGATTTCTGAATTTATTCAGAAGTAATTCGTCGAGATCGTGCACCCTTTTCTTATTTATGCGAAAAATACTAAAAAATATTATGAAGTGCAGCCGGATTGTAGAAATTATCAAGTAGTACTTTCTTCGGATTCCGATCCAGAGTATGTTCCCATTCACTTGTTAAGGAAATGGCTATCAAGAACGAATTAACCCTTTATCCATTTTTTCTTTTTAAATACCCCCTCCCTGGGGAAAGAAGAATAGTACACTAAAAATGGATAATAATCCAGCCTTCAATAAGAAAAACTCTTTTGTTTGTAAGAAAGGAATGAGAGAGATATGGATTAGAAAAAAAAAATCCCAACGAGTAAAATCTCCTTGTGCTTCGGGCCCCCATAGTAGCAACAAAGAGTGTGCTAAACTATTGGCAGGGGTAGAAACTGCTGCGGTTAAGAAATTACAACCTTCCAAATAGGAACTAGCCAATCCATGGGTATACCAAGAAGTTACAAAAGTTGTCCCTGTAAACCAACCCCGAATCTCAATTTGTCAAGTCTCATGATCATATCATGATCTATTTTTATTCGGCTCAATCTTTTTTAGAAAAAAAAGATTGAGCCGAGTTTAATTGCAATCAATTAGAAGAATATCAAAAAGATGAAAGATGTACAATCCAATTTCTCGATTCAATAGAAGCCCAAAGAGATGCATATGGTACCCAAATAAGAATAGGATAGATATGTCAAAAGCAGGTCTGATTACACCTATTCCTAATCCTAAATAGAATGTAAGGACGTAGGGATTTCTATGTAAACAGAGTATCCTATTTCCATAGGCTCGAATGACCCCTTCCCCATACTACTAGTGAAAGAGAAAATGTAAAGACTACCATTAAAGCAGCCCAAGCGAGACTTACTATATCCATCTAAATTATGTCTCCTATTTCTATGAAGGGATTATTCTACTATTGATCAATAATCATAGTGGAATCAAGGGTACAGAGTCAAAAAGGGATTCCGCCCTAAGGCCATGGATCAATCAGTTCAAGGAATTTACTCCTGTATTTTAGGAATGGTATGAAGAATATACAGGGCCCATGAAAGGAAGATCAATGACTCATATAAATTACTTAATGGAAAATGCCCCGAGCTTTTTTGCTAAGACCAGCATAAAAATATGCCGCTGACGTGAGTAAAGCTAAAGCAACAGTAGTATTTATATCATTCGTGGGCGCTGCTAATTCCCCATGGGGTAACTCTATAATTTTCCAAGGTAAAAGAGCAACGAACATTATGAAACTGCGCAAAGAGTTAAGGAAACTTTACAACGTTACAAAGAACTTCAGGACATTATCGCAATTCTTGGCTTGGATGAATTATCGGAAGAGGATCGTTTAACTGTAGCAAGAGCAAGAAAAATTGAGCGTTTCTTATCACAACCGTTCTTTGTGGCAGAAGTTTTTACTGGTTCTCCAGGAAAGTCGTGAGTGGGAACTTAGTTTCCGTCTGGGTATGCGTCCTTGGATTGCTGTTGCATATTCAGCTCCTGTTGCAGCTGCTACTGCTGTTTTCTTGATTTACCCTATTGGTCAAGGAAGCTTTTCTGATGGTATGCCTTTAGGAATCTCTGGTACTTTCAACTTTATGATTGTATTCCAGGCAGAGCACAACATCCTTATGCATCCATTCCACATGTTAGGTGTAGCTGGTGTATTCGGCGGTTCCCTATTCTTGTCCTATAGAACCTGCCTTTTAGCTTTTGTGGCACTTTCTTGTCGCAGAGGACACCGGAAGCTTGGCGCCACTTCTTCCATCCAACTTTGATTTGATTGCTCACGTCTTCATCGATATCACCATCCTTTTGCAGGATTGACCCCAAATATCGAAAGGGTCCTTCTAAGGTGCCACCAGCCCATAAAGGCTTATCTCCTCCTCCTTGTGCCTAGTAGTACTGAAACCATACCTCGTGTACTCATTTAGTTCTATTAAGCCTAAAACCTTTCGATTCCAAAGTCTGTCTCCACAACTCTAACTTTCTAATAACCCACGTCCGACTATTGTCGACCAGCACCACATTATCCGCAAATAGCATACACCATGCGATATCTCCTTGTATATCCCTTGTAACCGCATCCATCACCAAAGCAAAAAGATAAGGGCTCAAAGCTAACCCTTGGTGCAGTCCTATTTTAACTGGAAAGTCATGAGTGTTGCCATCACTTGTCCGAACACTTGTCACAACATTATCCTACATGTCCTTGATAAGGGTAATGTACTTTGTTGGGGCTTTGTGTTTCCCCCAGGCACACCACATGACATTTCGCATTATCTTATCTTAGGCCTTCTCCAAGTCAATGAACACCATATGCAGGTCCTTATTTTGCTCCGTGTATCACTCCACAAGTTGCCGTACCAAGGAAATGGCTTCCATGGTCGACCTCCCAGGCATGAACCCAAACAGAATTTTGGTCACACTTGTCATTTTTCTTAAGCATTGCTAAATGACTCTCTCCCATAGCTTCATTGTATGGCTCATCACCTAATTCCACGGTAATTAGTACAACTTCGAACGCCCCCCTTGTTCTTGATTGGTACCAATATACTCCGCCTCCATTCTTCGGGCATCTTTATGATCACAAACATTTTCCCTTTATTAGTTTACATCTAAACATTTACTACAAGCTGATCAATCACATTTCCTCATTCTGATTTCCGCCTTTAGGAAAGGAATCATGGTTTACACCCTTATAAAAAATTGTGACACGGTTCATGGGTGGCAGCATACTCTCCAGATAGGCCCCCCACCTACTTCGCCTTAGGCATGGTTTTGGTCTTGTATGACTTTGCTAGATGCCGGCATTTGTGTGTGTGTGTGTAGCCGTGTGCATCCTAGCTATGCAAAGCTTGGATGTGTCTCATTTTGCTTGTATTCTCTTGATGCGACAATATGGGTCAGTAAAAGCACCCTTTATCGGGAAAAGAGAAGAAAATTGTGACGACTTGAAATTTATATTGCTGACCTCCTATTAATATACATATTTATCTGGCACAATGTTTAACACACACTGTTATTTTTTATTAGACTCAGTATGTTTGAAAGTACAAGCATGGTTAGTACTGAATACGCAACATTAGTCACATTGCAAGTAACACCGTATTCGTCAAAGTGTAATCAAAATGTGGCATGACACGCAAAAAAACATTAATATTTGTTCTGAGAACAAAAAAAAAATGCACACTAGCCAAAAAATATATAAAACAACTTGAAATGCCAAATTACCTTGAGATCCAACTGCATGCCAAATCATAGGGGGTTCGGTCAAATGCACATACCCAAGACAAAAAGAAAAAGATCAAGAATTCAGTCATTACAGATACATAGATGCAAATTAAAATATAACTCTACTGCAAGTATCTAAGTAAAATATACTGTCTAGCTTACCTTGAAGTGAGAAATCCTTCAATGTTACTTGGCATGAGCTATAAACATTTGTGCTGACCTTCATCTCTTGCAATTTTGCCCCAAGGACTGACGCACAATTCAAAGCTTGCAAATTTGTTATGAAACTTTGCTTTTGCAAGTGAGATACGTAACTGTCCATCGCCTTGCAGCATACAGTAATGTTTTTAACTGTACCACCACACTCCTTTGCAACCTTACTTGTGTCTGGGAAGCTTAGTGGGCAAACTGGAAGGTTCAAATGGAAAAAAGAAAATCTCAACATAAATGCTGCTGCCAGTGAAGAATGAGAATAAAATTGAACCTAGACACATATTTAAATAAATTAGAAACTAAATACAAATATCCAGGTATTGCACATGTTCGTCAAAAGGCAGAGTACAAGAAACATTTTAAATCTGGCAAATATACATTCATGGCAATTCTGATGTATTACTGCACTAAATATTTTATTCTTTCGATCTAATTGATATGTTCAAGCCCTGTCACACCCAACACATTGCTGGTAATGGCGTACATATTGTGAGAACCTTGCATATTGCTAACATGAAGATTGAACTGAAAAACTCAAGCTCCTATTGAGTCATATGCCTTAACGCAGTCAACTTCATATAGGAGCAAATCATTCCATTTATCCGCTCGGCCAAACGAAAAATTCAAGCACCCATGTACACAATATTTGGTGTCTTGCTTTAAATTTCGATGTTTTTGTTTGAGCAAATAAAGTATGGTGGTATGGTGCTTGAAGCTAAATGTCTGTCACAGCCTTTTCCTACCTATATAGCCATGAAAAGATTGTAATATTTCACACACACATATACATATAGTAATGCTATGCATGGGTATTATCTTTGTGCTCCAACAGTATGTTCTATGGAGCTAGACAAGTGGAATTGGTGACATTCTATCAGTTTAATGGGTGCAAACATTGTCTTTATGTTACTACAAAATTCAAGTAAATCAATCTGCCTGCTCAACAGGATAATGACATAAATGTATGTAGTCGTTCTAAAAGAGTAAAATGTACTGACTGCTGGGATCATAATTCACATTTAAGCAAGTTATTAGTTTGAATGTACGTGCCTCCATTGACATTACAGTTTGATATCTGCCTGAGCATTTTGGTTGCGGATGATGGCTCAAGCCTGCTGGATAACCATCTAAGTACAACGTTCCTGCAACTGTCAACTTTGGGACTGGCAGTGTCGCTTGTCAACGCAGCGTCCTTGGAAGAGATTTTGCGGGCAGCATCACTTATAGCGCTCTGGCATGTCTGGCTGCAGCACTCGTTAACAGGGTCGACCTTCCGGCAGGCCTCGAGGAGCTTCGACGAGTCGACGACGCTCTCAAACGCGTCGACGGTGCTAACGGGGCACGACCCCTCGGTGGCATTGGAGAGGTGGACGGAGCAAATGCTGTGGAGATCATCACTGGCACCCTGGCTCATGAGCAGCTGCTGGACGTCAGAGAGACAGTAGTTGGCAAGAGTGGGATCCAAAGCAAGGGACCCCGTCTGCTTGCTGGACTGCCCTATGAGGATGGTGAGAGTGGCCTGGAGCTGGGGACAGCAGATGACATTGGCGAGGAACGGAGCGAATGAGGCGAAGCAGTCGACGGCCGTGGTGGTCATCAGGCCATTGATGGCAGTGAAGTTCAGTGAGCATTTGC